>NC_140993.1:215007378-215119942 GCF_052327205.1 Somniosus microcephalus | reverse complement strand
GGTCCATCGGGCCACCTTCCCCCCCCCCGTCGCGCTCTCTCTCTTCCCCCCCCGTCGCGCTCTCTCTCTTCCCCCCCGTCACGCTCTCTCTCTTCCCCCCCCGTCGCGCTCTCTCTCTTCCCCCCGTCGCGCTCTCTCTCTTCCCCCCCGTCGCACTCTCGTCTCTTCCCCCGTCGCGCTCTCTCTCTTCCCCCCGTCGCGCTCTCTCTCTTCCCCCCGTCGCGCTCTCTCTCTTCCCCCCGTCGCGCTCTCTCTCTTCCCCCCGTCGCGCTCTCTCTCTTCCCCCCGTCGCGCTCTCTCTCTTCCCCCCGTCGCGCTCTCTTCCCCCCCGTCGTGCTCTCTTCCCCCCGTCGCGCTCTCTCTTCCCCCCCCGTCACTCTCTCTCTTCCCCCCCGTCGCTCTCTCTCTTCCCCCCCCGTCGCTCTCTCTCTTCCCCCCCGTCGCTCTCTCTCTTCCCCCCCGTCGCTCTCTCTCTTCCCCCCCCGTCGCCTCTCTCTCTTCCCCCCCGTCGCTCTCTCTCTTCCCCCCCGTCGCTCTCTCTTCCCCCCCGTCGCTCTCTCACTTCCCCCCGTCGCTCTCTTCTCTTCCCCCCCCAGTCGCTCTCTCTCTTCCCCCCCCAGTCGCTCTCTCTCTTCCCCCCAGTCGCTCTCTCTCTTCCCCCCCAGTCGCTCTCTCTCTTCCCCCCCAGTCGCTCTCTCTCTTCCCCCCCAGTCGCTCTCTCTCTCCCCCCCCAGTCGCTCTCTCTCTCCCCCCAGTCGCTCTCTCTCTTCCCCCAGTCGCTCTCTCGCTTCCCCCCCCAGTCGTTCTCTCGCTTCCCCCCCCAGTCGTTCTCTCTTCTCCCCCCCAGTCGCTCCCCCCTCTCTTCCAACAACATGCCCTCAAAAAGGCCTCTGCACCGCCCCCCCACTCGCTCTCTCTCTCTCTCTTCCCCCCCCACTCGCTCTCTCTCTTCCAACAACAACATGCCCTCGAAAAAGTCTCTCTCCTCTCTCTCCCCATCTCTCTCTCTCTCCCCCCAGTCTCTCTCTCTCCCTCAGTCGCTCTGTCTCTCCCCCCTCAGTCTCTCTCTCTCTCCCCCCTCAGTCTCTCTCTCTCTCCCCCCTCAGTCTCTCTCTCTATCTCCCCATTCTCTCTCTCTCTCCCCAGTCTCTCTCTCTCACACTCCAATCTCTCTCTCTCTCACACTCCCAGTCTCTCTCTCTCACTCTCCCAATCTCTCTCTCTCACACCTCCCAGTCTCTCTCTCTCACACTCCCAATCTCTCTCTCTCACACACCTCCCAATCTCTCTCTCACACTCCCAGTCTCTCTCTCTCACACTCCCAATCTTTCTCTCACACACTCCCAATCTCTCTCTCTCACTCCCAATCTCTCTCTCTCTCACATTCCCAATCTCTCTCTCTCTCACTCCCAGTCTCTCTCTCTCACACTCCCAATCTCTCTCTCTCACACTCCCAATCTCTCTCTCTCTCACACTCCCAATCTCTCTCTCTCACACACTCCCAATCTCTCTCTCTCACACACTCCCAATCTCTCTCTCACACACACTCCCAATCTCTCTCTCTCACACACTCCCAATCTCTCTCTCTCTCACACTCCCAATCTCTCTCACACTCCCAGTCTCTCTCTCTCACACACTCCCAATCTCTCTCTCTCTCACACACCCAATCTCTCTCTCTCACACTCCCAATCTCTCTCTCTCACACACTCCCAATCTCTCTCTCTCTCACACACTCCCAATCTCTCTCTCTCTCACACTCCCAATCTCTCTCTCTCACACACTCCCAATCTCTCTCTCTCTCTCACTCCCAATCTCTCTCTCTCTCACACTCCCAGTCTCTCTCTCTCACACTCCCAATCTCTCTCTCACACTCCCAGTCTCTCTCTCTCACACTCCCAATCTCTCTCTCACACACCCAATCTCTCTCTCTCACACTCCCAATCTCTCTCTCTCACACACTCCCAATCTCTCTCTCTCTCACACTCCCAATCTCTCTCTCTCTCACACTCCCAATCTCTCTCTCACACTCCCAGTCTCTCTCTCTCACACTCCCAATCTCTCTCTCTCACACTCCCAATCTCTCTCTCTCTCACACACCCAATCTCTCTCTCTCACACTCCCAGTCTCTCTCTCTCTCTCACATTCCCAATCTCTCTCTCTCACACTCCCAATCTCTCTCTCTCACACTCCCAATCTCTCTCTCTCACACTCCCAATCTCTCTCTCACTCCCAATCTCTCTCTCTCTCTCACTCCCAATCTCTCTCACACTCCCAATCTCTCTCCCTCTCACTCCCAATCTCTCTCTCTCTCACTCCCAATCTCTCTCACACTCCCAATCTCTCTCTCTCACACTCCCAATCTCTCTCTCCTTCCCTCTCTCTCTCCTTCCCTCTCTCTGTCTCTCTCTCCTTCCCTCTCTTTCTCCTTCCCTCTCTCTCCTTCCCTCTCTCTCCTTCCATCTCTCTCTCTCTTTCCTTCCATCTCTCTCTCTCTCCTTCCCCCCTCTCTCTCTCTCTCTCCTTCCCCCCCTCTCTCTCTCTCCTTCCCTCTCTCTCTCTCCTTCCCTCTCTCTCTCCTTCCCTCTCTCTCATTCCCTCTCTCTCTCTCCTTCCCTCTCTCTCTTCCCCCCAGTCGCTCCCTCTCTCTCTTCCAACAACAACATGCCCTCGAGAAAGCCTCGGCACCGCCGGGCTCCCCCAGCTAGTATATCTATAAACGACCTCTTCTGTCTGTCTGTCTGTTCTCTATACGTTCGATAGTTATAGAGCGTACCTACACGCGCGTCACATCAAAAGAAAGCTTACGATTACGGACCGGTCATAGGCATATTTACTTTTCCGTCAGACAAAAATCGTGCCCACGGTATCCAAAAAACATTCAAAATTCTGCTCATTAAATGGGAAAAGTTCCGCTCATTTGCTCATTAGCATTGAGTGACGTGAAGGTTGACTAATCGTGCGGTCGAGCGACCTGACAGTTGACCGACGGTTGACCAATCGCTGCGTCACAGGGGCGGGTTCATTGCGCGTGTGGGCGGGCCATCCTACAGTTGAGTGTTGAGTGACTTGATGATTGACCAATCCTACAGTTCAGTGACCTGACGGTTGACCAATTGGTGCGTGTGTGGGCGGGCCTTATCATTCTGAACCGAGGTGAGTGGCCGCCATCTTGATTCTTCACGATTTTTTTCCCACACTTTCTGTGTGTTAGGGAACTAAGGAAAATAACAATTTATTTGAGTTTTAAATTGTATTTAGCAACAGTAGGAAATGAAGTGATCCCCAGCCCTTCGCCCGGAGACTCGCCTACTTTGACGGCCTTTTCGAGCTGCTGTGCCGGCGCCGGGCGCGCCCTAGCAGCCCGGAAAGCCTGGGCCATGAGTTGCGGGCCGTGCCGGGAGCCGCCGCGCACAAAAACTTCCCCACGGCGTCAACAGCCCCACCCGAGAGCCCGACCCAAAGCCACCAGGTTACCGGCCGCGGCGGGCCGTGCCGGGAGCTGCCGCGCACAAAACCTCCCCGCGGCATCAACAGCCCCGCCACAGAGCCCGACCCAAAGCCATCAGGTGAGCGGCCGCGGCGGCCCAGTCTCTCGCTCACACTCCCAATCTCTGTCTCTCTCTCTCACACTCCCAATCTCTCTCTCTCACACTCCCAATCTCTCTGCCACACTCCCAATCTCTCTCTCTCTCACACTCCCAATCTCTCTCTCTCACACTCCCAATCTCTCTCTCACTCCCAGTCTCTCTCTCTCTCACACTCCCAATCTCTCTCTCACTCCCAGTCTCTCTCTCTCACACTCCCAATCTCTCTCTCACTCCCAATCTTTCTCTCACACCCAATCTCTCTCTCTCACTCCCAGTCTCTCTCACTCTCCCAATCTCTGTCTCTCACTCCCAGTCTCTCTCTCTCTCACACTCCCAATCTCTCTCTCTCACACTACCAATCTCTCTCTCACAATCCCAATCTCTCTCTCTCTCACACTCCCAATCTCTCTCTCTCACACTCCCAATCTCTCTCTCTCACACTCCCAATCTCTCTCTCTCACACTACCAATCTCTCTCTCTCACTCCCAATCTCTCTCTCTCTCACACACCCAGTCTCTCTCTCTCTCACACTCCCAATCTCTCTCTCTCACACTCCCAATCTCTCTCTCACACTCCCAATCTCTCTCTCTCACACTCCCAATCCCTCTCTCTCACACTCCAATCTCTCTCTCTCTCACACTCCCAATCTCTCTCTCTCACACTCCCAATCTCTCTCTCACACTCCCAATCTCTCTCTCTCACACTCCCAATCCCTCTCTCTCACACTCCCAATCTCTCTCTCTCTCACACTCCCAATCTCTCTCTCTCTCACACTCGCAATCTCTCTCTCTCACACTCCCAATCTCTCTCTCTCACACTCCCAATCTCTCTCTCACACTCCCAATCTCTCTCTCACATTCCCAATCTCTCTCTCTCACACTCCCAATCTCTCTCTCACACTCCCAATCTCTCTCTCTCTCACACTCCCAATCTCTCTCTCTCTCACACTCCCAATCTCTCTCTCTCTCACACTCCCAGTCTCTCTCTCTCTCACTCCCAATCTCTCCCTCTCTCACACTCCCAGTCTCTCTCTCACACACTCCCAGTCTCTCTCTCTCTCACACACTCCCAGCCTCTCTCTCTCTCTCTCTCACACACACACTCCCACTCTCTCTCTCTCTCTCTCTCTCACACACACACACTCCCACTCTCTCTCTCTGTCTCTTTCTCTCACACACTCCCTCTCTCTCTCTCACACACTCCCACTCTCTCTCTCTCTCTCTCACATTCCCAGTCTCTCTCTCTCTCTCTCTCACTCCCAGTCTCTCTCTCTCTCTCACTCCCACTCCCAGTCTCTCTCTCTCTCACACACTCCCAGTCTCTCTCTCTCTCTCTCACATTCCCAGTCTCTCTCTCTCTCTCTCTCTCTCTCTCCCAATCTCTCTCTCTCTCTCTCTCCCAGTCTCTCTCTCTCTCACACACTCCCAGTCTCTCTCTCTCTCTCTCTCACACTCCCAGTCTCTCTCACTCCCAGTCTCTCTGTCACTCCCAGTCTCTCTCTCTCTATCTCTCTCTCACTCCCAGCCTCTCTCTCTCTATCTCTCTCTCACTCCCAGTCTCTCTCTCTCTCAAACTTCCAGTCTCTCTCTCTCTCTCACACACTCCCAGTCTCTCTCTCTTCCCCCAATCTCTCTCTCTTTCTCTTCTCCCCCCAATCTCTCTCTCTTCTCCCCCCAGTCTCTCTCTCTCTCTCTCCCCCACTCTCTCTCTCACCCCGTCTCTCTCTCCTTCCCTCTCTCTCTCTCCTTCCCTCTCTCTCTCTCTCCTTTCCCCTCTCTCTCTCTCCTTCCCCCTCTCTCTCTCTCCTTCCCTCTCTCTCCTTCCCTCTCTCTCTCTCTCTCCTTCCCTCTCTCTCTCTCTCCTTCCCTCTCTCTCCTTCCCGCTCTCTCTCTCCTTCCCTCTCTCTCTCTCCTTCCTCTCTCTCTCCTTCCCTCTCTCTCCTTCCCTCTCTCTCTCTCCTTCCATCTCTCTCTCTCTCCTTCCATCTCTCTCTCTCTCCTTCCATCTCTCTCTCTCTCCTTCCCTCTCTCTCTCTCTCCTTCCCACCCTCTCTCTCTCATTCCCTCTCTCTCTCTCTCCTTCCATCTCTCTCTCCTTCCCTTTCTCTCTCTCTCTCTCTCCTTCCCTCTCTCTCTCTCTCTCTCCTTCCCTCTCTCCCTCTCTCTCCTTCTCTCTCTCTCCTTCCCTCTCTCTCCTTCCCTCTCTCTCTCTCTCCTTCCCTCTCTCTCTTCCCCCAGTTGCTCCCTCTCTCTCTTCCAACAACAACATGCCCTCAAAAAAGCCTCGGCACCGCTGGGCACCCCCAGCTAGTAGATTATATAAGAGCAGGGAGGTTATGCCAGAACAGTATAAAAAACTAGTTACCACAGCTAGAATACTGCATGCAGTTCTGGTCATGACATTACAGGAAGGATGTAATTGCACTAGAGGGGTTGCAGAGGAGATTTACGAGGACGTTGCCAGGACTGGAGAATTTTAGCTATGAGGAAAGATTGGATAGGCTGGGGTTTGTTTTCTTTGGAACAAGAGGCTGAGGGGAGACTTGATTGCGGTGTATAAAATTATGAGGGACCTAGATAAAGTGGATAGGAAGGACCTATTTCCCTTAGCAGAAGGTTCAATAACTAGGAGGCATAGATTTAAAGTAATTGGTCGGAGGTTTAGAGGGAGTTGAGGAGAACTTTTTTCACCTAGAGGGTGGTGAGGACCTGGAACCCACTGCCCGAAAGGGTGGTATTGGCAGAAAACCTCATCACATTTAAAAAGTACTTGGATATGCACTTGAAGTGACGTAACCAACAAGGCTACGGACCAAGAGCTGGAAAGTGGGATTAGGCTGGATAGCTTTTTCAGCTTAATAATTCATTATGACTGTGGCTCAATTTTAACGGAGTGGGGAGTTGGGAACAGTGCTCGTGAGCCGTGAAGTAGGTGATACATCGCAAGCAATGGAAACGTTGAGAACCGATCAACTTTAACAGCTGGGCCTCATTTCCTTAAATTTTGTCGGACTCCCGCTTGAATCCGGCCAGATCCACTACCTGCCGGCGGGCGGGAGTGGGAATTCAGGGGAAGGAGGCTTCCACTGGGGACCCTCAGGAAGAGTCAGGTAAGTGGCGGGGGGGGGGTGGGTGGGGCCATCACGATCTATGAAGCGGGGTGGGGATCCAGGGACAAAGGAGGCCCAAGGTTTCCTTGTGGGGCCTGAAGGAACTCTCCTTGCTCCTCCTGACTCACAAGGAAACCTAAAGATAATTAAAGAAACTTACCTGCCTAGGCCTCTTTTGGTCCACGATCCATCTCCTGACAGGCTTGGCCTGATGGGTTAGCTGTAACTGCTCCCCCGCTCAGGCCTCAGCTAAAATTGTGGTTGAGTCTTGATGTTGATGACCTGATCTGCATATTTAAAGCAAGATCCTTCCTGCGGGTGTCTTGCTTGCCTGCTCAAAAAGAACAAGTTAATAATGGGGCATGGCAGGATGGCAGGGGCATCACAGTGGGGTAAATTGGTGTCCTTATTCTAACTGCTCTCCTGTCCGGTTCCTGCCAGGCAGGGGCAGTTAAAACTGGGGATTTTGTCTCACTAAAATGTTTATGACTGCACCTACTGAAATATTGGAGAAGCACATGTGATGGCAAGTGCAAAAGACAATGGCCCAGGTTTTGCTGTCAACGGCGGAGGAATGGCGCTCGCTGATCACTATGCTGACAGATGCCCACAGACTTTTTGTGGGCTTTGAGCGGCGACTTTCTGTCATCGGGCGTCTGATCCAGCGTGGTGCCCTCTACAGGGGATCCGTGGAGTGTATGAGCATGTCAAGCAATAGTGAGGCTCTTCAACCGATCAGATTGAAGAATCCTCACTGAGACACGCAGGAGGAGAAATTCATTATAGCCCACGAATGGGCGGTAACTTTTGAAGTTTGAGAATTAGCGCCAGGCACTAATGCTTCAGACGGCATGCAAAATTAAGTCTCATTGCACAAAGAAAGGATTAGAGCGCTAAATCAAACGCTAATGGCCTAGCTCAGTGGCGTTAAACTCAAAGCGCTGACCAATATCAGGTGCAGTCTAAACACAAGTCATCATTGCCACAGGCTCTTTCCAGTTCTTAAAGGGGTGGTTCATTGATGATGCAGAACCTCATTCTCATCATTGCTGGCTGTGCAGCCTTCTCAGCCAGCAGGAGCAGCTCAAGGAGAAGGAGCTGGACGACTCAAGCAGCTGTAATGATGGCAGATCCATGCCCCAGTGAGAGAGCCTGCATTTTCTGCGACCATGCACTGGAGGCAGTGGTGTTTGCAGCGGAAAGAAGGAGGGCAGTGCTGTACCCGGCAAGTGGCAGGAGGCCCGTGCTTCAAGTTTTCCACACCATGAGGAGGGAGGTAGCCCAGCATGTCTCGGGCAGCACTGTGGTTCCCCAGGACCCACACACAGTGCAGGAAGAACTTTAACGGCCTCACTCAGGTGGTCAGAGTGAGTCAAAGCTTCAACAAATGCTACATACCACCATCTGAACCACAGTGTGCACACACTGCCCAAAGTACCATACCCCCAGCACTCACCCAACAATCTCTACTTACTAACACTCACACACACATCTCACACCTTGCACACAATGACAGCTATTCAACTATGGCAGGCACATCACCCAAACGCATTGCTCCACACTCACTCACACTTTCCTTTCTCTTGCAAGCCAAGGTGGCTCACTACAAGAGTGTGCAGTAGCGTACATGCGGGGGACAAACTGACACCCAACCACTGTCTGAGCTGGAGATTCGAGTGCTGCAGATTATTGGGCGCCAGGTGGTGGGCGCCGTGGCCACCAGCGACGTTGGCCCCCTTGGGACTACAATAGTATGTTCATCCCTACTCCTTCTTCTCACATCCCACTTCCCCCTCACCCCACAAGCTAATCATGCTGCATGCATGCATTTCTCCCTTCCTGCTCCCTCCCCTCACCTTAACCCAAATTTTGTGCCTTTATGCTTTCAGATAATGAGCAAGCAGCTGAGAGCAGCCTGTCGCTGAGGGTACCGTTGAGAACGAGGCAGGAGGAGGAAGAGCACACTGTGTCACTGCATTTCTCACTCGCAGGCACCAGCTCAGATACTGGCATTCTGCGTTCTTTAGAGGCTAGTATAGTAGCGGGATCTGTACAGGGTGATGTATCGGGGATGAGGGGGCTGCAGCAAGGCCAGGGGGAAAGGGTCGCTCAGGAGTCAGCTCCCTGGAGGGCGAGTTCTACTGCACAGGACTCAGATGAGGACCTTTGTTCTGGACCGATGGACATTATGTGACATTCTGGACATTTTACATGCAATAGCACCCTCTGGTGGCGGTTATTGTGTTAACAGTTTGTATGCTGGAAAGGTCATCTGTTCCTTTCTTCCTGTGTGAGGTCATTTGACCTTTGTTCCTTTCTTCCTGTTGACCCCAGGAAGCAGTTTTGCCAGGAATAACCTGACTTGAGTAATGGAGAATTTGCTATGAGAGGTTCCATTACAATCCAGTGTAATCTGACTTCATATGTTAGGCCAAGCGCAATATCTGTGAGTATCTTTAGTTCTTAGCATAATAGCAATGTTGTCAGAGTAATATTTTGATAATACTATGTTTATAAAAGGTTAATATTTAATAGTTACAGAAGTTAGTTCAAATGTTAGTTAGTTATACAATTAGTCCATTCTACTGTTGTAAATATGTTTATATCTTGTGTAATATCGAATGTATAGTACTCAGTTTATGTACAAAACATACTTTGTCTTTGTTTACAGTTTCACAAATTTGTTCAAGTAAAAGCTTCAAAACAGCAACCGCTTCAGGAAGAATTATTTTGAATGAGTGTTTAACTTGCTGGATAGCTAGATAGGAGCACGTCTAGCGCGGCCAGTACAGTGAAAAGATAGCAATACGGCTAGCTGTGAAGAGCGGAGCAGGAGGAACCCAGAGTAAGCCTTAACCTCGTAGAGCACATCTACCTCACATCAACATGTCAGAAGATAATAACGAAAATGCTTTGCAGCAAGTAGAAGACCTTAAACAGGCAGACGAAACTGTAGAACGTGACAATCGGTCTATAAGCACCGGTTACTACACGTCGCAAGTTGGTTCACGGTCATCGGGTGGTTCTAGAGTAAGCATAGCCATCGCCAAAGCACGGGCTAAACTAGTAGCAGCTCAAGCCAGAGCTGCGCATACGGACAATGAAATAGAAATAAAAGTAAGTCAGGCCCGTCTCCAAGCTGAACCCCAAGCAGAACAGGCCCAGCTCCAAGCAGAACAGGCCCGGCTCCAAGCAGAACAGGCCCGACTCCAAGCTGAATTCCAAGCGGAACAGGCCCGACACCAAGTGGAACGCCAGGCTGAACAGGCCCGTCTCCAAGCCACATTAGAGGCTCTGCAGCAACAAAAAGAGATAGATGCTGCATTAGCCGAGACACAAGTATTCGAGGCAATTTTGGAGGGAGCTGATCCCGAGACAGCTTACAAACCTTTAATTCCCGTTCCGTGGCAGAGTCCACGACAGCGCACCATAGATTACGTGAGCGACCATGCCGACATACAGTTTACAGGAGAAAGGGATGGAAGCCCGCACATCTCTACAGACGCAAACACTTCGTATAACATGCCACAAGTTGCCAACCAAGGTCAAAGCAGACGGCGTGCCTCAAGCCGCAGAGTCTCTGCCAGCAGAACGGAAGACACGGTGCAAAGGAATAGGACGCCGAATAGAGAAAGTCAGAGGCAAATCCCCTCTCGGTTCCTTGAGACCCCCAACAGAGCCCCCAGCCAAGGCAACCCTGGCCCAGGTCCCAGCACCTATGACCTCGCCAAATACCTTGCGCGCACCCAGCTGGTGACTTCGGGGTTAATCAAGTTTGATGACAGGCCAGAGAATTATCGGGCTTGGAAGTCCTGCTTCCACGATGCCATATCGGGCTTAGACCTGTCGGCAGGAGAAGAGCTCGGCCTCCTTATCAAATGGCTCGGCCCAGAGTCCGCCAGACAGGCCTGCAGGATAAAAGCGGCCAATGTGGGGCAGCTGCCAGAGGGGTTGAAGAAGGCTTGGGTGAGGCTGGAAGAAAGCTACGGCTCGCCCGAAGCCATTGAAAGGGCTCTCTTTGACAGGTTGGCGAACTTTCCGAGGTTGACGAGTAAGGAACCCCAGAAGCTCCGCGACCTTGGAGATCTGCTGTCGGAACTCAAAGCCGCAAAGCAGGACGGCTACCTACCCGGTCTATCGTACTTAGACACTGCCAGAGGGGTAAGTCCCATCATTGAGAAGCTTCCATTTAACCTGCAGGAGAAGTGGATAACGTTTGGATCAAAATTCAAGCTAAAGCACAACGTGGCATTCCCACCATTCTCTGTGTTCGTTAAATTCATCCGTAAAGAAGCCAAAGCCAGGAACGACCCCAGCTTCAACTTCTTCTCCTCCCACCCAGCACTTGCCAGAAGAGACAAGTTCGACAGACATGGAAAGACACCAATATCTGTCCACAAAATGCAAGTGTCCTCAACTGAGCACACAAGGATTCAGAAGAAACCTGAGGATATGAGCAAACAATGCCCTATCCACAACAAGCCCCATCCTTTAAAGAAGTGCAGAGGCTTCAGGGAGATGTCCCTGGAAGATCGGAAACAATATCTTAAAGAGAACTCTATGGCCTAGAAATTCAATTGGTTGCGCCAGCCGGTAGCGCCTTAGGAGGAGTAGGTGTTGGGCGCTAGGCGGCTAGCGGCCGGGCGCAGCGCGATCTGCGCCTCTCCCCAACTTCACTCACGATTTAGCGGCGGCGCAAAGTCTTTGCGCGCGCTCAGCTGCGCGCGCAGATCCTGACGTCATTTCCTCGTGCAACGCCCTTTGTGCGCCCCCAACCGGAAATTCAGTTGCGACGCCCCATTGTGCACCTGGCGCCCCTAGCGACTGGTAGAGTGGAACGGTGCTCAGTCGATGCGGAGCGCGGGGGGTGCAAATTAAAGGGCACTCCTCCTGCACTATAAAAGGCTGCCATTTCGCAGCATTCCTTCTTGAGAGACGGATCTTTGCGGAGAGACCAAGGTAGAGAGCTTTCTGCTTTGGCTCAACACTCGGACAGGTACTTGTGGCTTCAGGCCACAGCTTTCCACTTGTCTTTGGCTCATTGACGTATCATTGTTTGCTAACATATTATGGGGGCTGCAATGGGTGCAAACGCTGGCTTTCTCCATTGCATCCAAAGGGCTCACAGACGCCGTGAGAGAGTGGCAGCCCTGGCTAGATGGAGAGGGGGCAACAGGCGTCGGGAAAGGAGGCCTTACCCACCCAGGGTATACCGCTAGCAGTTCTCCTATCTCAACATGTCTGACGAGCAGTGTGTTCGGAGGCTGCGATTCCGAAGGGAGGTGGTCACAGAGATCTGCCACCTGCTTGGCGGTGATCTGCAGCCACAGCTGAGGAGCAGGACGTCTCTGTCGGTGGCAGTGAAGGTGACGGTGGCTCTCAACTTCTATGCCACCAGCTCCTTCCAATCCGCTACTGGGGACATTTCCAACATCTCCCAGTTCGCCGTGCATTGCTGCATCCGCCAGGTGACCAATGCCCTTTTCAAAAGGAGACGTCAGTTCATCTCCTTCTCCATGGCCCTTGCCAAGCAGCAACAGCGTGCAATGGGCTTTGCAGCATTCGCGGGCTTCCCCATGGTGCAGGGCGCCATTGACTGCATGCATGTGGCTTTGCGGGCACCTCTGGAGAATGCCGAGGATTACCACAACCGGAAGGGCTACCATTCGCTCAACGTCCAGCTGGTGTGTGACCACAGGCAGCTCATCCTAGCTGTCAATGCCCGCTTTCCAGGCAGCAGCCACGATGCCTTCATCCTGCGCCAGACTTCTGTGGCAGACATGTTCCAGGCCCAGCCTCACCCACGAGGATGGCTTATCGGGGACAAAGGCTATCCTTTGTGTACCTGGCTGATGACCCCGCACCATGCACCCAGCACCCCTGCTGAAGAGGGATACAACGATAGCCATCAAGCGACCAGGAACATCATCGAGCAAACAATCGGCGTCCTGAAGCAACGGTTCCGCTGTCTGGATCATTCCGGTGGAGCCCTACAATATTCGCCGGAGCGAGTCTCCCATTTCGTGGTCGTTTGCTGCATGCTGCACAACCTGGCTATCCGCAGGACTCAGCCACTGCCACCAGAGATTGGAGGACCACCTGAGGAGGAGGAGGAAGAGGAGGAGGAGGAGGAGGACCAGCACAGGAGGGAGGCAGAAAGTGCAAGGGCCGCCCATCGCCGGCTTATTGAACGTCGGTTCTCGGCCCCCTCTCAGGGAATGGCTTGTGCCAATGTCAGCAGATGAATGTAGCCGCTCCACAAGCCCTCAGCCGAGCAGGGCAACCAGGACTTGACAAAAAAACCATGCACAGTGCAATTTAAGAACATTAATTTATTGCAAACCTCTGCCCTTCCCACATTACAACCTCATGTGGAGAAGCCCCCTCCAAAAACACAAAACTAACAGTCTCGGCCTTACAAAAACAAAGAAAGACACCAGTCTCGGCCTTACAAAAACAAAGAAAGACACCAGTCTCGGCCTTACAAAAACAAAGAAAGACACCAGTCTCGGCCTTACAAAAACAAAGAAAGACACCAGTCTCGGCCTTACAAAAACAAAGAAAGACACCAGTCTCGGCCTTACAAAAACAAAGAAAGACACCAGTCTCGGCCTTACAAAAACACAACTACACCAGTCTCGGCGTTACAAAAAGCACCAGCCATTTGTGCAGACCTTCTACTTTTTGCCCTGCGAGGGCGATGCCTTTCGCATCCTTGCCTGGCCCCTGCCCGCCCTGCAGCTCCTCCTCAATGGGAACCCAGTGGCTGCAGCAAGGCTGGGGGAAGGCTGCTGAGGGTCAGATGGCGAGACGGCAGATGCCCTTGGGGGTCGGCCTGCACCAGCTCTGGCCCTGGAGGGGCCGGCTGCTGACTGCTCCAACTTTGCTTGGGCGGCAGCAGTCTGTCCAGCGGCTCGTGGCAGCTGCAATGGCGGAGTGGCAGTGTCGGCTACACGAATGGTGCCAACCTGGCAGATCGCAGGTGCTCGCTGGTCGCCTGATACATTGGCACTCGCACGGGCCAGCACTGCAGCATGCGCAGCAAACAGCTGAAGAACAGACTGCTGGGCTGCTGCTGCGCGGCGGGTGCCCTGGCGATGCCTGGCTGATCCAGCGAGGGTGGCAGCAGTTAGTGCCCGTGTGGCCCTGGTCTGTGTCCGCATGACAACAGCCAGTGAATGGACGGCACGACTGAGCACTTGGCTCGAAGCCGCCTGTGCTGCCGCGAAGTCCTGTAGACTCCTGGCCTGTGCTGCTCCAAATTGCTGCACACTCCTTGACAAAGACTCAATGGAGTCAGGCATCCTTGCCACTGCAGCCATGAGCTCATTGTGCCTGCGCTCAGCCTGGACGGCCATTTCCTCCAGGAGCCGCACCTCCTCTGCGCTGACCGTCGCAGGACTGGAGGCCGCACTCACCCTCTGGGGAGAAGTCCGCCGAGCTTCCCCACCCCTCCCGCGTTGCTGCAGCCCGCTGGGCCCCGGAGCTTCACTCTCCTCCGACCCTTCCCCCCAGCTCCCCTCCAGGGAAGACGTGTCCCCTTCATCGCCATGGGCTGGCGCGGCTGAGGGTGGCACTGATGGGCCGGCTTCCACTTCCTCCTCCTCTAATTTGGAAGTGCTGACAGTGGCAGCTTGAGGGCCCGCCTCCTCACCTGGCGATTCACCATCTGAAAGCAGGAAGGCACGAGAGTAGCTTTAGAGTGAGGACAGGGTGGCAGCGAGGGAGGCATGAGTGGTGCCATTCACTGCATTGGTCGGACAGTGGCAAAGGATGCTGATCTGAGGCGCAAGTGGAACGATAGAGGTGAAAAAGGTGATGCCCTTACCATTGGTGCCCAGAACAGGGTCGGCATCTCCACTGGCGACGGGGCCAATCAGCTGGCCTGCTATAATGCGCTCCACACGCTGGTCGAGGTCGGAGAGCCCTTTGACGTCAGGACGGCCTCCCCCGGTCTCAGTTCATTTCCGCCGGTTGTGCGCCACCTTGGCCTGCAAGAGAAAGGACGGCCTCTAAGTACAGTGTGAAGCCCTGATCTTGTCTGCAATGCCTCCCATGGTCGAATAGCTTGTACAGTGTGAAGCCCTGATCTTGTCTGCAATGCCTCCCATGGTCGAATAGCTTGTACAGTTTGTAAAGTGCTGAATGTGCAAGTGATTTTCATGCCAGTTCCATAGCTGCTGGATGAGGGCTGGCCATTGGGGCTTTCAGGTCCCTTTGCCCATAAAGTTAGGTGCACATGCAGGGATGAGGAGGACACTGGAAAGGGTACTCACCCTGACAACCCGAGTGAGGTCGTTGAACTTCTTCCAGCATTGCACAGGAGTCCTGGCAACCACGCTGTTGGAAGACACCCTGTTTGAGACCTCTCTCCAGGCTTTCCGGTAGGCGCTGGGCAGCGGCCTCTTGCCACCTTCTGGGAACAGAACATGGCGCCTGCGCTCCACTCCGCCAACCAGCAGCCTCAGGTCACCGTCGCTGAAGCGCTGCGCTCTCTCCCTGGCCTTCTCCATAGCCCTGGGCGTTGTGCAGATGAAGCTGAACTGGTCAGGCCTAGGTTGAGGGCTGCAGTGTGCAGGGCGTGGCAGGCAAACAAATCCACCCTCCCCCTTTAAGAGCTGACCGGCGCCAGAGTGTCTGCCGTCAATCAACAACTCACCGCACCGGCGCTGTGCCCGGCCTCGGGGGTATCGCTCTGCACCGCCGGCTTAGCGCCTAAAGATAGTCGTGCATCGCCTGTTTTAGCGCAGCAGCAACCTCTTGGGGCGATGCGACTGAATATCGGCGAAGGTGGCGCGACTTTGGGCCGGGCACAAACTTTAGCGGCCGCCCGACTTTAGCGCCCGACTTTAGCGCCCCAAAAGTGGCTATACTGAATTTCTAGGCCTATATGTTTCAGGTGCTACTCGTCCACGAGCCATCTCGCCAAGAACTGCAAGGTAGATGCAAAATGCACTGAATGTGAAAGTGATCGGCACGTTTCAGCACTACACCCAGGCCCAGCTCCTTGGAAGCCAGAGACGCCTCCTCCCGCATCAGAGCATGGCGGGGAGAGAGAGGGAGCTGCTGGTACGGAGATTACATCAAGGTGTGTGGAGAAGGAGTGAGCGCAAGAGAGTGCTCCAAGATATGCCTCATTAATGTGTACCCTGTAGGACGTCGCACACTAGAGAACAAGCCATCTCAGGTGAGCACACTCAAGACTTTCATCTTGGAGAATGGTCGTCCAAGCTACCTTACCCCATGCAGTCGTCAGATCCGCGTGGTGTTTGACTCCAGTGCACCATATCAGGGCATCTCTCTCAACGACGTACTCCTCACAGGGCCCGATCTTAACAACAGCCTCTTGGGAGTGCTCATGAGATTCAGGAAAGAGCCCGTCGCCATCACTGCCGATATCCAGCACATGTTTCATTGCTTCGTGGTGAGAGAAGACCACAGAGACTTCCTCCGCTTCCTGTGGTATCGGGACAATGATCCCAATAGAGACATTGTGGACTACAGAATGCGTGTCCATGTCTTTGGGAATAGCCCATCCCCTGCTGTCGCCATATACGGACTAAGGAGGGCTGCCAAGGAAGAAGACGACGACTTTGGCAGTGATGTGAGAGGGTTCATCGAACGAGAGTTCTATGTCGACGATGCACTGAAGTCATTCCCGACCGAAGCAGAGGCCATCAGTACCCTCGGATGAGCCCAGGAACTACTTGCACTATCCAACCTCAGGCTGCATAAGATAGCCTCTAACAGACCAGCAGTGATGGAGGCATTCCCCCCTGAAGATCGTGCTAAGGACTTCAAGGACCTAGACCTCTTCACTGATGACCTCCCTCTACAGCGTAGCCTAGGGGTGTCGTGGAACATAGCAACAGACACGTTCACGTTCCAAGTCCTAGACACCAAGAAACCCTTCACACGTAGAGGAGAGCTCTCTACAGTCAACAGCCTATACGACCCTCTCGGCTTCTTAGCCCCTGTCACCATACAAGGCAGGCTGCTCCTCAGGGAACTCTCCACACACGCTGAAGCGTGGGATTCACCTCTCCCTGAAGAGATGGAAGCAGAGTGGGACAGATGGAGAGACTCACTCCAAGACTTACAGGAGATCCGAATACCTCGCTGCTATTCGTCTTTCTCTCCCTTAAATGCCCAATTCAAAGAGCTTTGTGTCTTTGCAGACACATCCGCCAAGGCCATTGCAAGTGTGGCTTATCTGAAGGTCACCACTCAAGAAGGACAAAGCAAAATCGGCTTCGTCTTTGATAGAGGCAAGTTGGCGCCCCAGCCAGACCTCACCATACCCAGGTTGGAACTGTACGTAGCAGAATGCAACCTACCCCCTCACAGCAGTCTACGGAAGCTGCATCCTATCATCGACACCAACGGACCGTCTCCGAGGTGGTTCTTCTTTTGTCGCCAGAGGACTCCAGTGACAAGTAGAGTTCGGACTATGTGGAGTGGTTAATGACCCCAGACGGGGAGTGTTCTGGACCGATGGACATTATGTGACATTCTGGACATTTTACATGCTATAGCACCCTCTGGTGGCGGTTATTGTGTTAACAGTTTGTATGCTGGAAAGGTCATCTGTTCCTTTCTTCCTGTGTGAGGTCATTTGACCTTTGTTCCTTTCTTCCTGTGAGAGGTCATTTGACCTTCTTACCTTTCTTCCTGTTGACCCCAGGAAGCAGTTTTGCCAGGAAGAACCTGACTTGAGTAATGGAGAATTTGCTATGAGAGGTTCCATTACAATCCAGTGTAATCTGACTTCATATGTTAGGCCAAGCGCAATATCTGTGAGTATCTTTAGTTCTTAGCATAATAGCAATGTTGTCAGAGTAATATTTTGATAATACTATGTTTATAAAAGGTTAATATTTAATAGTTACAGAAGTTAGTTCAAATGTTAGTTAGTTATACAATTAGTCCATTCTACTGTTGTAAATATGTTTATATCTTGTGTAATATCGAATGTATAGTACTCAGTTTATGTACAAAACATACTTTGTCTTTGTTTACAGTTTCACAAATTTGTTCAAGTAAAAGCTTCAAAACAGCAACCGCTTCAGGAAGAATTATTTTGAATGAGTGTTTAACTTGCTGGATAGCTAGATAGGAGCACGTCTAGCGCGGCCAGTACAACCTTGATGAGGAGGCCTTTAGAAGAAGGGTGATGGGCATGCATACGGAGATGATAGGTGCAATGGCAAGAGTGCCTGAGAGCCTCTTGGCAATGATAAGGAGTGTGGAGGAGTCCACCTCCAACATTGCACAGAGCTCTGCACACAGCATGGAGCCCATCATTTCCAGCCTGCAAAGATGGTGGACTCCCAGAGAGACCGTGGCAATCCAGAACTGATGCCGTGTGTGATGGGCGATCTGGCCGCTTCCACTGCAGCACAGGCGGAGCGACGCAACGTCTTAGTGCTGTAATGCAATCTATGCTTGGTGGCATCCAATCTCAAACTGCTCTCAGCAGTCTCAGCTTGATGCAACACAAGCTCTGACTGCTGCCATCGTGGCTGGGTCTACCATCGTCAACCAGGGCATCCTGCAAGGCCATCTGAAGTGTCCCGCACGGACACTCAGCAGCCTTCCACCAACCGTGCTGCAGCCACTGGGCCAACACTTCATAGGAGCACTAGAGTAGGCAAAGGCACTGTAATGAGGGGCACTAAGGGATTGCACAAGGATGAGCAGGTAATATTGTTGTTGGAAATATGTGTTCACTGATTATTGATAAATTTATTAATTCAGTTTGGATTATTTTCTGGTGTTTCTCATTTCAGCTTCACGCTGTGATATGGCTTGCGACCCAGATGGAATGATGGAGATGTGGTGAGCAACGGGGATCTGGGGTTTAATTTATTGCAACCGCAGTCTGATGGGGTGGTCACGGACTGCCCTTCCGAAAGGCCGATTGAGTGGCTGCCTCCTCCCTCTCTCCTGTTCCTCCTTCTCCTTCTCCTCTTGATCTTCTTCTTCCTCCTCCTGAGGTGGTTCCACCATCCCTGGTGACAAGGGCTGGGCCCTCATGATGGCCAAGTTGTGGAGCATGCAGTAGACCACCACGAAATGGGACAGCCGCTCAGCCGAGTACTGGAGGGCTGCTCCCAAGCGGTCAAGGCAGCGGAACCGTTGCTTCAGCAGGCCAATGGTCTGCTCGATGATGTTGCTGGTGGCGGCATGGCTCTCATTATCTGAGTGCTGGGCAGGAGTGTTGGGGTCACAGAGGGGAGTCATGAGCCAGGTGGAGCACGGATAGCCTTTGTCTCCGACCAGCCAGCCGCAAGCTTGACGTGGTGGCTGGAAGAGTGCTGGCACACCAATCTGGTGCAAGATGAAGGCATTGTGGCTGCTGCCAGGATAGCGGGCATTTACATTTAGGATTTGCTGTTTGTGGTCGCACACCAACTGCACGTTAAGTGAGTGGTAGACTTTGCGGTTACGGAAGATCTCAGGATTGTTTTGCGATGCCCGCAAAGCCACATGGGTGCAATCAATGGCGCCCTACATCATGGGGAATCCCGCTGTCCTGGCAAAGCCACATGCACATTCATCCTCCTTCTCTCTGGTGATGGGGAAGGAAATGTAGTCCCTTCTCCTACTGTAGAGAGCCTCTGTGACCTCCCGGATGCAGCGATGGACAGCAAACTGTGAGATGTTTGCTATATCTCCTGTTGCAGACTGGAAAGATCCACTGGCGAAGAAATTGAGGACGATGGTGACCTTGACTGTCACTGAGAGAGACGTGGTCACCCTGATCTGAGGCTGGAGGTCTGGTTGCAGGAGGTGGCAGAGTTCTGTGACCACCTCCTTGATGAAGCATAGCCTTCGAATACACTGCTCCTCACTTAATTGAAGGTAGGAGAAGTGCTCTCGGAATACCCTCGGTGTGTAAGGCCTCCTGTTGAGAGCCCTCATGGCCCTTCTCCTCCCTGTGGCCACATGTTCCAATCTTTCTCACTGCCTCCACTGTAGATCCTGGAGGGAGAGTTCGACTGCCAGTACAGCCCCATTAATGTAACCAAGTGCAGCACTTTGATATGTTGTGAGAATAAATGTAACTAATGATTAGTAGCCACAACAGTCCTGATACTGAACAACCTTTAAATGACTGAGCTAAACTGTTGCACAATGTCAAACTGACAAGGAAGTAATGAAACAGCACTAACCTGAGAGCTGCGACTCATTACTCATGATCCCTTTAAGTAGCGCCCCTGGAGCCGGCATCTGCCTAATTGACGCCTCCTCTCCCTGTCGCTGTTAGGACGAGGCGCTAAGGCAGGGGGCGACAACGAATTTTGCAGATCAGGCGCCCAGTTAGAGTTGGACACTCACTGACGTCACGATCTGCCTGGTGCTGAGGTTCCCGGCGGTAACTCGTAGCGGTGGTGCTACGGGGAGGGGGGGGGGCAGATTTGACGTGCTGGATTCGCCTTGCCACGGCGCTACTGCATCAGTGCCCCGTTAGCACCCCCGCCAGGCTGAATTTTTCCCCGCAGAGTCTAAACTAAAGGATATATAAACCAGGTAGTATAAATTAGATTTAAATGATTTATCGAAAGCGACATAAAGGGAGGGAAAGAAAAATGGGATTAACAGAGAGAGATAAAAGAAACAGACAGAATTATTTTTTAAAATCTCCAACACTAATTAAATTCTGAAGGAATGAGACTCCACACATGTAAAATTAAATTTTCAGTGCCAGAGAGGTTGTTTGGCAGTAATTATGACCAATGTTCCCTCTTATTTTTAAAAGTGCCAGTCCCGGGCTGTGCAGGACCATATGACCGCGCACCTTATAGGGAATGTTGATTATAACTTATCACACCGTTAAAAATTCACTTACACCTGAATGCACCAGTCCAAACTTTTCTGCCTTGTTTAGTGGGTAATTAGTGGGTAAGTACCGCAAATTCACACTCTTATGAATGGCGAGTCTATTGGTGCGGAACCGGTGTCGCGCAGCCTCTGGAGAGAATGGACAATTCAAACTGCAACTTCCGGATTTCCATGTTTAACTGCGCACATGTGGACTCCGGA
Organism: Somniosus microcephalus; assembly: GCF_052327205.1. NCBI lineage: Eukaryota > Metazoa > Chordata > Chondrichthyes > Squaliformes > Somniosidae > Somniosus > Somniosus microcephalus. Next base: position 215,099,200 of record NC_140993.1, on the reverse strand, counting down.
CATTACATCCGATTTACTGCATAATAATGGTGAGCGTTGATAGCCTCGCCGCTATACTCAATACAAAATCCAGGCCACAATATCCAGTTTGCCTGTCAAGGAGGATAGATTGTTACATCCCCTGGGTTATGTATTCATATAAGTAAATATTGGGCAGTGTGAGTAAACTCTGGCATGTAAGGGGTATGAGATCCCCTTATGGGAGCAACTGACACCAATGAACCCTAGAAGATATCGACGGGAGGCCCAAATTTGTAACAATCCCCTTTATTAGAGTCACTGTGGATTTTATTGGCTTTAGAGTTAGTGCTAACTGTCTGGGCTACATAAATACACAGACTGCTACTGCCATGTGTGCCAACCAGAAGCTTCACTGCTACTTCACGCACACCCCTGCTGGAGGGCCTCTCCTCGCAATGCTCACTAATCTGTGTAAATATAGAACATTGGACATCGATGAAGTCTCCTAATTCCTCTCCCAGTGTTGCCTATAACTGATCTCCAAGCAGGTTAAAGCAGGCAGTCTTGAAGTTTGAATCCCAAAGCTTCCATAGCAGCAGTGGGAACATTCATGAATGTCTCAATGGCCTAGCTTACTGAGGGCTGCACAGCAAATGTCAATGGCGTTGCCATGCGTTCAGTGCAGACAACCATTGATCTAACCTAGCCATACCACCTTCCTCTGCTGTGCATCTGGAGGGGAGTAACTGGTCAACATGGATGATGTGTTCTAATATCTTATGTTGGAATGCATGTCCACTAAGGTTTGTATCCTCGAGTAACTCAGATGTGGCAGTCAGTATGTTGCAACTTTGTCCTGTGCCTGCTGGTCCCTTATCAACTTCTTCATCAACATTACACTGTATCATATATCACCCTGTGCTTCCTCTTCTAATGAACTGTGATCATCTTCTGGAGTGTTTACATTTGTGCTGGTGCCCACTTCAAGTGACACTTGGCCCTCTGGTCAGGGAAACTGTTCAGATGTGCCCTGTTTTTCACTGAATTCTCCCTGTTCTGTGAAAAGAGCAGATGGAACATTATGAGCATATAGTACTGTACTGCACTCTACTGTACTGTATATACTAAGTGAAGTCCCTTTGGGGTCACGATAGACACAAGTCAACCCTCTGTATCAAATTTTGTAAATCACTACCTGTACAACAGGGTAGTATTGGTGTTTGACCATACAGCTTGGCTCACTAAAGGGACCAGGAGAGATAGATCTGTCACTGTCAGCTAAGCTTCTTTCTACTTGGCTCCAGATAACTATGCAAGTCAGCGCTCTAACAGGGTGGTCCTGGCTGTGCAAGCAGAGAGAAGCTTATCAGTACTCCATGTTGCTAAGTCTAAATGAAACACGATCTCTTTCTAAGCATAGCATGTAAAATGTAATCGGCATAGAATGTAATCCTGCTTTATGCCATATTTCTATGCTTGTTGCTTCTGTATATTTGTGGACCAACCTCACATAACAAAAATATAATTGTGTTTTTACAGTTTACAAGCTGTTTTAGCTAGTTAAACCCCAGCAGTACCGCAGCATAAACTTGGGAGTCCCTAAGAGTTGGCTCTTGCCAACCTGTGCATGAGCTGTCTGGACTTAAGTAACTGAGTTGTACCCCTATAGGGAGAGAGTGCACTCCATATTACACAAACAGCAACACTAGTTGTGGGGATTCCTCAGTGGCATGGTTTGGAGATTCTGACACATGGTAATGGCCCTGAAATTAGATAGGGGGCTTGCCGCGCGTGCAAGCCCCCGATCTGTACTCACCCTGCGCGCCGACATCTGAAGCCCGGGCCTGCTTGCATTTCCTGTCACAGGCCCGGTTCAGCTGTCGGCGCGCTGTGCTAACCTGATCCAGCGGCGTAGTTAGTGCGATGTGCCGGCTGGGATCAGGTGAGCATTGTGCAGCCAATCAGGGGAGGGGAAACTCGTTCATGAGTTTGGCAGTAAGAGCTGTCAAACTCATGAAAAGTATGGGCTGCCAAAACACTACTTTAACTTTAAATAAAATTTAAAAAAACATCCCACTGATTATAATAACTATAAATAAGTTTAAAAAAATGTTTGAAACAATTAATCAATTTTTTGAAAAAAATAAATTTTTAAAAAATAGGGTCTAAAACTAAACTTACCATCCTGTAAATTCTTTAAAAATAACAAACCTGTGGAAAAAAAATTTCTACATTGTACTAAAAGCCCACTTACCTAAAAACGAAATACTTACGTCTTGTTTTTCCACGCGTAAAGATCGGAGGCCTTTACACTCGGGCAACTTTGAAAAAAAAAAGGAATTTTACTGCGCATGCGCTGCCTGTGCAGTCGCGTGCATTCTGCCTCTGAACCCCTTCATTCAGAGGGCAGGAAATGCTGGTTTTCCCCGCATGCGCTGTGCATGCTGAAAACCGGCATTTCCTCCGGCCAGACGCGTGAGTACCCCGACCGTACTCACGCGTTGGGACAGGAATTACTGGCCCATTGTGTTTTCGCACACCCATCTGATCAAAAAAACTACTTGCACTATTATGCATTTGTGCATAATCAGTGTGTATGGAACTGTTAATGTAGTATATCATGCAACTCATTAAATGTATGATTAAATGGTAAGTACTAGCTGCCCTGCACACCCTTCAAGTCTTTGGCCTAGAAATTGGATATAGCCACAAAATGAGTGGTATTAAGGCTAAATGACGTTAAGCTGCACCATCTGAAAATGGTCTAGGTAGCACACAAAATTCATGTTCACTCTTCATTGTAGTCATGATTTCAACGCTAAAACTGATGCTCATTGGCTTAATGCACAAGAGGTGGACCAATATCAGACCAGTCTAATTTATCGTAATTCATAGTCATGTTTGGCACAGGCTTTATTTAGTACTTAAAGGGGAGGTGCATTGATGGTATAGCATCTCATTGTCAGGGTTGTTAAGTTTGCAGTTGCCCAACAACCCAAAGGAGAAGCTCAAGGACAGGCAAGAGTTGTGTACACATGGTAGATCATCGCACCAGGGAGAGGAGGTTCTCCAATGAAGCTCTGGAGACACTTGTAGCAGCTGTGAAGAGGTGGCGGGCTGCCATCCTATACGTGCCGTACCATGTGGCAGGTGATAGCGGACCATGTGACGGCCAGTGCTGTGATGCCACGGTCCGCCGTCCAGTGCAGCAAGAATTTTAATGACCTCACATGGCAGGTCAAGGTGAGTGAAGGCTTCAGCAAATGCCATATCCCACCCTCTGTACCACTAGCCTCACACACTGTTCAATGCACCACACCCCCAGCACTCACCTACCAACCATCTCTACCTATCACCACTCACATCTCACAATCAGAGCTTCACTTCACCCTCACAACCTTACCACTGCTGCAACACTCACACTCACATCTCACACCTTGCACACACTGTCAGCTATTCAACTATGGCAGGCACATCACCCAAACACATTGCAGCACACTCACTCACACACTTCCCTTTCTCTTGCAGCCCAAGTTGGCACATAATTGCCAGGAGCAGCAGCAGACAGATAAGGGCCAGGCAAACATGCAGGACTTCAGCCAACTGGAGGAGCGAGTACTCCAGATAATTGGGTGGCACGTGGTCAATGCCATGGCAACCAGCGAGGTTCAACCCCTTGGGGACAACAACGGTATGTTCATTTCTAATTCCTCTTCTCACATCCCACTTCCCCTTCAGCCCATAATCTTTTCTCACTTTCAAGCTACTCATGCTGTATGCATGCATTTCTGGATCTACCTTCCAGGTCCAGAGCTGGTTGAGGGCGTCTGCAAGGCCATCTGAAGTCTCCCGCATGGACACTCAGCAGCCTTTTCCAGCCCCGCTGCAGCCACTGGGGGAGCACTTTGTAGGACTCTAGATTAGGAAAAACCACACAAAAGACAGGCACTAAGGAATTGCACAAGGGTAATTAGTTAATATTTTTCCTGTGAAAATGTGTCAATTGGTTTGTGATAAATGTATTAATTTTGTTTGGAATGTGTGTTCTGTGGTGGCTCTCCTTTTCAGCTTTGTGTCCAGGAGGACGCTGTGATATTCTGTGAGACAGGGATGGAATGATGGGGATGTGGTGAGAAACAAGGATCTGGGGTTTCATTCATTGGAATCAGAGTCTGAAGTGCCATTCACAGACAGCCTGTCCGGATGGATGATAGGCTGCCTGCCTCCTCCCTCCCTCCTCTTCCTCTTGCTCCTCATCGTCCTCCTCATCCTCCTCGTCCTCTTCCTTCTTGTCCTCCTCCTCGTCCTCCTCCTCCTCTCCTTCATCCTCCACCTGAAGTGGTCCTGCCATCCCTGGTGGCAAGGGCTGGGTCCTCATGATGGCCAAGTTCTGAAGCATGCAGCAGACCATCACGAAATGGGACACCCACTCAGCTGAGTACTGGAGGGCTCCTCCTGAGCGGTCATGGCAGTGGAACTGTTGCTTCAATAGCCCGATGGTCTGCTCGATGATTTTCCTGGTGGCAGCATGGCGCTCAGTATATGATGCTGGGCACGGGTGTTGTGGTTGCGGAGGGGAGTCATCGGCCAGGTGCAGAGCGGATAGCCCTTGTCTCTGAGCAGCCACCCTCGGGTTCGATGTGGTGGCTGGAAGATTGCTGGCACACCGGATTGATGCAGGATAAAGGCATAATGGCTGCTGCCAGGATAGCGGGCATTGACATTGAGGAATTGCTGTGCATGGTCGCACACCACCTGCACATTATATGAGTGGTAGCCTTTACAGTTATGTAAAATCTCAGGATTGTTATGCGGTGCCGACTAAGCCAGGTGGGTGCAGTCGATGGAGCCCTGCACCATGGGGAAGCTTGCTATTCTGACAAAGCCACTTGCACGCTGTAGCCCACTCTTATATACATACAGCACCACCTAGTGTACCATTCCAGAATGACAGGTTACTGATCATTACATCCCCCTTTCTTTGAGGTTAAACAAAATCAGTATCAATCAATATCAATCAATCATAACAACATAAACATCTTCAACAGTCAATACATTTTCAATGTAGTTTTCTTTGTACTCAAAGATTAAGTCTATCAGGCTTTTTTACTTCACGTGTGGATCTTCTCAGCACAGGTAAGTCTGATGTGTTTTCATGAGAGCCTGTATGTGTATTTGTGTTAGGTTGTTCTGGTGGTGAGTGACAAGATTCAGTTGCGGCATTGTCATCGATTTGCTCTTCGATAGTCTCTTGTGTTTGTAGGAGGGAACGGCGGTTCCTCCTGAGAATCTGTCCTTCCTCAGTTCTAACAGTGTATGACCTTGGTCCTACTTCCTCAAGAACTGTAGCTTTCCTGTTCCATGCATCTGGATCATCAATCCTGACAACATCATCCCTTGTCAATGGTTTCAGAGTTTTGGATGACTTGTCATAGTATGATTTCTGTTTCAGCTTTAACAGTTGAAGTCTCTGTCTCAGTTCCTTACTCTGCTTTTCTTTTGCACAGCAGGGTAGCATGGTGCACAACTTGCGACCCATTAGGAGTTCAGCAGGTGAAGAACCAGAGTCTAAAGGTGAGGCTCGGTAGCTCAGCGGGGCGAGATAAGGATCAGACTTGCTTTCTGTCACTTTCTTCAGTAGCTGCTTGAGAACTTGAACACCTTTCTCTGCCTTACCATTCGACTGAGCATACAAAGGACTGGATGTGATGTGTTGAAAGTCATAATGTGCTGCAAACTGTTGCCACTCCTTACAGTTGAAGCACGGACCATTGTCGCTAACGGCAATTCTGGGAATTCCATGTCTGGTGAAGATGGATTTCACATGCATTATGACACTGCTTGCTGTGGTGCTTGAGAGCAGCGCCATCTCAGGATAGTTAGAATAGTAGTCAATCACTATTAGATAGTCTTTACCATTTAAATGAAAAAGGTCCATACCAACCTTCTGCCATGGTACTGTTGGTATGTCAGCTACTATCATTGGTTCCTTTGCTTGTTTGTTTTGGTGTTTCTGACATGTCTCACATTTGCCTATCATGTTCTCAATGTCCTTATTAATGCCAGGCCAATAAACAGTGTCTCTTGCTCTCCTTTTGCATTTTTCAATTCCGAGGTGTCCCTCATGAATCCTTTTGAGCATGTCTTGACGTAGAGCCTGTGGAATGACTATTCTGTTCTGTTTTAGTAATAGTCCACTTGCGACACTCAATTCTGACCTTATGTGAAAATATTTTGGACAGGAACCTTTTGGCCAACCATGATGAATGTTCTCTATTACTGTTTGTAATACTGTATCTTTTATTGTTTCTTCTGCTATTTGCTTTGATTTTGTGTCTGACACGGGCAGCGCAGCAGTGACCATACTCACATGAACATCCACGTCTTCTTCAGTAGAGCTCCCATGACTCATTGTGAGTGCTCGGGATAGTGCATCTGGTAACACTATGTATTTGCCCGGTGTGTAGATCAGTTCAAAGTCATATCTTTGCAGCTTCATCATGAGTCGTTGAATCCTTGGAGACATCTCATTCAGGTTCTTTTTTATGATGGCAGCCAGTGGGCTGTGGTCTGTCTCAACTGTGAAGGTGGGAAGTCCATATATGTAGCCATGGAACTTTTCTAATCCAATTACCAAGCCTAGACATTCCTTTTCAATCTGGGCGTATCGACACTCAGTATCAGACATAGACCTGGAGGCATAGGCAACAGGCTTCCAATCTTCACCCTCTGCTTGTAGCAAGAGGCCATCCTTTGATGCATCCGTTGACACTTTGATTCTCTTTGTTGGGTCAAAGAAGGTGAGTACAGGTGTGGTTGTCAGCACTGTTTTGAGATTCATCCACTCTTGTTCATGTCTTTCTGTCCATGCGAACTCATTTGTTTTATGTAGCAGGTCTCGCAGACAGGTTGTCTTGGCTGACAAGTTAGGAATGAACTTTCCAATGAAGTTTATCATCCCCATGATGCGTAGCACTCCTTTTTTGTCAGCGGGTCGGGGCATTTTGAGTATGGCGTTTACTTTTTCCATATCTGGCTCTATTCCTTTACCAGGTAGATTATCTCCTAGGAAAGTGACTTCCTGGATGCCAAACTGACACTTGGCTTTGTTGAGCTTCAGTCCATTCCAGCGTATGCTCTGTAGCACTTTAGTCAGTCTCTCATTGTGTTCTTTCAGTGTGGAGCCCCAGATGATGATGTCATCAATATAGACCCGAGCTCCTTCCAGACCTTCAATTATGTGTTCCATCGCTCGATGAAAGATTTCAGATGCAGATATTATCCCGAAAAGCATTCTGAGGAAACAATACCTGCCAAATGGTGTGTTGAAGGTACAGTATTTGGTGCTCTCTTCATCCAGTTTTAGTTGCCAAAATCCCTGTGAGGCATCGAGCTTTGTAAAGTATCTGGCACCTGACATTTCACTGGTGATTTCTTCTTGCTTGGGAATCTGGTAGTGTTCACGTTTTATGTTTGCATTTAAGTCCTTTGGATCCATGCATATTCTTAGATCATTGTTCTTTTTCTTTAAACATACCATGGAGTTAACCCAGTCTGTTGGCTCTTCGACTTTCCTGATGACTCCTAGTGTGGTCATTCTGTCCAGTTCTTTCTTGAGCCAGTCACGCAGGGGTGCTGGAACTCTTCGTGGAGCATGTACCACTGGCTGAGCATCCTCCTTTAGCTGGATCTTGTAAGTGAATGGTAGAACTCCAAATCCTTTGAACACATCCTGGAAATTATTTACTACAGAATCCACTGAGTCATCTGGTCTGTTTATGGCACAGTTTATACGGTATACTCTCCTGACCAGTTCTAAGTCCTCACAAGCTTTGTCACCCAGTAGTGAATCAAGTCCTTCAGCCACAACAGAAAACATGAGATGATGCACTTTGTATTTGACTGTCACTTTAAGTCTGCATACACCTAAGCTATCTATTTTCTGTCCATTATAGTCCTTCAGTAGTATTGACTTTTTCTGTATTTTGGGCTTTTCTTTCATATTTTTAATGTCACTCATACTGATTAAGTTTGCTTTTACCCCAGTGTCTAGTTTCAATGTAACTAATGCTCCATTTACCTGCAGTGGGGTCATCCATTTGTCCTCTTTTACTGCATTAATTTTATGTTCAGCAGTGTCCATATCTGAGGGCTGCACATTTTCTGTATCCTTTTTGTCATTGTCACATGACACCATTCGTACAACAAATGTCTCACTTAAATCAGTGTCCTCAATTACATTAACTCGTTGCCCTTTCTTAGTTTTTACTTTTGAAAAGCATTGTTTGGCAAAGTGATTCTTTCCATGACATTTTGTGCACATTTTTCCAAACGTTTACAATTAAAAATTCCTTCCTCCGATTGCTTTTCACTTCTGTTCTACCCATGTTTCTTCCCCTTGTAGGACACAGCACCGGCAGCAGCAGTTACTACAATCGCATCATTATTGATTTCACTGAAAGTCTTCGCATGCTTTCGAGCTAGCTCACTGGCTTGGCATATATTCACAGCATTTTCCAATGTCAGTTCGGTTTCTCTCAACAGACGTTCCCTGACCTTTTTATCATGAATACCAAACACAATTTGGTCACGAATCATGGATGCTTTCAGCTCAGAGAAATTACATGTCTATGCTTTCAGTTTCAGATCAGTCACAAAGTTATCAAAAGTCTCATTTTGCTGCTGTGTCCTTGAACAGAACATGTATCTTTCATAGGTTTCATTCTTTTTGGGAGAACCATGTGTATCAAATTTCTTTAGCACATCGTCTAAATTTTCTCTGTTCTCCTCTGGATTAAAGACAAATGTATTAAATACCTCTATTGCCTGTGGGCCTGCAACCGTGAGCAGCAACGCTATTTTCCTTGCGTCTGGCTTCGTACCGTACCCGATGGCAGCAATGTAGAGTTCGAATTGTTGTTTAAAAGTCTGCCAATTGTAGTCGACATTTCCTGTGAGTTTCAAACGCTCTGGTGGCTTCAAATTCTCCATGTCACGTTGCACAATGTTCAGCAGATCTTACCAATCCTGGTACCATGTTATGCTCATTAATAACTAGTCGTTTTTATTAAGAACAGCTAGCTTTGCAAGACACTTTATTGAGCACATGTGGACTAGGCACAGTATCTGTAGAGGCCTCCATCTTGACTGCTGCCTTGTGGGAAGCCTAGTGCATCGTGGGTAGCCCACTCTTATATACATACAGCACCACCTAGTGTACCATTCCAGAATGACAGGTTACTGATCATTACAGTCCTGCGTCTCTCTGGTCAGAGGGAAGACAGCGTAATCCCTTCTCCTGGTGTAGAGAGCCTTAGTGACCTCCCGAATGCAGTGATGGATGGTGAACTGTGAGATGTTCGCTATGTTTCCTGCTGCAATATGGAAGGATCCGCTGGTGATGAAATTGAGGGCCACAGTGACTTTGACTGCCACTGAGAGAGCCATGCTCACCCTGCTCTCAGGCTGCAGGTTTGGTTGCAGGAGGTGGCAGATTTCTGTGACCACCTCCTTGCTGAAGCGGAGCCTCCTAATACACTGCTCCTAGCTTAAGTGGAGTTAGGAAAGGTGCTCTCGGAAGACCCTAGGTGGGTAAGGCCTCTTGTGGAGAGCCCTCCTGGCCCTCCACCTCCTTCCTCTGTGCGCATGTCTTCCTTGCTGCCTCTGCTCCTGTTCCTGAAGATACTCGAGCGTGAGGGGTCTGCAAGCATGACAGTGAGCAAGCATTGTGAACAGAAGCTATTGAATAAGAATGAAGGTGTTCTCCACTTGCAACAACACTCCCTGTTACTGTAGGACCTTGAAAGAGGTTTATAAAGCTGCTGGAGTTGCAGAAAGTTGCACAGAGCCAGTCAAACTGCAGAAACATGTCAGGTGCAACTGATTTCTGATGATCATAAGAACATAAGAACATAAGAAACAGGAGCAGGAGTAGGCCAATCGGCCCCTTGAGCCTGCTCCGCCATTCAATAAGGTCATGGCTGATCCAATCTTCGCCTCAACGGGGGCAGCACGGTGGCATAGTGGTTAGCACTGTTGCCTCACAGCACCAGGGACCCGGGTTCAAATCTGGCCTCGGGTGACTGTCTGTGTGGAGTTTGCACATTCTCCCCGTGTTTGCGTGGTTTTCCTCCGGGTGCTCCGGTTTCCTCCCACAGTCCAAAGATGTGCGGGTTAGGTTGATTGGCTATGATAAATTGACCCTTAGTGTTAGGGGGATTAAATATGTGGGGTTACGGGGATAGAGTGGGATATGTGTTGGTGCAGGGGTTACGGGGATCGGGTGGGATATGTGTCAGTGCAGGCTCGATGGGCCGAAATGGCCTCTATCTGCACTGTGGGGTTTCTGTGGTTTCTGTGGTTTCAACACCACATTCCCGCTCTCTCCCCATACCCCTTGACTCCCTTGTAGTTCAAATGTCTGTCAACCTCCGCCTTGAATATATTCAGTGACTCCGCCTCCACAGCTCTCTGGGGTAGAGAATTCCAAAAATTCACGACCCTCTGAGAGAAGAAATTCCTTCTCATCTCCATCTTAAATGGGCGACCCCTTATTCTGAAACTGTGCCCCCTAGTTCTAGATAGCCCCACTAGGGGAAACATCCTCCCTGTCAATCCCCCTCAGAATCTTATATGTTTCAATAAGATCACCTCTTATTCTTCTAAACTCCAATGAGTATAGGCCCAACCTGCTCAACCTTTCATCATACGTCAACCCCTTCATCCCAGGAATCAACCTAGTGAACCTTCTCTGCACTACCTCCAATGCAAGTATATCCATCCTTAAATATGGAGACCACAACTGTACGCAGTACTCCAGATGCGGTCTCACCAGCGCCCTGTAATGTTGCATCAAAGCTTCCCTACTTTTATACTCCATACCCCTTGCAATAAAGGCCAACATTCCATCAGCCTTCCTAATTACTTGCTGTACCTGCATGCTAACTTTTTGTGTTTCATGTTCAAGGACCCCCAGATCACTTTGTACCGCAGCATTTTGTAGTCTCACTCCATTTAAATAATAATTTGCTTTTTCATTCTTCCTTCCAAAGTGGATAACCTCACATTTTCCCACATTGTACTCCATCTGCCAAATTTTTGCCCACTCACTTAACCTATCTATATCCCTTTGCACACACTTTGGGGGAAAAATTCAGTTGGTTTGCGCCTCCCATTAGCGCCTTAAGAGGGCACTAATGGGGCACAAAGCAACTAGCGCCCGTGCGCGGCGATGTCTGCGCAGCTCACAAAATTAACTAGACATTTTGTGGCAGCACTAAACACTACCGCCACGATCTCCTGCGCCAGCAGATTGTGACGTCAGTCGAGTGCGCAACGCCCCAGTAGCGCCCCGGACCAGATATTGAGTGGCGCCCCCTGCCTTACTGCCTGCCGCTAGCAACGACAGGTTGAGGGGAGCGCTTTGCAGTCAGGAAGGGACTGGGGGGGGGTGCTATTTAAAGGCGACTGCTTCCTGCCTTTTTTTGTTGGTGACATTTTTGCACCACGCATTCTGAGAGAGAGAGAGACTTCTGGAGAGATTCAACGCTGTGTGAAGGAGTTTTGGGTACTGAGCAGCAGATTGCAGGATCATTTTGATTTGCCCTTCCTTGTATCGATTTAGAAGAGACTGTGGGGGCTGCACTCTGAACTCTTTCCCAGGGCCTCTCCATTGTTCTTTCCAGCAGATTTGATGTACAGGTCTCTCCAGGCCGAGATTCAAGGCTGCAATGAACAGGATGTGGATGGAGAACAAGATCAACCCTTCCCTTTAAGAACTGGCCGGTGCCATTGTGTCTGTGTTCCATTGCTGACTGACATCACATGAGCTTCGCCAGCGCTCTGAGGTAACGCCTCTCTCCTCGGCCTTTGCGCCTTAAGACAGTTGTGAAGCGCCTGATTTAGTGCTCCAATCACCTCCAGGGGCGATAAAAGCCAAGTTTGCGGTCGGAGGCGATAATTAGCACCAGGCGTTAATCCTTGCATCCGGCCGATAATTGCGCCCCAAACAGGGCGATACTGAATTTTTCCCCCTTTGTGTCCTCCTCACAACTTGGTAATCCACCTATCTTTGTATCATCAGCAACATTGGCTACAGTACACTCGGTCCCTTCATCCAAGTCATTAATATAGATTGTAAATGGTTGAGGCCCTTGCACTGATCCCTGTGGCACCCCACTAGTTACTGGTTGCCAACTGGAAAATGACCCATTTATCCCGACTCTCTGTTTTCTGTTAGTTCGCCAATCCTCTGTCCATGCCAAAATATTACCCCCAACCCCATATCTGTGCAGTAACCTTTTAGGTGGCACCTTATCGAATGCCTTCTGGAAATCCAAATATACCACATCCACTGGTTCCGCTTTATCCACCCTGTTTGTTACATCCTCAAAGAACTCGAGCAAATTTGTCAAACACAATTTCCCTTTCATAAAACCATGTTGACTCTGCTTGATTGTCTTATGATTTTCTAAATGTCCTGCTATTACCTCCTTAATAATGGATTCCAGCATTTTCCCAATGACAGATGTTAGGCTAACAGGCCTATTGTTTCCTGCTTTCTGTCTCCCTCCTTTCTTGAATAATGGCATTACATTTGCGGTTTTCCAATCCGCTGGGACTTCGCCAGAATCCAGGGAATTTTGGTAGATTACAACAAGCGCATCCACTATCTCTGCAGCCACTTCTTTTAAGACCCTAGGATGCAGGCCATCAGGTACAAGGGACTTGTCAGCCTTTAGCCCTATTAGTTTGCCTAGTACTTTTCTCTAGTGATAGAGATTGTTTTAAGTTCCTCCCTCCCTATAGCCCCTTGATTATCTATTATTATTGGAATGTTTTTAGTGTCTTCTACCGTGAAGACTGATCCAAATTAATTATTTAGAGTCTCTGCCATTTCTCTATTTCCCATTATTAATTCCCCAATCTCATCCTCTAAGGGACCAATGTTTACTTTAGCTACTCTCTTCCTTTTTATATACTTGAAGAAGCTCTTACAGTCTGTTTTTATATTATTTGCTAGTTTACTCTCATACTCTATCTCCTCCCTCTTTATAATTATTTTAGTCATCCTTTGCTGGTTTCTAAAAAATTCCCAATCCTCTGGCCTACCACTAATCTTCGCAACATTGTATGCCTTTTCTTTCAATTTGATACTATCCTTAACTTCCTTAGTTAGCCATGGATGGTGCATCCTTCTCGTAGAGCCTTTCTTTCTCACTGGAATACACCTTTGCTGAGATTTATGAAATATCTCCTTAAATGTCTGCCACTGCTGATCTACCGTCTTACCCTTTAATCTATTTTCCCAGTCCACTTTAGCCAACTCTGTCCTCATACCCTTGTAATTGCCTTTATTTAAGTTTAGAACACTAGATTCAGACCCAAGTTTCTCACCCTCAAACTAAATTTGAAATTCTACCATGCTATGATCACTCTTTCCTAGGGGATCCTTTACTATGAGATCATTAATGAATCTTGTCTCATTACACATTACCAGATCTAAAATAGCTTGCTCCCTGGTTGGTTCCTCAATGTATTAGAACATAAGAACATAAGAAATAGGAGCAGGAGTAGGCCAATCGGCCCCTCGAGCCTGCTCCACCATTCAATAAGATCATGGCTGATCTGATCCTAGCCTCAAATCTTCTATCACTCTGCATCCACCCGAACCCATGTGATCTCCCAGGAGAGGCGAAAAACCAGATAAAGACCCAATGGCCAATTTGGGAGGAAAAAATCTGGGAAATTCCTCTCCGGCCCATCTAGGCGATCGAAATTCTTCCAGGAGATCACTCTGTCCCTATATTTTCTACAGTACTTACCTTCTGTAAAGGCGATCTCCACCCCAGCCAGGAACAGGAATAAAACCATCTCCTGAAATCTAACACAGAATTAGAACACAGTAGGAGCAGAACCAGGCTACACGGCCCCTGGGCCCACTCCACTACCCACAGGGCCATGACCATTCCGAACCTAGACTCATATCCAACTTCCTGCCCGCTCCCCGTAACCCTTAATTCCCTTTACTTCTAGGAAACTATCTATTTCTGTTTTGAATTTATTTAATGATGTAGCTTCCACAGCTTTCTGGGGCAGCAAATTCCACAAACCTACCACCCTCTGAGTGAAGAAGTTTCTCCTCATCTCAGTTTTGAAAGAGCAGCCCCTTATTTTAAGATTATGCCCCCTAGTTCTAGTTTCACCCATCATTGGGAACATCCTCACCGCATCCACCCGATCAAGCCCCTTCACAATCTTATATGTTTCAATAAGATCGCCTCTCATTCTTCTGAACTCCAATGAGTAGAGTCCCAATCTACTCAACCTCTCCTCATATGACCACCCCCTCATCCCCGGGATTAACAGAGTGAACCTTCTTTGTACTGACTCGAGAGCAGGTATGTCTTTTCTTAAGTATGGACACCAAAACTGTATGCAGTATTCCAGGTGCGGTCTCACCAATACCTTGTACAACTGCAGCAATACCTCCCTGTTTTTATATTCCATCCCCCTAGCAATAAAAGCCAACATTCCATTTGCCTTCTTGATAACTTTTTGAGTTTCGTGCACCAGGACCCCCAGATCCCTTTGTACTACAGTACTTTCCAGTTTCTTGCCATTAAGATAATAACTTGCTCTATGATTTTTCCTGCCAAAGTGCATAACCTCACACTTTCCAGTATTGTATTCCATCTGCCAAATCTCTGCCCACTTACTTAGCCTGTCTATGTCCCTTTGCAGGTTTTTTATGTCCTCCTCACTCACTACTTTCCGTCCCATCTTTGTATCATCTGCAAACTTTGATATGTTACACTCGGTCCCCTCCTCCAAATCGTTAATATAGATTGTAAAGAGTTGGGGACCCAGCACTGACCCCTGCAGAACACCACTAGTTACTGGTTGCCAATCTGAGAACGAACCATTTATCCCAACTCTCTGCTTTCTGTTAGAGAGCCAATCCTCCACCCACGCCAGAATATTACCCCCAATCCCGTGATTTTTTATCTTGAGCAATAATCTTTTGTGTGGCACCTTGTCAAATGCCTTTTGGAAGTCTAAATACACTACCTCCACTGGTTCCCCTTTATCCACCTTTATGTTACTTCCTCAAAAAACTCCAGCAAATTTGTCAAACATGACTTCCCCTTCATGAAACCATGCTGAGTTTGTCCTATTAAATTATGTTTATCCAAATGTCCCGTTACTGTCTCCTTAATAATGGACTCTAACATTTTACCAACCACAGGTGTTAGGCTAACAGGTCTATAGTTTCCAGCCTTCTGCCTACTACCCTTTTTAAATAAGGGTGTTACATTAGCAGTTTTCCAATCTGCCGGGACCTTTGCTGAGTCCAGTGAGTTTTGGAAAATTATTAGCAATGCATCCACAATCCCTACCGCTACTTCCCTCAAGACCCTAGGATGCAAGCCATCAGGTCCAGGGGATTTATCCGCCTTGAGTCCCATTATTTTACCAAGTACCACTTCCTTAGTGATTTTAATCGTATTTATTTCCTCCCCCCCAGAGTCCCCTGTTTGTCCAGTGTTGGGATATTCTTAGTGTCCTCTACTGTAAAGACTGATACAAAGTAATTGTTCAGTGTTTTTGCCATCTCCATGTTTCCCACCATTAATTTCCCGGTCTCATCCTCTAAGGGACCAACATTTACTTTAGCCACCCTTTTTCTTTTTCTATAACTATAGAAACTTTTACTGTCTGTTTTTATATTTTTTGCAAATTTACTTTCATAATCTATCTTCCCTTTCTTAATCAATCTTTTAGTTATTTTTTGCTGTCTTTTAAAGACTTCCCAATCTTCCATCCTCCCACTAGATTTGGCTACCTTATATGCCCTTGTTTTTAGTCGGATACTATCCTTAATTATTTTACTTAGCCACGGATGGCTAACTTTTCTTTTACACCCTTTTTTCCTCAGTGGAATATATTTTTTTTGGAAGTTGTAAAATAACTCCTTAAATGTACACCACTGATCATGTACCGTCTTACCCTTTAATCTATTTTCCCAGTCCACTCTAATCAATTCCGCTCTCATACCTTCATAGTCTCCTTTATTCAAGCTCAGCACGCTTGTTTGAGATCCAACCTTCTCACCCTCTAATTGAATATGGAACTCAACCATGATATGGTCACTCATTCCAAGGGGATCCTTTACTAGGACATTTTTAATTAATCCTGTCTCATTACACAGGACCAAATCTAAGGTTGCTTGCCCCCTGGTTGGTTCAGTTATATACTGCTCAAGAAACCCATCCCTAATACACTCAATGAACTCATCCTCAAGGCTGCTCTGCCCAATTTGATTAGTCCAGTTAATATGATAATTAAAATCCCCCATAATTATAGCTGTTCCCTTATTACAAGCCTCAACTATTTCCTGATTAATACTCCGTCCAACAGAGTTGCAACTGTTCGGAGGCCTATAGACTACACCCACTCGTGTTTTTTTCCCCTTATTATTCCTTATCTCCACCCAAACTGTTTCACTATCCTGCTCCTTTGACCCAATATCATTTCTCTGTATTATAGTGATTCCTTCCTTTATTAACATAGCCACCCCACCTCCTCTCCCTTCCTGCCTGTCCTTCCTGATTGTTAAATAACCTTGCTCTAAGAAACCATCCCGATTACACTCTATGAACTCGTCCTCAAGGCTACCCTTGCCAATTTGATTTTCCAATCTATATGGTGATTAAAATCACCCATGATTATTGCAGTACCCTTCTTACAAGCCCCCATTATTTCTTGATCCTTTTAAATATCGTTGCTGCAGCTTCCTTTGTGCTGTTGAATGCCTGCTCTCCCTATTGTTGTTTAGGCATGCCGGTAAGTTGAACGGCGAAATCCAATGCTGCAGATCTGGTGTCAAGTGAGAGTTGCACACTCACTGACATCACAATCTGGTTAATTTCAATTCCTCCAGCGATTGCATTTATCGGCAGCACTACTGGCCCTCACAAAACAGTGCCTGCCACAGGACCCGCCACCAGCTGGCGGAAGAGCTCCAGCTGCTGTTTTTTCGCCATTTCCTGGTGGTAACAGGTGGTGTTAAACACCCAAATTTTTAACCCTTTATACATAATGTCTTTCAGAGTCTCCTTCCTAAATAAGCCAACTATTCTTTTAGCATATGGAGTGTTCCTTCATGGAGTTCCCCTTTTATTGCATACTGTACCAGGCTGTTATGCTCCAGTTATACCTTTAAACATAAGAGCAGTGGGGATTGAGACATGGCGATCAGAACCATGGGAATTCCTTTATGAACACTGTCCCTTTATAACCATGGCATGTAAATGTTGTAGAATATAATCGTGCCATGAGTTGTTGACATAGAGCTCATATTGTCTGTGCCCTATTGTCTGTGCCATATTGCTATGCTTGTTGCCTTTGTTTGATATTTGTGGACCAACCTTGCATAACAAAAATATTATTGGCCTGGATTTTAACTGCCCCCCCGCCTCCCCCCCCCCCCCCACCACCTGGCAGAAGCCAGACCGGGATTTGCAGTTAAAAGGGGGAATGACTCCCCCCTCCAATCCCACTGCCTTCCTGATGGGTTCGAATATTAACCTGCTCTTTCAAGCAGATGAGCAGGGCACCCGTCCCAAGCTGGTGGGGCCCTATTTAAATATGCAGATCGGGGCCCGACGACGTCACGGGGAACCGATCTACTATTTTAGTCCAAGGCCGGGGCAGCAGTGATGGCTTCCTCATCAGGCCAGATCTGTCAAAGGAGAATACTGGGCCAGAAGAGGCCCAGACAAGTAAGCTTTAATTTTTTTTTTCAGTTTCCTTGAGGGGCAGGCAGGGCAGGAGAGCTCCTCCGGGCCCCGGGTTATCCCACTCTCCTGATCGTCTTCCCGACCCCCTTTCTACCACCCCCATAACACTTACCTAAATTCTGGGTCCCCGGCTTGGCCTCCGGCCTGCGATCAGCCAGTCCTGTCGGCTAGCCAAGTAGTGCACCGGTTCGGGTGGAACTCTGATGAAAGTTATGGTAATGAATCCAGCTGTTAAGATCAGCTGGGCTTCCAAATCCCTGGACTCCCTGTTGTGCCGCTTACTTTGGGACTTGCACCGTGCCCCCAACCCCCGTCCACAAAACCCCACTTTTAAAATCAGGGCCATTGTGTTTTTACAGTTTTCAACCACCTATACAGCCTGATTGCTGAGTCTGGCTTTTCTCAGTACCCATTGAATGCTTTTCAAAAGACATTCGTGTACCCTAGTGCTGAATTAATGAACTTTTCAACATTTATATTTGTTAAATGACTCGTTAGCTGCTTGAGAAGTGATAAAGGATCATTTTTACAGGCACAACAATTCTGCTAACCAAATCACAATCTTAGATATTAAATGTTTCATATTTTCTTAGCAGTTTGTAAATTATGATTAAAATGTCATATGTTTAACCTCTTATTGACAAAGAAGGAACATATGTGAAGGAATAGCCATGATTCAGATAAATACACAATACCATGAACAGAATACTGACACAGGAAACTTTGGTTTATCCGGAGGTTAACTGTCCGGAATGCTCGATCCACCGGCAAAAATCAGGAGCTGTTTCGTTAGGTTTTTTTTTCTTTTTGTTGCTTTTTTTTCACCAGTCAGGCTCTGCAAGGTCTCGCTGAAGCTGTTGCTAAGCTACAGGGATGCTTGCAAGGTACGGCCGACTGTTTAGAAGCTCCGTATGTTTCAACATTAGCGCTGGTTTGTCCGGCAGTTTTGATGGGACGGCAACAGCTCGGTCCTGTCGGTGCCGGATATCACAAAGTTTCCTGTATTATTAATAAAAGACATACTGGGTTTAAAAGACAGAAGTCTCAGCAGACAAGGCTGTAAACAGAGAACAGGCTTCTGAGATAAGATCAGTTGATAACAAAGTTGTAAACAAGCTTTGAAATGGGAATTAGTTAAATATTCTAAAACAATGAGAGATTGAAGCAAACCATTTGTGCTTCCGAAGAGTCTAGAGTTTGGGTGTAACACAATGGAAGACCCAGTTTAAAGTGTGAAGAGCTAACACAATAAAACAGAAACACAAACATTAAAAGAGGCATGTGCCTTTGAAACATGACATCAAGTAAAAGAAACATCTGCTGGTCAAATAGTTTTATGTTTAACTTGGAAAACAGGAACCATAAGATTAAATATGAGATAGCTAGAAATGCACGAACCACCCTGGTCAAAGTGTCCTTAATTTAGATATAGTAAAAACCATACCGACAAGACTTTGAAGATATAACTTCAATAGATGACACCAACCAATTGCATTGTGTTTGTATTAAACTTGAAGCAGAACGGAGTCAAAATGTCTGCTAAAAAGCAGTTAAGCCAATATTAAGAATTGAATGGAAAGCACTTTGTAACAATGACATCAAACAAAAACCATAGCTGTCATTGTTTTTATGATGGTTTTTGGAACATCTAAAGGTAGAGAAATAATTATGCATGCAATAGTAGAATTGATAGTAAATAGAAAGCATTCGAAAGAGGTATCAATAAAGACAATTAGGTGACATCAGCAGAGAACATCAAAGAAGAAACCAATGCCAAAAGGGTATAAAAATAAGACCTTTTTTAACAGAACGTCAGAACACGTTGAACGGGCACGGCGTTTCTCAACTTTCCAGAGGCATCTCTGTAAGTCTTTAACTTTGAGTCTCGGGAGTCCAAAGAGGTACTATTATTTGATTTTGGTGGATGTTCTGGATTTAGAAATAAGAAATGTAACGAAGTAAAGATTTGAGAATAAGGATCTCTGAGAAATAAGAAATGTAAGCTAATTGTATTTTGAATTGTTAATGTTGCGACTGATTCAACAGATGTTAACTGAATGTCGGCTCTTAAATAAAACGATATATTTTTAGAATTGTCTCAAAGAGTAATTCTGTATAGACTCGTGAACCCACAAATTCTGTACACTCTTTTGTAAGGAGTTGCAGAATTCTGGGGGGTATTCCGGACCTTCATAATATCCGGAAGGTTACAGTCTAGTTCAACTTATTAAAAGTACTATCCAGAGGACGGTAACATCTTTAGTCATTCCTTTCCTTTAGGGAGAGATAGCCTGAACCTTTAGACCCATTTAAGCATCTTATGGAATTCGGCTATCTCTAACTTAAGTTAAAGGTGAACGTCTGGGGAATACGCCTGATCTGGAATAGCCCAAAAGGGCTAGGACTGTAATTATCCCTTCACATATGGCCCACAGGGACCATGGACTAGGTACTAGAGTTTGTATCAGTGACGGTGAAGTGTGACACTGATGGACCAATATAATGTCCGTTAAACATGCTCCTCTTTGGTTGGTGTTCCAAGTACCATTTGAGTTTAATCAACAGCGTAAGCGATTTCTACAAACCCAGTCAGAGAGCAGAAGGTCTGCTTAGTGACAGACTTTTTTTTGTCTGGGAAAGATAACATTACAAGCTGACCTTTAAAAAAAATCCATGCAAACTTTTTAGTTAGCACATTTTAGATTTCCTGTTTTCAAAACAGATGATGTTATTTGTTTTCTTTGTGACTTGAAAGATGCTCAAATAGTAGATAGGTAATCAATAGCAAAAAATGCTTTATTGCCACTAATGTCGAGTTAAAAGGAATAATTGGATGCATTAGAGCAACTTTACTATATAGCATTTATTTAGTCATAATGCTGCACATTTAAGCATAGCCATTCAGGTAACTGGTGTTCAACAACATATCTACAAGATGCATACTTCATGCTTCAACAACAACTTTCCCAGAAAACAAGCAGGAATTGCCACTCGGTCAGCTTTTAGATTACAACATTGGGCCATATAAGCCAAGGGAACACTCAAACCATACCCAAATATATAAAACATTGCAACACATACGGTGAAGATTTTCTCTACGCACTGTGTAGCAAAACCGTAAATGTGATTATAAGCAACTTACTCATAAGGACACAATCAGTGATGCTGCACTCTCGGAGTTGTTGCATTGGAACACGGACCAGGGAGTTGCAGTAATGGGGCAATTTTTGTCTTGCTCCTACCTCGTGCACACCTGCAAACAGGGCAGTAGTGGGCTGAAAATTGAAAGAAAGAAATCTGTTGACTTGTCAATGGAGGTCCTCTCATTGTGTGGACCTCAATATAAACAGCCAGCACTCCCAATGGAAACAGGTGGGGGCACAAATTACGCAGTTAACAACAATAACCTACATTTATAGAGCGCATTTAATGTAGCAAAACATCCCAAGGCACTTAACAAGAGCGATATCAATAAAAACATTTTTGACAGCAAGCCATCAGGTGATAGCAAGACAGATGACTAAAAGCTTGATCAAAGAGGTAGGTTTTAAGGATTGTCTTAAAGGAGGAGAGAGAGATTGAGAGGTGGAGAGGTTTAAGGAGGGAATTCCAGAGCTTAGGGCTTTGGCAGCTGAAAGTAAGACCGCCAATGGTGGAGCCATTATAATCAGGGATGCACAAGAGACCAGAATTGGAAGAGCGCAGAGATTGCGAAGGCTTGTAGGGCTGGAGGAAGATACAGAGATCTTATCTTAAGATCCCAAAATGATTTTCATGTCAATTAGCGCTGCCTAAACCGGCCCACAAATCGTGGCCAGTATAGGTCAAGAGGCAGCCATTCCCAGCGCTACTGAAAGAGATCAATAGCTGTAGTAAGGGAAAGCTGGGAGCACGTCTGCCACATTTTCCTTGAGTCCTTTGGGAGTTTTGAGTCTTTAGGCTTCCTTAACCTCAGCTCCTTAATGCTAGAAGTGCTGTTTAAATTTGTACGATGCTGAAATAATCAGCTTTGTTAAACCCCGGATCTTTCCAACCATTCCCCTTTAAGGTACTGCTGCAAGCCCATAATCAGTGTTTATTCTGCTGATTCCCTCCCCACCCCGCCCCGCCACAAACGGCAAGCTACCTACAAGCAGCACAATTAATGCTGGTGGCCCACCTATTCAATGCTAATGAGGCCCTACCACAAAAATCAATGGTCCTCCTGCTGACGTTATCAGGCGGGTGGTGCAGGCACCCCATCTACTGGGTGTAGCCCTATCTGCGCTACACATGAATATTGCCCCGATAATTGATTCCTATGATGAGAGGGTTGTCCTATGAGGAGAGATTGAGTAGATTGGGCCTATACTCTCTGGAGTTTAGAAGAATGAGAGGTGATATCATTGAAACATATAATATTCTGAGGGGGATTGACAGGGTAGATGCTGAGAAATTGTTTCCCCTGGCTGGAGAGTCTAGAACTAGAGGTCATAGTCTCAGGATAAGGGGTCGGCCATTTAGGACTGAGATGGGGAGGAAGTTCTTCACTCAGAGGGTGGTGAATCTTTGGAATTCTCTACCCCAAAGGGCTGTGGATGCTGAATTGTTGAGTATATTCAAGGCTGAGATCGAAGGATTTTTGGATTCTAGGGGAATCAAGGGATATGGGGATCGGGCAGGAAAGTGGAGTTGAGGTTGAAGATCAGGCATGATCTTATTGAATGGCGGAGCAGGCTCAAGGGGCCGTATGGCCTACTCCTGCTCCTAATTCTTATGTTCTTATAATGTTGGAACTCTATATCCAACTCACATGCTCGTCTAGCAAAGTTCTGCTCTAGGAGTGAACCTTGCTGAATTTGCCCTGTAGTATACAGAAGAAATGTTCCATGATAGATTAACAAAAGAACTTAGCTCATTACGGCTTAGAGTCCACAAATTCAGTGAAATTATGCATATATCCTTCCTGCAGAATAATTACGCACATCCATTTCACATTTTATGTTACACTCATCCTATATTTTGGGGTCAATGCATTCATCTAGGTGACTAACATAGGAAATGCACAGAGAGGACCTCAGCTGGGAGCACAAGAGTGATGAAGATGGTGGAATGAACAGCATCAATCATATACAGTATTTGAACTTTTTAAATAAAAATGTGATCTAGGGCCGGAATTTTCAGGGGGCTCAGCGGGCAGGATTAGTGGCGGGTTGGGTGGGAAAATGTTTTTTTATGACAGCGGGTCGGGAACGTGCCTTTCCCAATGTCAGCGCTGAGCAGACTTGACAGCCAGTGGCGGGCGATCCAATTAAACTCATTATAATGTACTCAACAGGCTTTTTAAAATTTACTTTTTGAACTTTAACTTCATGGCCACGGGAACCACATTGTTCGGGGACCACGTCTGTGAAACTGAGGCGGGAGTTCAGTGGCCATTGCTCCAGCTGATTACTTGACTGCTTCAAATGTACAGTAAAAGCTCCCACATGACAGATCTTCACTTTCCTCAGCCACAAACTGTTTCTCAGTCCATTTCCAGCACAGATTCTGCAGGCTTTCCACTTTCCACTCTCCATCCACTCTCACCTCATTGGAAGAACTCTCTCACCATTGACAGATTGCTTCTGTCATCTCTACTTCACCTTCCATCTATTCCTTCAATGTGGGTGCCATTTATACTGTCTCACCTTGGTCCTCAGAATACCACTACAATCAACCCCAACACCAGCAACACCAAGCACGCCAGCAGCACCAACAACAACACCAACTTTCTCTGCATTTACCTGATGCTGCACAGGAGAGAGGGCATCAGCACCTGACCACATTGCTACCCAGGAGGCCAGGGATGGCCTCACCATGGCCAGATTTACTTCATTTGGCCCTGTACACCTTGGCTGCCACATGATGCACCAGGTTGGCACCACCCCACACCAACACAACAAAACATCCCTACAATGCCCAAGCCATTCCTTTCACACTCACCACAATTGCGGGGGTTACCGTTATGTTTCACAATTCACTGCAACTCACTGAGCCACTTCCAAAGGTGCACATAAATCTGTCCAAGAACAGAAAGTGTTGAAAATAAAGGTTTCAATGTTTGACAGCACAGTAACAGAAACTATACATGAACATTGGATATAAGATCCAAGTGATCACCCTTGTGTGTTGTTAGTTGGTATGATTGTACTAGGCTGAGGGTGAGCGTGAGGGGTAGCTAGTGAGATGCGGATGTGATAATCTAGATAGAGAGAGAGGGATGGGTGCAGGTTCAAGGTAAGTTGGTGTGAGTAAGGATGTGCAGGAGTAGGGTAGGGAAGGCAGAGTGATGGGGATGTGATGAGAGGCACAGGAGGATGAAGGTGAGTGTGGCTTTGTACTAATGTTTCATGATCTAATGAGATAATTGAAAGGTTTGACCTATGGCAGCCTGGTCCTCCTGATGACATCCTTGCTTGTGCCCTCCTCCGCAATGTGCAACCAGGCTGTGTTGGTCCCCTGGGGAGGTCTCTTCCACCCATGGGAAGGGAAGAGGACCTCCCTGCGTGCTTTGACTCCCTCCATAAGCATATGAAGGGAGTCATGGGAGAACCTGGGCGCAGCCCTGCACCTCTGTGCAGTGATTGTCAGTGTTTGCAGCACCTCAATGCTGTAGAACACTGACAGCACAAATGTTAAAAGAAAGTTGGCCATGGTCCCTTTAAGGAAACTGGCTGATGACTCGTCATGAATGATGCCACCAGACCCACTTCCTCTAATTGGGCCGGGAAGCACGCTGGGTGGGCTTAACCATCCCCATCAATGTAAATTCATTTTCCAGAGCAGGATGGAGCCAGCAGTAGGGCCGCGACCCGCCACTGATATCGCCCACCCTGGACCTGCTGAGGTAAGGAAAATCCCGCCAAGGCTTTAATTCATTCCATTTTATGAAACATATAAATCCCATAAATAATTTGCACAAATTTCCTTCCCCTTCTCTCCTGAAGATGTTAATGGGAATCTTCGCATTTCTCCCGAAGCTGGTGTCTGGAGGCCTGAATCATCTTCAGCTTTGGGCCTCATTTGAATGTAGGTGTGAGCCTCACTGTAGCTTGCCTGTTGTGGGAGGCCAGGAAATCACTTGGCTCCCACACTGAGCTGGCCAATATCAAAGTGCTGCACTTGGTTACATGAGGGCTCTCAACAGGAGGCCTTTCCCTCCGAGGGTATTCCGAGAGCACTTCTCCTACCTTCACTTAAGCGAGGAGCAGTGTATTAGAAGGCTCCACTTCACCAAGGCTGTGGTCACAGAACTCTGCCACCTCCTGCAACCAGACCTCCAGCCTCAGACCAGGAAGATCATGGCTCTCTCAGTGGCAGTCAAGATCACCATCGCCCTCAATTTCTTCGCCAGCGGATTCTTCCAGTCTGCAACAGGAGATATAGCAAACATCTCACAGTTCGCCGTCCATCGCTGCATCTGGAAGGTCACAGAGGCACTCTACAGTCGGAGAAGAGACTACACTTTCTTCCCCATCACCAGAGAGAAGCAGGGCGAATGTGCATGTGGCTTTGCCAGGATAGCGGGATTCCCCATGGTGCAGGGCGCCATTGACTGCACCCACGTGGCTTTGCGGGCACCGCATAACAATCCTGACATCTTCCATAACCGCAAAGGCTACCACTCACTTAATATGCAGTTGGTGTGCGACCATACACAACGAATTCTCAACGTGGATACCCACTATCCTGGCAGCAGCCTCAATGCCTTCATCCTGCGCCAGACCGGTGTGCCAGCACTCTTCCAGCCACCACATCAAACTCGCGGCTGGCTTGTCGGAGACAAGGGCTATCCACTCTCCACCTAGCTCATGACTCCCCTCCACAACACTTCTGCCCAGCACTCATATAATGAGAGCCATGCTGCCACCAGCAACATCATCGAGCAGATCATCGGAGTGCTCAAGCAATGGTTCTGCTGCCTTGACCACTCGAGAGATACCCCCCAGTACTCGTCTGAGCGGGTATCCCATTTCGTTGTTGTCTGCTGCATGCTCCACAACTTGGCCATTGTGAGGGCCCAGCCCTTGCCACCAGGGGTTGCGGGACCACCTCAGGAGGACGAAGAGGGAGAGGAGGAAGACGAGGAGGATGAGGAGGAAGAGGAAAATTAGGAGGAGGAGGAGAAACAGGAGCGAGGGAGGAGGCAGACACTCAATCAGCCTTCTGGAAGGGCGGTCCGTGACTGCCTCGTCAGACTGCAGTTCCAATAAATTAAACCCCAGATCCCCATTGCTCACCACATCCCCATCATTCCATCCCTGTTACAGGCCATAGCACAAAGCTGAAATGAGACACCACAAAATAATCCAAACTAAATTAATAAATTATCAATAATCAGTTAACATGTATTTATAACAACAATATTAACTATTCACCCTTGTGCAATCCCTTATTGCCTCTTGTTACTGTGCCTTTGCCTACTCTAGTGCTCCGACAAAGTGTTGGCCCAATGGCTGCAACACGGCTGGTGGAAGGCTGCTGAGTGTCCGTGCGGGAGACTTCAGATGGCCTTTGTTGTCCCTGTCTTCACCATCTGCTCATGCTCACTTTTGAGCTGTGATACACCAGGTGACAACACTAATCTAGTTCCACATTGGCACTGTGCATTGATCTGCATTGTCTCTTAACCTGGTCTACAAGCCGCTATGTTGTAACCTTTGCACAGGGAGCTGCCACACACTTACTGATGCGCTATCAATTACTCATAAAAGACTGAGAGTTAGAAGAGTAACTAAAGGCTTTTATTAACAACAGAATGGAGGTCTGCCTCGAGTGGTCGACCGGTCCAGGATACCAAGGGCTGGGGAGCAGTCACCTTTATACTAGGACCTGTGGGAGGAGTCAGCCGAGGCATGTCCAGGCATGTACACAGTGGAATACAAACAGGACAAACAGGAATACAAACAGTGGTTTACCACATTCACCCCTGGTTTAAAATTGAGTCTGGCGGGGTGAAGTGTATTAAAAGTTAGTGTATTGGAGTCTCTCCGGAGGTCTTGTCTGCCGCTGTGATCGGCGTGGCGACAGCAGGGGTAGTGAAGCTTCCGGCGTCGAGTCCAGCGTAGGCTGTGGCACAGGCGTGTCGTCCTCGTAGATGTCGAGCGGGTCGCGCGGCCCAGGCCTGCCGTCTGCTGGGGCTGGATATCGGATCGTGGGGGGGGGTGGTAGTGGGTAGTGGGTTACTGTGGTCCCCGAGGGTGCAAGGTCTCTCATGGAGACTGTGTCCTCCCGCCCGTCCGGGTATGCGATGTAAGCATACTGGGGGTTGGCGTGGAGGAGGTCGACCCTCTCGACCAGGGGGTCCGTTTTATGGGTCCTCACGTGTCTTCTCAGTAGGACCGGCCCTGGGGACGTCAGCCATGGCGGTAGCGATGTCCCTGATGTGGACTTCCTTGGGAAGACGAACATTTTCTCATGAGGGGTGGCGTTAGTGGCAGTGCAGAGCAGTGACCGAATAGAGTGGAGCGCATCGGGGAGCACATCCTGCCAGCGGGAGGTTGGAAGGCCCCTAGACTTTAAGGCTAGCAGGACGGCCTTCCAAACTGTCGCATTTTCTCTTTCCACCTGCCCGTTCCCCCGGGGGTTGTAACTGGTGGTCCTGCTTGTGGCAATACCCCTAGTTAGCAGGTACTGACGGAGTTCGTCGCTCATAAACGATGAGCCCCGGTCGCTATGGATATAGCTGGGGAAGCCGAACAGGGTGAAGAGGTTGTTCAGACATTTAATGACCGTGGCACTGGTCATGTCCGGGCAGGGGAAGGCGAACGGGAAACGGGAGTACTCATCAATAATATTGAGGAAGTACACATTGCGGTCGGAGGAGGGGAGAGGCCCTTTAAAATCAACGCTCAGGCGCTCGAAGGGGCGAGTGGCTTTTATCAGGTGGGCCCTGTCTGGTCTATAAAAGTGTGGTTTGCACTCAGCGCAGACTTGGCAGTTCCTGGTCATGGTCCTGACCTCCTCAATAGAGTAAGGCAGGTTGCGGGCCTTGATGAGGTGGAAGAACCTGGTGACCCCCGGGTGGCAGAGGTCATTGTGGAGGACCCGTAGTCTATCGATCTGCGCGCTGGCGCAGGTGCCACGCGATAGCGCATCCGGGGGTTCATTTAGCTTCCCGGGCCGGTACAAGATCTCGTAGTTGTAGGTGGAAAGTTCGATTCTCCACCTCAAGATCTTGTCATTTTTGATTTTGCCCCTCTGCTTGTTGTTAAACATAAAAGCAACTGAACGCTGGTCAGTGAGCAGGGTAAATCGTTTTCCGGCCAGGTAGTGCCTCCAATGACGCACAGCCTCCACAATCGCCTGGGCCTCCTTCTCAACAGCGGAGTGTCTGGTCTCCGGGCCTTGGAGGGTTCGTGAAAAGAAGGCCACGGGTCTCCCCGCCTGATTGAGGGTAGCGGCCAGGGCAAAGTCGGACGCGTCGCTTTCCACCTGGAAGGGGATGGATTCGTCCACTGCGTGCATGGTGGCTTTGGCAATGTCCTCCTTGATACGGTGGAAGGCTAAGCGGGCCTCTGCCGTCAAGGGAAAAGAGGTGGACTTGATCAGCGGACGGGCCTTGTCCGCATAGTAGGGGACCCACTGGGCGTAATAGGAGAAAAACCCTAGGCACCTCTTCAGGGCCTTGAGGCAGTGGGGCAGTGGAAGATCTGGTTGACCATATCAGCTATACGGGGGAGTGGGTAGGCGTCCAGCAGGGTGTAGCGATTTATTGTCTGGCTGTAGTCGATGACCAGGCGCTGCTTCTCGCTGGTCTTAACGACCACAACCTGGGCTCGCCAGGGGCTGGTGCTGCCCTCAATAATCCCTTCTTTCAGGAGCCGCTCCACTTCGGTTTTAATGAAAACCCTGTCCCCGGCACTGTATCGCCTGCTCTTTGTGGCGATGGGCTTACAGTCGGGGGTGAGGTTACCAAACAGTGGTGGGGGGGTGACTCTGAGTGTGGAGAGGTTGCACCTGGTGCGCGGCGGGCAATTTGGAAGCTGCTGGCTGCGGACTGTGAGTGGGGGTAGGGGTCCACCGTACGCCATCGTAACACTTTTAAGGTGGCACTGAAAATCTAACCCCAGCAGGACGGCAGCGCAGAGGTCAGGCAGGACCAGAAGTTTAAAATGATCGTACACGGTCCCGTCTACTACGAGTGTCACCACGCAGTAGCCGCCGATGTCCGCCGACTGGGACTCGGAGGCCATAGAAATCCGCTGTTGCGCAGGCAGGACTGGGAGAGAGCAACGCCGCACCGTGTCGGGGTGGATGAAGCTCTCCGTGCTCCCAGAGTCAAAAAGGCAGATTGTATCGTGACCATTTACCTTAATGTCCATTGTGGAACTGGCCAGTTGGTGCGGTCTCGCTTGGTCCAGTGTAACGGATGCCAGCGTAGGGGTCGGTGTGTCGCTGCGGGTATCAGATGAGGCGGTGTCGGGGGCCTGCTGCGTCCCGGCTGTCATCCAAGATGGCGGCGTCCATGATCCCCATGTGGCTGGAGGCATCCAAAATGGCTGCTGTACCGGTGATTCGCACACGGCCGGGGAGGTCCAAAATGGCGGCCCGCATGGCCCACACGCGGCGCTGCTGGGGTTCGGGGTGGCTTTGGCCCTGCAGATGCTAGCGTAGTGTCCCTTCTTCCCGCAGCCCGAGCAGATCGTGTTTTTCGCCGGGCAGCGCGCTCTGGGGTGTTTTGCCTGGCCACAGAAGTAGCATTTCTGGCCTTGGGGCACTGCTGTCTGGCCTTGGGACACTGCTGCGGTAGTTGGGCCGTTGTTGGGGTGTGGCTGGGGTGGCACGGCGCTATGAGGCGGTCCTACCGTGTCCCAGGCTGTCATACCCCGCGGCGTCCACGGTGCAGAGGAGTAGGCATCCATGCCCTGGTAGGCTGCATCCAACGATAGTGCGAGTTCAGAGGCCTTGTTGAGGTCGAGGTTACTCTGCTCCAACAGTCGCTGTCGTGTGTAATTGGATCTGTGGCCCGCTACAAAAGCGTCCCGGATAAGTTCCTCTGTGTACACGGCGGCCTTTACATCCTTACAACCACAGGCCCGGCCAAGCACAGACAGTGCCTGAAGGTATTCCACGGTCGATTCCCCAGGTTGTTGTTTACGACTCCCCAGGAGGTGCCTGGCATACACTTCGTTCACTGGGCGCGTGTACTGGTCCTTGAGGAGCTTGATAGCATCCGCGTACGAGGTCGCGTCTTGGATGACCGAGTACACTCGGTGGTTCACTTTGGAGGTCAGGACATCCAGTTTGTCCTCGTCCGATTTGATTGCTTCGGAGGCGGTCAGGAATTTTTCGAAACACTTAAGCCAGTGAGTAAACTTGGTGGATGAGTCCGCCTCCCGATGATCTAAGTCCAGGCATGCTGGTGTGAGGATCTTCTCCATTATAAAAATGTTGTTAATAAAATTGATGCGCTATCAATTACTCATAAAAGACTGAGAGTTAGAAGAGTAACTAAAGGCTTTTATTAACAACAGAATGGAGGTCTGCCTCGAGTGGTCGACCGGTCCAGGATACCAAGGGCTGGGGAGCAGTCACCTTTATACTAGGACCTGTGGGAGGAGTCAGCCGAGGCATGTCCAGGCATGTACACAGTGGAATACAAACAGGACAAACAGGAATACAAACAGTGGTTTACCACACTTACCTGGTCCGAATGTTCCTTACTATTCTGGAACAGTTGCTGGTCAAGACCCGTACAGTGGTAATGTTGAAGAACAATGGGGTACATTTTCATCTGATGTAAAAACAAAATTTATCTCAATAACTTTATTAACAGGTGATCCAAAGTAGGTCTGGATTACCTTACTCCATGTTACAGCTACAGATTAAGTTCTCAGCATACTACAGTGCAAATTCATCATAGGATATCATATACCTTACACTTCATAAAGTTACACATTCTTCAGTACCTCCCAGTACCTTAGTTCAAGGACTTATTTTACTTACTGGTCTTAAGTACACAGATTATTCCTTCTGATCGATGGCATGGTGTTTAGGCTCAGTCGCTAGAGCTCTCATTGAAAGCGGCCGAGTACAGAAGGCTGGCCCCCTGTATACTGCAGTACCAGTAGTGACCGCCTCTGTATATAAGCCTGTGTAGTAACTTTGTATAGTAGTTCCAGTTTTGTCTCCATTCAGTAAACACCTGTTATAACCAACTTCTGCAGTCCGTGTCTCAATTACACACGGATATTACAACCTTCTCTGAGTGGTTCAGGGCTCTCTCTTACTCTCTCTTTCTAGCTCTCTCTCTATCTCTCTATTTCTCTCCTATCTCTCCTCTCTCTCTCCTCTCTTTCTCACTCTCTGTCCCTCTCTCTCCTCTCTCTCTCTCTCTCACTCTCTCTCACTCTATCTATCTCTCTCACTCTCTCTGAGTTGCTCAGGGCTCTCTCTCTTTCTGTCTCTCTTTCACTCTCTCTATCTCTCGCTCTCTCTCTCAAGGTTGCTCAGGGCTCTCTCTCTCTCTCTCAGGCACACTCCCTTTTTTTCTCTCTCACACACACACACCTTCTCTCTCTCTATCTCTCTCTCTCCCTCTCTATCTCACTCTTTTTAAAAATTTGTTTATGGGATGTGGGCTTCGCTGCAAGGCCAGTACTTATTGCCCATCCCTAATTGCCCTTGAGAAGGTGGTGGTGCACTGCCTTCTTGAACTGCTGCAGTCCGTGTGGTGAAGGTACTCCCACAGTGCTGTTAGGTAGGGAGTTCCAGGATTTTGACCCAGCGACGACGAAGGATTGGCGATATACTTCTAAGTCAGGATGGTGTGTGGCTATGAGGGGAACTTGGAGTTGGTGGTGTTCCCATGCGCCTGCTGCCCTTGTCCTTCTAAGAGGAAGAGGTCGCAGGTTTGGGAGGTGCTGCTGAAGAAGCCTTGGCAAGTTGCTGCAGTGCATCTTGTAGATGGTACACACTGCAGCCACGGTGGTGGAGGGAGTGAATGTTTAAGGTGGAGGATGGAGTGCCAATCAAGCGGGCTGCTTTGTCCTGGATGGTGTCGAGCTTCTTGAGTGTTGTTGGCGCTGCACTCATCCAGGCAAGTGGAGAGTATTCCATCACACTCCGTACTTGTGCCTTGTAGATGGTGGAAAGGCTTTGGGAAATCAGGAGGTGAGACACTTGCCGCAGAATACCCAGCCCCTGACCTGCTCTTTTTGCCACTGTATTTATGTGGCTGGTCCAGTTAAGTTTCTGGTCAATGGTGACCCCCAGGATGTTAAAGGAGGGGGATCCGGCAATGGTAATGCCATTGAATGTCAAGGGGCAGTGGTTAGATTCTCGCTTGTTGGAGATAGTCATTGCCTGGCACTTGTGTGGCGTGAATGTTACCTGTCACTTATCAGCACAGGTTTTGTTGCATGTGAAAATTGAACAAGGTGATTCGGCTCTGGTTCATCACAGGAAAGAAGGGGCACTCACCTCATCATTCAATACATAGGAATGGGGCAGCAAGTCATCCCCCACCATTTCCAGGTGCGACCACCCATCTTTCACCGGGTGGGAGGTCTCATAATCATCCCCCTTTACTCTTGCTCAACATATCTTAACCTCAACCTTAGAACAACACTAGCTGCAGCACCAATTTATCATTTGCAGTCCTTACACAAGCCATACTGTGGCTTCACCAAATGGGACTGTCAATTTGATGCCAGAAGATGCTGAATTATGGCTTTAATTTATATGTGATTTATACAAATCAGTTTAGAACATTATGAAGCATTGCGTTTCAAAAGCCAATTAACTTCAAAAAAAAGTTGACTGCCTTTCAGATCCTTGTATCTTTCAACTGCATCTTAACTTGGACATGGTAGGGGAAATTATACTTTGTAATTGCATACTTGAAGTCTAGTATTATTAGGTTGAATTATGTAACCAGCTAACATTACATTGCTTAACAATTCCATACATATTAAAAAGCACAAATTGAGTAAGAGGATTATGAGTTCCTGAAAGCATTTGTTTTAGATATTGGAAAAAAAGATGCATTTAATTGACTGAGTGTGGTATTTGGCTGAACTATAAGGCGATATAATAGAAAAAAATGTCAAGGCAGCCAGTTAATTTATCTGAGTCTCTCTTGGTGTCCTTTTGTGTTGCTCTTTGCATGTCATTCTTGTTAGATCCGTGTATTTTGATGTTGTGTGTCCTTCAATAACTAGACACGAGACTGCAGGGAACAATCAACAGGTATTTACTGGATGAGGGTTACTCTAAAACTAAACGTACAGATCCCTACTCAGGGTTTATATACAGGTGTGGTCACTGCCGGTACTACAGTATACAGGAGCTGCAAAAAGTAGTTCTCCCCTTAAAGGTATATACACTACAATTCCTCCCCTTTTAGATTGACAGTACCATAACATTCATTTAACAATTAACACTTTTAACATGCACATTAACTGAAAATAGTCCATTTATAAATTCAGTCTTTGAGGCGGCTTCCTGATCCTTTCTGGATAGTGCCTTTCCTGAGTGTCTTGTTCTTGGTGCGGAGGCCCCCTGTCATCAGTTGGTTCATCAGCTTCCGATGCTACTGTTTCTGGGGTAGATGCTACCTGTATGTCGGGTTCATCACCAGGTACGCAAGACATGGGGTTGACTCGTTCCTGTGACTCTAGGATCTGGTCGACATGGCGTCTCACAATGTTCTCCCCAACATCCACTGTGTACATTAGTGGCCCCTGCCGTGTGCATATCGTTCCTGGTTGCCATTTCTCTGTTCGGTAGTCGCGGGCCAAGACTGGTTGCCCTACATTGAAGCTCCTTGTCGGCTTCTCATTGATGTGCTGGAATTGCTTATTCTCAACATCTCTTCGTACAGTTGGTCTGAGCAAATCCAGACGAGATCTCAACCTTCGGTTAAAGAACATCATGGCCGGGGTCTGGTTGGTGACTGCATGTGTCGCATTTCTGTAGGCTAACAGGAAATTGTCCACCTTATGCTGCAGTGGAATGTTGTTATCGCACATGGCCCTTACTGCTTTCTTAAAGGTTTGTACGAACCACTCAGCCAATCCATTTGTGGCTGGATGATACGGGGCGGATGTGTAATGCCTTACCCCATTCCTTTTCATGAATCTTCGAAACTCTTCGGACACAAACTGTGGTCCGTTATCAGAGCAAATCTGCTCTGGCAAGCCGTTCCTGGCAAATATGGTCCGTAGGACTGCAATAGTTTTCTCCGTGGTGGTGGACGACATTTTGATCACCTCAGGCCATTTTGAGTGCGCATCCACGGCTATTAGAAACATTGAGTCCATGAATGAACCAGCAAAATCAATATGCACCCATTGCCATGGAGATGAGGGCCACTCCCATGGGTGTAGAGGGGCATGTGGTGGTGCATTTTGGACCTTCTGGCATCCTGAGCAGCTCTTTGTCAGGTCCTCGATTTGCTGATTGATCCCCGGCCACCACACATAAGTCCTAGCAAGGCTTTTCATTTTCACCCCTCCCAGATGGCCTTCGTGAAGCTCATTGAGCACTCTCTCCCTTAACTTGGGTGGAATTACCACTCGGGATCCACACATCAAGGTCCCCTGGCATACTGAAAGCTGTTCTCTTCTGGATGAGAATGCTGGCAACAGTGAGTTGCCATGTGTTGGCCATCCCTTCACCGTCAAGTCATATACCCGAGACAGTGTCGGGTCATTTCGGGTCTCCTTCTCTATATCAGCGTTAGTTACTGGCAAGCGTTCAATTATAGTCGAATGAAATATTTCGACAGTGTCCACTGCTGGCGCTTCCTCCGCAGTAGGCAGTGGCAGGCGTGATAGCCCATCAGCGTTTCCATGTTGTTTCGTGCCCATATACTCGATTTCATATTGGTTCGCCCCTAGAAAAAGTGACCATCTTTGTAGCCGTTGCGCAGTCATCACCGCCACGCCCTTCTTTGGATTAAAGATGGAGACAAGTGGTTGGTGGTCTATCAGCAAGGTGAACTTCTGCCCGTGCAGATAGTGGTTGAACTTTTTCACTCCCCACACTAGGCTGAGGGCCTCCCTGTCAATCTGGGCGTAGTTATGCTCGGCTGAGGTTAGTGACTGAGACGCAAAGGCTACCGGCCTCTCCGAGCCGTCCAGGAACTTGTGCGACAGCACCGCTCCAATGCCATAGGGTGATGCATCACACGCCAACCGAATTGGTAGTGCTGGGTTGAAATGAGCCAACACCTCTTTTGATGTGATCAATTCTTTGCACTTCTGGAAAGCTCGTTTACATTCGTCATTCCACTTCCATGGTACCCCCGTTTGCAGTAGGGTGTTCAGTGGGTGTAGTACTGTAGACAAATTCGGCAAGAACTTATGGTAGTAGTTCACCAGCCCGAGGAACGACCTCAGTTGTGACACATTTTCCGGTGCTGGAGCCTTGACTACTGCCTCAATCTTTTCAGGGGACTTATGTAACCCCTCTTCATCAATAACGTGGCCACAATACGAGATCTGCTTCTGGAAAAACTCGCATTTGTGGCGATTTGCTCGGAGCCCATATTCCTTCAATCTAGTGAGCACCTGCTCCAGGTTGGCAAGGTGAGCACTGTCATTTTCGCCCGTGACCAGGATGTCGTCCAAATAACACTGGGTCCCTGGAATCCCTTGCAGGACTTGATCCATTGCCCTTTGCCAAATAGCCGGAGCTGATGCTACCCCGAACACCAGCCGGTTGTATTGGTAGAGACCTTTATGAGTGTTGATCGTGAGGTACTGTTTCGAGGCTTCTTCTACCTCCATTTGCAGGTACGCCTGGGCCAGATCAATCTTAGTGAAGCGTTTCCCTCCAGATAGCGAGGCGAAAATATCTTCAATCCGCGGAAGCGGATATTGTACCGTGCGAAGGACTGGGTTCACTGTCACCTTAAAGTCCCCACAGATGCGAACTTTCTTTGGTTCCCCAGGCATATTACTGAGCGACCTCTTCATTACAGGAACGATGGGTGTGGCCCACTCACTCCAGTCCACTTTGGACAGTACTCCTGAACGTTCCAAACCTTCCAGCTCTGCTTCGACGGCTGGGCAGATCGCATAAGGCACCGGTCTGGCCTTAAAAAACTTTGGGCTTGCATTTTCCTCTATTTTGATCATTGCTGTTATGCCTTTTAGTGTTCCGAGTCCCTCCTGGAACACTTCTTGTGCGTCAGTTAGCATTTTAGACAGTCGTCCAGGTGTGGCGTCGTCATCCTTTTTGGCATCTACAGTCAGTGCTTGTATGGAATGCCAATCTAGCTGTATCTTCCGGATCCATTCACGCCCTAGTAGTGGTGGTCCTCCATCTGGCAATACATATAGGTCCATTTTTGGTGTTTCCTTACCGTTATATACAACGTTCACCCTTATTTTTCCTTTGGGGTAGACTTTTTGCCCCGTGTACGTCTTCAAGACAATCTCTGTATCTCTCAAGGGTATATGTGAGAATAGCTGCTTGTAGTCCCTTCGGTTTATGACTGTTAGGGCTGATCCTGTGTCCAATTCCATTTTCACTTGGACTCCAGCTATCTTGAGCGTGACCCAGATAGTTTGGTGATCCTCCGTTTGGATCACCTTATGTATTTTCAGAGAACCCAGCTCCTTGCTTCCGGAGTCTGTATCACTTTTCTGTTCGTCTGAACTACTCTCCCTCACCTTATGTACCTTCTTGTACTTCTCCTGTGGAGATTTCTTGCTGCTGGTTTTCTTTCCCGACCTGCAGACTCTTGCTATGTGTCCTACTTTTCCACACTGTCTGCACACTTTGTCCTTAAACCAGCAATCATTATGGTCGTGTGTTGTTCTGCCGCAGCGATAGCACTTCACTGTTCCGTATGACATTTCATTTGTGCCATATTCTTGCGGTCTCCGTTGTATCTCTGCAGCACCCCATGCTGCTGCTTCGTGTGATACTGCAATGCTGAAAGCCTTGTCCAGCGTAAGATCCTTTTCTGATAGAAGCCGTTTCTGGGTTCCTTCACTTTGAAGCCCACATGCAAACTTGTCCCTTAAAGTATCTGCTAGTCCCGTTCCAAACTGGCAGTGTTTCGATAGCTTGCGCAGTTCCGTTAAATACTCAGCATTACTTTCATCTTTATGCTGGTTCCTTTTGTGAAACTTAAATCTTTCTGCTATCAGCAGCAGTGTGGGGTTTAAGTGGTTCTGTAGGATTGACACTATGTTTCCAAAATCCTTTTCCACTGGCTTCTCTGGGGTTACTAGGTTTCGTAGTAAGCCATACGTTTTTGCACCCATGGAATTCAA
This sequence comes from Somniosus microcephalus, assembly GCF_052327205.1. NCBI lineage: Eukaryota > Metazoa > Chordata > Chondrichthyes > Squaliformes > Somniosidae > Somniosus > Somniosus microcephalus. Next base: position 215,062,185 of record NC_140993.1, on the reverse strand, counting down.
CAATACCAGCGCTTTCCTCTCATCTGGCACTTCATTCGCCTTGCAGTACACTTCTATGCGTTCGACATATGTCGTCCAATCTTCGACTTCATTGTCGAACGCTGTGATACTGCCACTCTTCGGCATCCCTGGGTGTGGTTAGACTGGCTCAAAATGGTGTTTTCCCGCGCTTTCCCTTCTTCTTGTGGCTCAAAATGGCATTTTCCCGCGCTCTCCCTTCGTCTCCACTGCGGCTCAAAATGGTGTTTTCCCGAGCTCTCCCTTCATCTCCGCTGCGGCTCAAAATGGCGTTTCCCGCGCTCTCCCTTCTTCTCCGCTGCTGCTGCTCAGCCCTTGATGCGCTCTGTGCATTTCCCTTTCTTGCCAACTGACGCTGCTCGTCCCTTGAACACCGGCTGCGCTCTGTGCATTTTCCTTCGTGCCTCTCTCTCTTCTCCCGTCGATGCCGTTCGGTCCTGAACACCGGCTGCGCCCTGTGCGCTCTACCCTCTCTCTCTTCTCCCGTCGACGCCGTTCGGTCCTGAACACCGGCTGCGCCCTGTGCGCTCTACCCTCTCTCTTCTCCCGTTGACGCCGCTCGGTCCTGAACACCGGCTGCGCCCTGTGCGCTCTACCCTCTCTCTTCTCCTGTCGACGCTGCTCGGCCTTTTCTGTGCCGTCGGTCGGCTCTAGCCGCCGCTGTCCGGGGAGGGTCTGCGTCGTACCTGTTGCCAGCCCATTTCGCTGGACCACCGTGACTGGAGAACCAAGCCCAGCTCTCAACAGCCTCCCCTGCGATGCTCAAATCTCTGCTGGATGACTGGGCGGTTGCTCGTGTTCGACGCCCGTGCTTCTGGCCTCAACTTTCTTCCACTGTTCTCCAGGAGTGAATCCCTGGGAGGTAATGCAGAGTTGCAGGTAGGTTCGAACCTGCCTCGTCGCCAATGTTAGATCCGTGTATTTTGATGTTGTGTGTCCTTCAATAACTAGACACGAGACTGCAGGGAACAATCAACAGGTATTTACTGGATGAGGGTTACTCTAAAACTAAACGTACAGATCCCTACTCAGGGTTTATATACAGGTGTGGTCACTGCCGGTACTACAGTATACAGGAGCTGTAAAAAGTAGTTCTCCCCTTAAAGGTACATACACTACAATTCTCGTTCCCTGTAATATCTTATTTATACTGACCCCCATTCCTTAGAGGGACTTTGGAACAGCCAAGGCCAGATTCTCTGAAAAGCTCTTCTGGGCAGGCTGCCACACCGATAATGGGTGAACCAGCAATGCAGGACATACAATTTCTGCTGCCAACTGTACTTTTGAAATGCATTTTTGCAGGGTTGAATTTCATTTCATATAAAAATGTAAAATTTTAAAAATCACACTGATGCGATGAGTTGCCTTTCTCATTTACCTCCTGGTAGCTGTAATTTGTGTATTTGATGGCCCCTCAGTGACAAGTACACTTGCTGCATTAAGTATTAGATCATTATTGCTGTCAAAAATATGAAATTCAAGTCTCCACAGATGAGCACGCACGCGGTACTCACCCATAAGCCCAATGGAAGTGCCGGTTTCTTGCATGCACTGTGCATGCGCCGGAAACCGGCACTTCCGTTCCCCTGAAAGAAGGGGTTCAGAGGTCGAACGCATGCGCAGGAGAGGCTGCGCGTGCGCATCGAACTTACGTTTTTATTGCAGGTTTTCCCGGGAAGGTAAGTCTCCAGAAGTTACACATATAAAAAGCAGTCGCAAGGCCTGCTATTTACAAGGTAAGTGGTGAATTAATTAAAATTAAAACATTTTTTCCACAGGTTTATTATTTTTAAATACTTTAAAGAAAGGGAAGTTTATTTTTAGCCCTGTTAGAAAATAAAATTACTTTTTTCAAAAATTTAAATTATTGTTTAAAATAGTTATTTCATGTAATTTATAGTTTATTTAAAAAATGTGATTTAAAAAAAAATGTATTTGAAGATTTAGTGATGTTTTGGGCTTACAGTATTTATAAGTTTGACAGCCCTTCCTGTCAAACTTATGAATGAAACATTCCCTGCTACCATTGGCTCTCTGTGGCCCACGTGATCCCAGGGGACGCATCGAACTAACTGCGCCCCTGTGATATGCAAGCACTGCGCGGCGGCAGTTGGAGGAGGCCCAGGATCGGAATCCCACGCGGGTCCACAGCTCAACAGCCGGCCCGGTAGGTAAGTGCAGATCGGGGGCTTGTACCCGCGGGAAGCCCCCAGCCCGAATTTCTGGGCCAATAATGTTAAAGCCCAGTACAATTACCAGTCCCAGCTCAGTAAAACCAATACAACATTTTGTGTGAGCAGTCAAGAAACGTTAGAATCATGATTTTGAAATACTAACTCTTGCATAATGTTAAATCCATTTTCTTGTCACTGCGCTCGTTAGATTAATCCTCTTTATCTAAGCTGCTCTCCTCATTTGGAAGAGCCGAATGGCACAGTGCATGGATGTAAATGTTGCTCCTTGGTGGACCTGTCGGGAGACGTGATTGAGCAGAATGGGAAGGCTCCATTGTTCTTCTTTCCCATCCCCATGACTTGGAAAAAGGTTTGCAAAACTCTTTCTTTAAAAGAAACATGCACGCAAACAATTAGTTAAAATTGGAATTAGAACTCAGTAATACACAATTAAAAGATACATTTCTAATGAACTGGGGAAATACATTGACTTCATAAAGAATGTTCCTGTTCCCATACAATATCACAGCATCATAGAATCATAAAGCACAGAAGGAGGCTGTCATAAATCTCATCATCGAGAAACTACCTATGAAATAACACTGGACGGCCAGCTGGTGGCGCAGGCCAAGGAGTATAAATACTCGGGCGTTGGCCCCAGCTTGCCAGGGACATTTTGTAAAGACAAGGAGCTAGTGAAATACAACTAGACCTCCATGTTCTGAAACAAGTTGATTAAAGCCTTGCTTTATGCTCAAACCAAGTGTGTAGTGAGTTTTATTACATCAGAGGCCATTCAGCCAGTTAGACCCAGTCCCTTGCTTTTTCCTCATAGTCCTGCAAAGTTTTCCACTTCAAGTATTTATCCAATTCCCTTTTGAAAGTTACTATTGAATCTGCCTCCACTATGCTTTCAGGGTGCATCTGCAATGCATTCCAGTTTATAACAACTCACTATGTAAAGAATTTTGTCCTCATCTTCCCGCTAGTTCTTTTGCCAATTACCTTAAATCTGTGTCCTCTGGTTACTGACCCTCCTGCCAGTGGAAACAGTTTCTTGCCATGTACTGTACCAAAACACATCAACATTTTGAACACCTCGATTAAATCTCCCCTTAACTTTCTTTCCTCTAAAGAGCACAATCTCAGATTCTCCAATCTGAAGGATTCAAAACATTTCATACATCTCCCCCCCCCACCCCCCCCACCCCGAAGATTTATTTGGTTTTTAAAAGAAACCCTGGTCAGACTGAGTTTTAAAATCCAGGGTACAACAACATGGTTGTGGTCAGACCTCGTGACTGAAAGCCTGTCAGTTTCAATTCGGACCCTGGCAAGCTAACAGCTTGTGCATTTCAATGTCTGCAGCAAGGAGATTATGAAACCAGATAAGACTTTTGCATATGCATTGGGGACAAACCCAATTACAATCAGACCTACGCATAAAGGCCATCAAGGTGTTTGCTCAAACAATCAAAATAATCAGCGGGACCATCGAGACAGGGCTGGCCCCCATCAAAGAACCTGTTGGACAAAGGAGAGCAGTTGCAGAACCGGCAGGAACCGATTACCGGCCATCCAAGTCGATGGGCCAAGATCGATACCTTTTGTTTAATTCCAGCCCGCTCAAATCAGACAAAAGAATGAGCTGATTGAGCATAGAGATAAGGGCTACCGAGGGGGGTATAACTAGCCTCTCGAGAAGCCATTCACTCTCTCGCCTCGCCTCCTGCACCTTGTCTCGCCATCAACCAAAGAAGAAGACCTACGAAGGAGAGCCCGTCCAGAGAGGTAGGATACCCTGTCAGAGACCTTTTAATTACTGGGGTATCTCTACCTGGACATGAAGTCTGTGCAACAGCGGGACCACGTGACATTGGCAGTGTTGTGGTGAAAATAAATTCACATCTAAACCATGTAAAAGTAAAAAGATGCAGTTTACTATCAGAGCTCTGGGAGAAGAGTCTCAGACCCCGCGGTCTGTGCGAGCACCTTCTCGTTCTCTCTTGGTTGGTACAGTTTTTTATTCTATTTTCATCCAATCACATTGTATTACAATAATCACCTGATCACATTGTATTACAATAATCACCTGATCACATATGGATTCTTTTCAGTATTAATAAAGGTTAGTTACATCTTACTATGCCTTTGGTTACAGGTCAAATTCCCATGACCCCTATATTCTGCTGTGTCTACAATTTTTAGCTAAAGCAGCATATTCCTTATCGCTTACGCAAAACGCACATATTTTGTCTGGTCCCACAACTGCGTCTTATCTTGGTTTTTCGAAGCTTCTCACACTGTTCTTTGTTTAGTTTCGCCTCTTTACGTAAGTCAATTTTTATTGTGATATTTCTTATCGTATTCACTTTCACATGACCTCACTCCTTTGTTCTGAGTTTAATTTTGCTGGCATCACTTAAGTAGTGGTCACCTCGGCTGTCCGAATTCTGAGAGGGTTCAATTTAACCCCTTCAATACAATAGCTAATTAATCCTCCCCTGCAATGATTCTGGTGGTTAGGCCCTCGTGACCCTTCTTGGTCTGCAATACTGGGCTGCAGGTCATAGGTTACAGTATCAACAACTCGTTTGTAACTGAGCCCATTCTTTCTGTTCTGTTCCTTATCTCTGCCACCTGTGTTATGATGTCTGGTTCTACAGTTGCTAGGCTGAAGTTTCTTTAATAATCTACGCAAGCCATTTTGTTTCTTTATGTTACTACTTTAAGTTTAGCTGATTTTATTAAATCTTTCTCACAGTTCAGCATTAGCTGTGTGTAGCTTGGTGGCTATGCCTTATCTTATTCTTGTAAGGTTCCATTGTATAAAGTCCTTGAGCTGGGCAGACATTTTATCTAGCCACCTGGCTTCTCCTCAGCTCTTAGTGACTTCGCACATAACCCCTTTCTCTTTCCTTTGTAATTTGTTTGCTTTGCATTTTAAACACTGAGAGGATTTGCTTTTAACCCTTTCAGCAGGCAACAGGGCAAAGGGGCAAGGCTTTTCTTTCAACATCTCAGACCGGTGAGCATTATACTTCTCACCCATCGCAAGATAATCTAGCTAGGTGTAGAGGGTGGGAGTTAAGGGGATTGCTGAATTGTCATTTTAGCCATTTTCCCTCGATGTGCCGTTTCTCCTCCCCATTAAGTGTAAGTGTACTGCATTCATATCATCCTTTTGGATAGTATTGTTATCTTATTTTCTTTGTTAATAAATTTTGGTTTTCTTTGTACCAAACCACTGGTCTGCTCGTTTGTCTATATCGCTATCTGCCAATAAGTCCAGGGATCAGAACTAAGGGGTGAGCGATCCGAACCGCTCAGAGATAAGGCAGCCGGAGACATAACCGGCTGGCCAAAGCAAGTAGCAAAACCCCCTACAAATCTCTCCAGATAACTGAAGTCCCTCATCCCTGGTATCATTCTAGTAAATCTCCTCTGCATCCTCTCCTAGGCCTTGATATCCTTCCTAAAGTGTGGTGCCCAGAATTGGACACAATACTCCCGCTGAGGCCTAACCAGTGTTTAATAAATGTTAGGCATGACTTCCTTGCTTTTATACACTATGGCCGCGATTTTCTCCTCGGTGTCGGGATGGGTGCAGGTCAGCTGGTTTCCGGGTTCCAGTCCCGCCCCCAGCTTCCTCCGCTCTGCAGACGTGATTTTCCCTTGATTGGCCTTGTTAAGCCTGCCCTGCGGGCTTACCGGCCAATTAACAGGAAGCGGGTCTGATAGCGTCATTTGATGATGCGTCATCTGCTGGTTTCCTTAAAGGGACCATGCACAATTTTATTTTGACAGTTGATTTTTCAGTGTTTGACAGCATTGAGATGCTGAAAATACTGACATTCACTGCACAAAGGTGAACTCTTGCACCCAGGCTCGCCAATGACTCCCTCCATATGCTTATGGAGGGAGTCACAGTATGCAGGGAGGTTCTCTTCCCTTCCAAGGGTGAAAGAGACCTCCCCAGAACACCAACTTACCTTGCACCTCCACCCAACCCTTTCTATCTACTTTATCACTTCCCCATCTCACTAGCCACCCCTCACACTCACCCTCATTCTACTGCAAGCATACCAACGAACAACACACAAGGGTAGGCACTTGAGAGGTTTAGCCAATGTCCATGTGAAGTTTCTGGTAATGTGTGGTCATACAGTGAAATCTCTTTTTCAAAAAGTGCCCCTTATTAGACAAATCTGAGTGCACATTAAGAAGTGCCTTACTGAGTTCCAGCGATTGTTCAGTCATAACTCCGCACCGCTCCCCACCACCCCCCTCCACCCCGCCCCGCTATAGTGATGTGTGTGCATGGAATGGCTTGGACATTAAAGGGATGCTTCATGGTGCTAGTGTGGGATGGTGTCAACCTGGCGCATTATGTGGCAGCCAAGGTTTACATCATCAAGTGAAGAAAATCTGGCCATGGTGATGCCATCACTGGCCTCCTGGCCAGCAATTTTGTCAGGGGCTGATGCCCTGTGTCCAGTGCAGCATCAGGTGATGGTGGCAAAGGTTGGTGATGTTGTTGGTGTGCCTGGTGATGTTGATGTTGGAGCTGATTTTGGAAGGATTGGAAGGACCATGGTCTGATTGTTTCATTGGCTCTGATGTTGCTGGAATAGATGGCAGCTGTAGGTGAAATGACAGAAGCGATCTGTCACTGGTGAGAGAGGTTCTCCCAATGAGGTGGCACTTGACATACAGTTGGATTTAAAACTTGTAAGCTAAAGAAATCTGTATATGTATTAAAAATGCAGTAACCAACATTTTCTTTGCTCCGAAACTCACCATCTGTAACATTGCATCCTTGACACCACTTCTGCAGCTGTCATCTTTTCACAGACATCAGACCAGACTCACAACACGCCACACTTACCTGACGTGTTGTCTGGACATCGTAAAACCCGACCCAGAAGCTGGAAAATCAAAAAAGAGCTTGAAAACTGCTCACAAGCACCTGTTAATAGGCTGTTAACTGCCTTTAATCCATTTCCCGCCACCAGGTGTCGGGTCCATTCGCAAACCGGGTATCCGACACTTGGGAAGGTTGTGTGGAGGTGGGTTGGCAGCGGGTGTGGAACCCACTGTCAATCAAAACGACTTTAACCTCTGACCCGCCTCCAAACCCGCCCTCTGAGCGCCGGCAAAATTGCGGCCTATGTCTCTATTTACAAAGCCAAGAATCCCGTATGTATTTTTAACAGCCTTAACAACTTGTCCTGCCACCTTCAAAGATTTGTGTACGTACACCCCCAGTTCTCTCTGTTCTTTCACTTACTTTAAAATTGTACCATTTAGTTTATATCGCCTCTCCTCATTCTTCCTTCCAAAATGCATCACTTCACACTTCTCTGCATTAAATTTCATCTGCCACGTGTCTGCCCATTTCACCCGTCTGTCTATGTGCTCCTGAAGTCTGTTACTATCCTCCTCATTGTTTAATACATTTCCGAGTTTCGTGTCATCTGAAAACTTGGAAATTATGCCCTTTATACCCAAGTCCAGGTCAAATAATATATATTCATCCCATTATGTGTACATTCAATTGAATGCAAAATTTCATGCAGCTTCACTAGTGCAACATTTTGCAAACTATTTTCAGACAACTATTTGTGCACCTCCAGATGTGTTGGTAAGGCAAAAATTTCAATTTAAGAAAAATAACAATTGGTTGGGAAATATAAATTGCAGACAAATGAAATGGAAAACTTTGCAGGACTATGCAGAAAGCTCAGGGGACTGGGGCTAATTGGATAGCTCTTTCAAAGAGCCAGCACAGGCATGATGGGCTGAATGGCCTCCTTGTGTACTTTATGATTCTATGATGCTGTGATATTACATTATTCACAAAGTTTCAGTGTATGAGTTGAATAGGGAAATAAAAGATACATTCTCAGGCAATCATTTAGAGGTAAGTTTAGAAATCAACAGTGAACATTAATTCCAATAATGTAGATCAATAGAACATTTTAGAATATGCTGGAGTTACAACTAAAGACTGAGTGAATACTCCTTCTGGTAAAGGTTTGCAAACCCAATAAGTTTGGTATTGTACAGAGTGATTTTATAATCAATAAATGTATTCAACATTACACTGTTATATTGTGTTATATTTTAGTAGGTATAATATAGTATTTAGGAAATGTTCTTATTCACACTTGCTACTGACTAGAATTACATGAAAAAGTACTAATATAGATACAGATAGTTCATCATGGATTAATGCACAAAGACTATGCAGATGATCTCTGCACCTTGAATGAGTTTGTGGAAGAACTAATATATTAAACATAATAATAGCAAAATAGATTAAAATAATCATCAACAAGGTCATGAGGAAACAAACTGCTGTTGAGACAACAACACAATTGGAGAACTTAGAATTAGATGATGTGAATATTTTACATATATGAGAAGTGAAACATGATCAGAGGCTTGGAAAAGGAGCAGGCCTTGGGTTTAGTCCAATAAATTGTGATATGTATTGATTTAAAGTTACATCTATCTAAAGTATAGAAAGAACTGGCATTCATATAGCAACTTTATGTCCTCGGGCTGTTCCAAAGTGCTTCAGAGCCTTTTGAAGTGTAGTCACTGTTATATAGGCAAACTTAGCAACATTTGGAAAGGCATGGGTTAATCAAGGAGAGCCAGCACGGATTTGTTAAAGGCAAATCATGTCTGACTAACTTGATTGAATTCTTTGATGAGGAAACAGTGAAGGTTGATCATGGTAGTGCAGTAGATGTATATGGACTTTCGGAAGGCATTCAACAAAGTGCCACACAGGAGGCTTGTTAAGAAGATGGAAGCCCATGGAATTGGATCAGTGACAGGAAGCAAAGGGTAGTGGATGGATGTTTTTCAGACTGGGAGGTGGTTTGCAGTGGTGTACCTCCAAGGGTCAGTTTTGGGACCATTACTCTTTTCAATTTTTATAAATAACCTAGACTCGGGTGTAGGGAGCAGCATTATAAAGTTTGCAGATGATACAAAACTTGGCAAAGTAGTTAATAATGATGAGTGTAAGAAGTCACACAACACCAGGTTATAGTCCAACAGCTTTATTTGAAATCACAAGCTTTCGGAGCGCTGCTCCTTCATCAGGTGAAGTGTCATAGGCTTCAGGATGACATAGACAGGATGGTGAAATGGGCAGAATCATTTGTTTTTATTCGTTCATGGGATCTGGGTGTCGCTGGCAAGGCCAGCATTTATTGCCCATTGCTAATTGCCCTTGAGAAGGTGGTGGTGAACCGCCTTCTTGAACCGCTGCAGTTCGTGTGGTGAAGGTACTCCCACAGTACTGTTAGGGAGTTCGTTCCAGGATTTTGACCCAGCGATGATGAAGGAATGGCAATATACTTCCAAGTAAGGATGGTGTGTGACTTGGAGGGGAACTTGGAGGTGGTGGTGTTCCCATGCGCCTGCTGCCCTTGTCCTTCTAGGTGGTAGAGGTTGTGGGTTTGGGAGGTGCTGCCGAAGGAGCCTTGGCGAGTTGCTGCACTGCATCTTGTAGATGGTATACGTTGCAGCCACGGTACGCCAGTTGTGGAGGGAATGAATGTTTAATGTGGTGGATGGGGTGCCAAACAAGCGGGCTGCTTTGTCCTGGATGGTGCCGAGCTTCTTGAGTGTTGTTGGAGCTGCATTCATCCAGGCAAATGGAGAGTATTCCATCACACTCCTTACTTGTACCTTGTAGATGGTGGAAAGGCTTTGGGGAGTCAGGAGGTGAGACACTCACCACAGAATACCCAGCCTCTGACCTGCTCTTGTTGCCACAGAATTTATGTGGCTGATCCAGCTAAGTTTCTGGTCAATGGTGACCCCCAGGATGTTGATGGTGGGAGATTTGGTGATGGTAATGCAGTTGAATGTCAAGGAGAAGTGGTTAGACTCTCGCTTGTTGGAGATAGTCATTGCCTGGCACTTGTGTGGCGCGAATGTTACCTGTCACTTATCAGCCCAAGCCTGAACGTCGTCCAGGCCTTGTTGCATGCAGGCATGGACTGCTTCATTATCTGAGGAGTTGCGAATGGTACTGAACACTGTGCAGTCATCAGCGAACATCCCCCATATTTGACCTTATGATGGATGGGAAGGTCATTGATGAAGCAGCTGAAGATGGTTGGGCCTAGGACACTGCCCTGAGGAACTCCTGCAGTGATGTCCTGGAGCTGTGATGGTTGACCACCAACCACCACAACCATCTTCTTTGTGCTAGGTATGAATCCAGCCAGTGGAGAGTTTTCCCCCCGATTCCCATTGACTACAGTTAAACTAGGGCTCCTTGATGCCACACTCGGTCAAATGCTGCCTTGATGTCAAGGGCAGTCACTGTCACCTCACCTCTGGAATTCAGCTCCTTTGACCATGTTTGGACCAAGGCTGTAATGAGATCTGGAGCCAAGTTGTCCTGGCGGAACCCAAACTGGGCATCAGTGAGCAGGTTATTAGTGAGCAAGTGCCGCTTGATAGCACTGTCGATGACACCTTCCATCACTTTGCTCATAATTGAGAGTAGACTGATGGGGCTGTAATTGGCTCATTTGGATTTGTCCTGCTTTTTGTGGACAGGACATACCTGGGCAGTTTTCCACATTCTCGGAGAGATGATAGTGTTGTAGCTGTACTGGAACAGCTTGGCTAGAAGCACGGCTAGTTCCAGAGCACAAGTCTTCAGCACAACAGTCGGGATGTTGTTGGGTCCCATAGCCTTTGCTGTATCCAGTGTGCTCATGTAGGGGGGCATCTTTTAACTGGTTTAAGGTAATTTACCTGGTCTGCAGCCTTTGCCTGCACTCTGACCAATTCCAATCTTGTACCTGGTTTACGGTAATTCACCTGGTCAGGCAGTCTTTTGCTGCTACACTGTAAACCAATTTCCAAACAGCGGTTTCGAATCGCTACCCCACCTTCCAGTTCTGACTGGAGGGCTTATAATTAATGATATATTAAAAATGGACAAGTGGTTTTGATGTGAGAAAGTCAACTTTTATTAAACCAAAGAAACTATAATCAAATATTAAACTATACCACACAAACACAGTAATTACAGTAAAATGCTTAAATGGGGGAAGGCAGATGGCAAAAATGAGGGATAAGTGACTACAATGTTGATTGAACAATCTTAGCAATATCCCCTTAATTACCACCCCCTAACTAGGTTGCCTTGCTGAGGAGTCAGAAACCCTGCTCACCTGGGGTCCAGCGAAGTAAGAGAGCGATAGCTTCTCAGGAGCTATCTTTATACCTGGTGAGCTCCTGCTGTTTTGCTGTCTGCAAAATTTGCGTCCAAAGTTCCAATACACAAAAGAAACGCTGTGATTGGCTGATTCAAAGTGGTTGGCATGGGTTAATGTGTCTGCACTCTGGGGCCAAAATGTTCCCGCCCACATCCGGAGCTCACCTGGGCTAAAACAAAAGGGAATCCAACTGCCCTATTGTTCAGAATGATGGGTGATTCAAAACCTCATTCATACTGATCTGTTCCATAACAAAAGTCCGTTCCATGGCTTCAGTATCTCCATTGTGTGTGAGTGCTTTGAATGGGTTTAAATTTCTGTGTACACAGAGCCGATTGTTCTTGCGGTTAGTCTGAAGTGGTTGTAATCCCTTATGTCAATAAACAACATCGATTGCTTAGAAGGGAAGCTCCCTTTGATTGGCAGGTCTTACTCACAGCCACTGCTAGATCCTCCCACACAGACATACTCCAAGCTGCTAGCTGCTTTTCTTTTGTCTTTTGGCCATGCTTTCTGATGGCCATTTTCAAACCTCTTTGGAATATACACAGTTCGAAACTCAGAGGTACCATTTAAAATAAAATGCAATGTTCAATCTTCAGGGAAAATAGGGGAATTTTGCGAACCCCTACACTCAGTCGTTTCTTGATATCACGTGGAGTGATTTGGCTGAAGACTGGCTTCTGTGATGGTGGGGACCTCAGGAGGAGGCCGATATGGATCATCTACTCCGCACTTTTGGCTGAAGATGGTTGCAAACGTTTCAGCCTTGTCTTTTTCACTGACGTGCTGGGCTGCACCATCATTGAGGATGTGGATATTCATGGAGCCTCCTCCTCCTGTTTGTTGTTTAATGGCAGATGGAGTTCAATGCAGAGATGTGTGAAGTGATGCACTTTGGGAGGACTACTATGGAAAGGCAGTGTACTATGAATAGTGCGATTTTGAAAAGTGTAGATGAGCAGAGAGAGACCTTGGTGTCCATATACACAAATCCTTAAAGGTGGCAGGGCAAGTTGATAAGGTGGTTAAAAAGCATATGGGTTATTTGGGTTTATAAATAGAGGAATAGGATATAAAAGCAAATAGATCATGCTAGAACTTTATAAATCTTTGGTTAGGCCTCAGTATTGCAGACAATTCTGGACACCACACTTCAGGAAAGATGTAAAGGCCTCAGAAATGGTACAGAGGAGGTTTACCAGGATGTTACCAGGGATGAAGGACTTCAGTGATGAAGAGAGGTTGGAAAAGTTAGGACTGTTCTTCATGAAACAGAGAAAGTTATGAGGTGACCTAATAGAGGTTTTCAAGATGATGAGAGGTTTTGACAGATTAGATGGAGAAAAGTTATTCCCTCTGGTGAGTAGGTCAATAACCAGAGGTATTAAATTTAAAATCATTGGCAAAACCTAGAGGGGAGATGAGGAGAAATGTTTTCACTCAGAGAGTTGTTGGGATCTGGAACGCTCTACCTGAAAAGGTGGTGGAAGCTGATTCCATACATAATTTTAAAAGGGAGTTGGACAGATACTTGAGGATGAGGAACTTACAGGGTTACAGACAAAAAACAGGGATGTGGGACTAAGCATGACTGCTCTTTCAAAGAGACAGCACAGGCACGATGGGCCAAATGGCTTCCTCCTGTGCTGTAAGTTTCTATGATTCTATGAACACGGTCCCGTAAACAATGAGATAAATGACCTGTTTGATAATTTTGGTGAAACAATAAATGCTGGCCAACATACCAGGAGAACTTACTACTCTTCTTCAAATAGTTCTGTGAGATCTTTTACACCTACTTGAATAAGCAGACAGGACCTTAGACCAAAAGGCTGCCCCTCCAACAATGCAGCATCCCTCAGTACTGCACTGAACTGTAATCCTAGATTATGTGCCCAAGTCCTGCTGTGGGGCTTGAACCCACCACCTACTGACTCAGAGGCAAGAATACTACACTGAGCCAAGTTGGCACTTATATGAATATAATACTCAATATTTTTAATTTGAATTGTTTTTGTTTTGGTAAAATCCCACACACAAAGTTCAGGACTGAGTTCCTGCTTTTTTCATAGGTTTGTCAATTAAAGCAGAAGCACCAAGCTCTCTGTTCCTGCAATATGCTCTCAAAGGTCAAGTATAGCACATAATCAGATGTCATTCAGAGCTCTCTGTAAATTGTGGCAATCAATATAAATTCACTGCTACTGTACTGGGCATCTGGGGCAGAGTCAAATCAGGATCAATGGCTCACTCACTGCTCCATTCTCCAGAGTTGCTGCTGCTCCAACTATCATGCCACTCCGCATTGTGCAAGTTAAGGCAGCCATGGGCATTTCATATAACAGTGGAAAGATGCCCAAAACAAGGGGACGATCTTCAAAATAGCTGCCTCTCGCACACAGCCACAAGAAGTTACATCTGGTGTATTGGGTATTTCCTTATCTCTCTTGACAGGAGAAAAAACAAGGAGCTTAGTAAAAGTTCCAGAAGGCCAGAATTTCTATCCTTCCTCCAAGCCCCACACAAAAGACGGCCCTGGAGTTGAAGGGATATAGCAGCTCCATGCCATGTCATCTCAAGGTGGAAGTGACACTTTGGAGATCAGAAAGCTGCATATGTGACCTCCTAATTATCAGTAAAGCATCCCCAGAAAACAGTTCCTCCCATGTTGGAACAACAGACAGCTGTTTGTGGGAAGTGTGATGCCCAGGAAGACAAAATACTCAGCTTTTTTTGCCCACTTTGATTTCCCCAGTAGGGAAGCAATCTCAGGAGAACAGAACTAAGCCACTAGAAGTCCACAACAGAACACCTCCACAATGGAAGATCCAACAACAACAACAACAACAACTTGATCCAGCAGATCAAAACCACAGTCAGAATACTCTTTGTGCTTCTTCCAGCCCGGCCGATTAAGTATTGGAACAGCTGTAAAGGAGAAGCAGATTGGTCATATGGTGGTCAAGTTAAGACTGTTAATAGTTGTGTTATAGTCTTATATTATGGCATGGGGTACGTGTTTGCGGATACAATGAACAAATTGTCTATGACATAAAATTTGAATAAAAAACCTCAGATATTTCTACCATTTATATTTGCAGCAAACTAGATGAATTAATAGCACAGATAGAAATAAATGGGTTTGATCTAATAGCCATTACGGAGACGTGGTTGCTGAGTGACCAAGGCTGGGAACTAAATATTCCGGGATACTTGACTTTTAAGAACATAAGAACATAAGAAATAGGAGCAGGAGTAGGCCAATTGGCCCCTCGAGCCTGCTCCGCCATTCAATAAGATCATGGCTGATCTGATCCTAACCGCCAATCCACTATGACAGGACTATCTCCTGAATCTAACAGAATTACACACACGAAACAGGAGCAGGATCAGGCTACACGGCCCCTGGGCCCGCTCCGCTACCCACAGGGCCATGGCCGATCCGAACCTAGACTCATGTCCAAATTCCTGCCCGCTCCCCGTAACCCTTAATTCCCTTTTCTTCTAGGAAACTGTCTATTTCTGTTTTAAATTTATGTAATGATGTAGCTTCGACAGCTTTTTGGGGCAGCATATTCCATGGACCTACCACCCTCTGAGTGAAGTAGTTCCTCCTCATCTCAGTTTTGAAAGAGCAGCCCCTTATTCTAAGACTATGCCCCCTAGTTCTAGTTTCACCCATCATCTGGAACATCCTCCCTGCATCCACCCGATCCAACCCCTTCATAATCTTATATGTTTCAATAAGATGGCCTCTCATTCTTCTGAACTCCAATGAGTAGAGTCCCAATCTACTCAACCTCTCCTCATATGTCCATCCCCTCATCCCCGGGATCAACCGAGTGAACCTTCTTTGTACTGACTCGAGAGCAAGTATGTCCTTTCTTAAGTATGGACACCAAAACTGTATGCAGTATTCCAGGTGCGGTCTCACCAATACCTTGTACAACTGAAGCAATACCTCCCTATTTTTATATTCTATCCCCCTAGCAATGAAAGCCAACATTCCATTGGCCTTCTTAATCACTTGCTGCACCTGCATACTAACCTTTTGAGTTTCGTGCACCAGGACCCCCAGATCCCTTTGTACTTCAGTACTTTCCAGTTTCTTGCCATTAAGATAATAACTTGCTCTACGATTTTTCCTGCCAAAGTGCATAACCTCACACTTTCCAGTATTGTATTCCATCTGCCAAATCTCTGCCCACTTACTTAGCCTGTCTATGTCCCCTTGCAGGTTTTTTATGTCCTCCTCACTCACTACTTTCCCTCCCATCTTAGTATCATCTGCAAACTTTGATGTGTTACACTCGGTCCCCTCCTCCAAATCGTTAATATAGATTGTAAAGAGTTGGGGACCCAGCACTGACCCCTGCGGAACACGACTGGTTACTGATTGCCAGTCTGAGAATGAACCATTTATCCCAACTCTCTGCCTTCTGTTAGATAGCCAATCCTCTATCCATGCCAGAATATTACCCCCAATCCCGTGATTTTTTATCTTAAGCAATAATCTTTTGTGTGGCACCTTGTCAAATGCCTTTTGGAAGTCTAAATACACTACGTCCACTGGTTCACCTTTATCCACCCTATATGTTACTTCCTCAAAGAACTCCAGCAAATTTGTCAAACATGACTTCCCCTTCATAAAACCATGCTGACTTTGTCTTATTAAATTATGATTATCCAAATGTCCTGTTACTGTCTCCTTAATAATGGACTCCAAAATTTTACCTACCACAGATGTTAGGCTAACCGGTCTATAGTTTCCAGCCTTCTGTCTACTGCCCTTTTTAAATAATGGTGTTACATTAGCAGTTTTCCAGTCTGCCGGGACCTTTGCTGAGTCCAGGGAGTTTTGGAAGATTATTACCAATGCATCCACAATCCCTACTGCCACTTCCCTCAAGACCCTAGGATGTAAGCCATCAGGTCCAGGTGATTTATCCACCTTGAGTCCCATTATTTTACCGAGTACCACTTCCTTAGTGATTTTGATCGTGTTTATCTCCTCCCCCCCTATAGCCCCCTGCTTGTCCAGTGTTGGGATATTCTTGGTGTCCTCTACTGTAAAGACTGATACAAAATATTCATTCAGTGTTTTTGCCATCTCCATATTTCCCACCATTAATTTCCCGGTCTCATCCTCTAAGGGACCAACATTTACTTTAGCCACCCTTTTTCTTTTTATATAACTATAAAAACTCTTACTATCTGTCTTTATATTTTTTGCTAATTTACTTTCATAATCTATCTTCCCTTTCTTAATCAATCTTTTTGTTATTTTTTTGCTATCTTTTAAAGTTTTCCCAATCCTCTATCCTCCCACTAGATTTGGCTACCTTATATGCCCTTGTTTTTAGTCGAATGCTATCCTTAATTTCTTTACTTAGCCACGGATGGCTGTCTTTTCTTTTACACCCTTTTTTTCTCAGAGACAGGCAGAATGGAAAAAGAGAGAAAGGGGTCGCCCTGATAATAAAGGATGGGTTAAAGACAGTAGAGAGAATGGATCTTAGCTCCGAAAAACAACATGCAGAATCTCTTTGGGTGGAGCTAAGAAACAGCAAGGGGCATAAAGCACTGATGGGAGTTGTTTATAGGCCCCCAGGTAGTAGTTATAATGTAGGGCAGAGTATAAATCAGGAAATTAGAGGTGCATGCAACAAGGGTAATACAGTAATCATGGGGGACTTTAATTTCCATAAAGACTGGGCAAACCAAATTTGCAGTAATAGTGCAGAGGAAGAGTTCATAGAATGCACTCAAGGTAGTTTTCTAGATCAGTATGTTGAGGAGCCAATTAGGAACAGGCTGTTTTAGATCCAGTATTGTGCAATAAGACAGGGTTAATTAATAACTTTGTAGTAAAGGGGCTTCTGGTGTGGAATGATCATAATATAATGGAATTTTATATTGAGTTTGAGAATTATTTATTTAAGTCCGAAACTAGGGTCTTAAATCTGAACAAAGCAAACTACATAGGTATGAGAGGCGAGTTGGCTAAAATAGATTGGGAAACTAGATTAAAACCTATGATGGTAGATAAGCAATGGCAAACATTTAAAGAAATAATTCATAATTCACAATGAATGTACATGCCCTTAAGGAATTAAAAACCCCACTCGAAAAATGGTCCAACCATGGCTAACAAGAGAAGTTAAAGATAATATTAGATTAAAGGAAGAGGCTTATAATGTTGCCAAAAAGAATAGTAAACCTGAGGATTGGGAGGATTTTAGAATTCAGCAAAGGAGGATGAAGAAATTGATAAAGAGAAAATAGAATATGAGAGTAAACCAGTAAGAGACATAAAAACAGGTTGTAAAAGCTTCTATAGGTATGTAAAAAGGAGAGATTAGCAAAAGTAATTTTAACCCTAATATGGAGAAATGTGAAGTTATGCACTTTGGTAGGAAAAATAGGAAAGCAGAATATTAAAAAAATATTGAGAGATTGGGAAATGTTGGTATTCAGAGGGACCTGGGTGTCCTTGTACACAAATCACTGAAAGTTAACATGCATGTACAGCAAGCAATTAGGAAAGCAAATGGGTATGTGAGCCTTTATTACAAAATGATTGGCGTATAAGAGTAAAGAGGTGTTACTGCAATTGTATAGGACCTTGATGAGACCACACCTGGAGTACTGCGTACCGTTTTTGTCTCCTTACCTAAGGAAGGATATACTTGTGAGTGCAATGAAGGTTCACCAGACTGATTCCTGGGATGGGGGGATTGTCCTATGAGAAGAGCTTAAGGATACTAGGCCTATATTCCCTAGAATTTAGAAGAATGAGAGGTGATCTCATTGAAGTATATAAACTTGATATAGGGCTTGACAGGGTAGATGCTGGGAGAATGTTTCCCCTGGCTGGGGAGTCTAGAACCAGGGGTCACAGTCTCAGAATAAGGGGTCGGCCATTTAGGACTGAGATGAGAAATTTCTTCACTCAGAGGATGGTGAATCTTTAGAATTCTCTACCCCAGAGGGCTGTGGATGCTCAGTCGTTGAGTATATTCAAGACAGAGATCAATAGATTTTTGGATATTAAGGGAATCAAGGGATATGGGGATAGTGGGGGAAAGTGGAGATGAGGTAGAAGATCAGCCATGATCTTATTGAATGGCGGAGCAGGCTTGAGGGGCTGAATGGCCTAATCCTGCTCCTATTTCTTATGTTCTTCTGTTTCTGCCCTTCATGGGATTGATTTTGCCAGTGAGCTTGTTAGCCTTTTCATAGAGTAGTCACTGTCTTACATTCTACTACTTTCTCCCTTCTTCTCTCTGCTTCCTTCCCACTAATTTAAGGAGAAGCATCTCAAGCATTACTTTATCTAAAGCCTTTTAGATGTCGAGGTACATCACATCATATGGCTTTGCTCTGTCATTTTGGAATGTCACCTTCCCAAAAAGTATAAGAGATTGGTTAGGCAACATCATTCTCTTCTAAACCTGGGTTAGTTGTCATTTACAGTGTATTACATTATTTCCATAAAGTACTCTTCCATTTTGTTTCAGATTATTAATTTCACTAATAATCCAATTATTAATGTCAGAATAATGAGTTTGCAGTTCCCAGGTATTGGAAGTTTTTGGAAGGTGTATCTCTTTGAATGTGGAAATGATATTTGTCTGTCGGAATTTCCCCAGTGTTCAAAGATTTCCCTAAAATCACGGTCAGTGCCTCAGAAGCCTCTTCTGTCTCTCAAAGGACTCTGGAGCATCCTGGGAAGCTTACTGTTTTTCAGCCCTTCAGTTGATCTAGAACCTCTGCTTCATTAATGTCAAAATCATGGAGCATGTGTAATGTGTGTTTGATGTTAGATGACACATCTATTAGTTTCTTCTCTAATAACAACCTGCAAGAAGTAATCATTTATCATGTTTAACATCTCCTGTGCATTCTCATATGTAACTCCAGATGTGCCCAATTGGGTATTAACCTTCTCCCTGACTATCTCTTACTGTTATAATATTGACGATTTTTCTTTGACAATACTTTTGCACAAATTTCTGATTTTCTTTTGGCATTTCTAATCTCATTCCGACCCACTTCGGACTGCAGCAGTTCAAGAAGGCGGCGCACCACCACCTTCTCAAGGGCAATTAGGGATGGGCAATAAATGCTGGCCTTGCCGGTGATGTTCACATCCCGTGAATGAATAAAAACAGGCTTCTGCATAATCAGCCCAGTGGGTAGCCTCTCCATTTCAGAGCATTTCATTTGCTTGTAGGTATTTGTCCTACGTACCCCCACCTGCAGGCAAAATGCACTATCCAGCCTTGGCACAATGCAAGTATGTGTACAGAATGGTTGTGTACAGTGTTTCCAATGGTACCTCCCAGAGGGCGAGGGAATTCCCACCTTAGATGTTTGCCATGCTTGATGGCCCTCCAAAAGAAATGTGTCAGAGGAGTGCCTTCTTCTTTACCTTTATCTTCTTCCTGATACTAACAAACCTCTTTTGTATTTACAACCACGTTTGAGGGAGCAGGATGATTGCATTCACTTGGCTGGCCATCCAGTTAGAGCCAGCATCATTTGATGCATCTCCTGCAGCAATACCTCCAACTTTTCAGCAGTGTTACCCCCTTATGTCTTGAAAGGATTCACAAATTTCATGTCTCCCCCGAAGATTTACTTTTGGCTTATTGAAGAAACCCTGGCTGGACTGAGTTTAAAATCCAGGGCTCCAGGGTTCAACAAGATGGCTGCGGTCAACCTCATGGCCAAGGCCTGTAAGTTTCAGTTTGGGCTGACAAAGAAGGAACTTTCCAGAAATTAGAAGGCAGACAGGCCTTCTGCATTTATGCATGAGAAGCAAACCAGTGGCATTCGGGCCTCTGATTAAAACCCATCAAGGTCGTTTGCACAGACAATCAATATGTAATAGCTGCGTTCAGGCCTTCGTTAGAGGACATCAACACTGTTTGCAAACGATCAACGGGGCATTCAGACTGGAATGGCCCCATCACGAAACCAGTGGGACAAAGGGGAACACTTATGAGACGTTCAAAAAACGATTAACCGGCCATCCAGGTCGATGGGCCCAGATCGGTTTCCTTTGTATAAGCTTCAACACGTCCAGGTCAGACAAAGAAACAAGCTGATCTGGCGGGTGATAAGGGCTCCCAGAAAGGGTATAACTAGTCCCTCAGAAAGCCATCTCTCTCTCTCTCTCTCCCGCCTCGACTCCGGTGCCCTGCCTTACCATCAAGAGGATCATCGGCGAAGAGCCCGTCCAGGGAAGCAGGATACCCGCAGTTACATTTAAATCACTGGGGTATCTCTGCTTTGGGTGGTGAAAACCCTATAGACATCGGCAGGCAACAGGGCATGGAGCAGGCGTTCCAACATCCTAGACTGGTGAGCATCAATTTTCTGGCCCATCATAAGACAACCTAGATAGGTGTAAAGGGTGGGAGTTAAGGGGGTTGCTAAAATTGTAATTTTAGTTATTTTCCCTCGATGTGTCCGTTTCTCCTCCCCATTAAGTGTAATTGTGTTGCATCTATAGTGATTTTTCTCTGTATAGTAATTGTTTAATAAACATTGGTTTTCTTTGCACCAAACCATTGGTCTCGTTTGTCTATGTCGCTACTTGTAAATAAGTCCGGTGGTCAGAACCAGAGGGGAAGCGATTCGAACCGCACGGGGCTGGAGCAGCTCAGACACACGACTGACTGGCCAGACACAAACCCCAAACCAAAACCCCCTACAGTCTCTGCTGCGATATTGTGATCAATTATTCCACTTCTCAGCGACCAGCACAACTTCCCCATTAAAGTCAAGTTGCAGCCCATTAGAAGAATCTTATTGGAATTTACTCTCCTCAGCCAAGTGTGCTACAGGCCAAGTGCTCTGCGCAAGCATCTGATGTGCCAGTGGCCCATTCAAATTAGGGGGTAAAACTCCAATCACAAAATTCAGCATGGACTGCCAACAAATCTGCCAGCATGGGTGAGCCTATGCCATGGGCTAGCTTAGGCCCATCTTTACCATTCTGGGCTACTGTGTCAGGAAGTCCATGAGAGATGGTCTTGAGGCTTGTGGGGAAAAATTCGGTGGTGCCCCTGTGCTGTAAATTTAGTGGTAGCACCCCAAGCAGGAGGCGGGGTGCTACTGGAAGCGTTCCCCCTCCTTCCTGGGCTGCTACCACTGAATATCGCAGTGCTACGTGCAACAGCGCCACATGCGTCGGCACGTAGCACCGCGGTATTGCAGGCCTCCCTCCCCTGATGAAAGGGGAGGGACATAGCGCAGCATGCACTGGGACCCGACTGGACCTCCAGGGAGCCGGGAAAGCAGTCCGGCACTCAAGAGGACTGCTGGACTGACCGATCGCGGCTGGCACCCCGAATGAAAGATGGGAAGGGGGCAGGTGCTGGCAGGCGGCCAGAAAAAATATGGCCGCCCTACACCTGTCCCTTTAAATACGGCCGCACAAACGCCACCCTGACCCTGTCGGACATAGTGTCCAGCGATAGGTCAGGGGGCACAGCCGAAGTTTGCGGCTAAGGCGCGAGCGGGGTAGTGGGGTGCGAGCAGGGCGCTGTGGGGGAGCCCGGTAGCGGGTGAAGATCCCGGACAGGCTGGAGCTGTGGAGGCGCTGCATACCTTAATGGCAGGGCCTCATTTAAATAAAACTTCCCGGAGTCCCGCCCGATATTCGGCCACATTCAGCACCTGGCCTGTGGGCGGGAGCTTAGCCGCAGGGAACTGCAGCTGGGGTCCCCGGCAGTGAGCAAGAGAAGGTGTTCCAGTGTAATTGTGGTGCATGATTGGGGAGGGCTGGGGATTCCCTCCTGCTGTGTGATCTGGTAGAGGTTGGCGAGGCTCAAGGACTCCTCGAGAGGCCTGGGGGGGGGGGGGGGGGGGGGGGGGTGGGTGGAGTTGAAACACTTCTGCTCCTCCTGGCTCAAATGGCCTTCAAAGGGAAGGACCTTTTTGAAACTTACCTTGGCCTCTTCTGTCTAGGCGGCTCCTCCCGCCATGGCTCTGCTCACAGTGGCTTGCCGTTATTATTATGTTGTGGCAGCAATGATGTCATCGGGCCTTGATGTTTGCATCTTAAGTAGTCCATCGCCTACTTTGAAAAGGTGCCTCGCAATGGCCGTAATCGCCGCCGTTAATATTATGGTGGCTGGGAAGGTAGTAGGTTGGAGGCGGGATTTTGAGTTTGAAGATTTTAACCCCTCACTGATGTTCCCTTTAAGCTGCGCGGCCGTGCTGCGCTCCAGGGATCCTGTGCTGTTGGCTTGCCAGCTTTCCAATGCAAAAATCATGCATGCACGGTATTTTGAATGGCCCCTTAAAGGGGCCGCACAGCGCCAAACAAAATTACAGGGAACATTGCCCCACACCCGATCATTTGCTGCTTGTGGGGGGTTATAATCGAGGCTAGAAGTTTCTCTTGCTCACTCAGCTAGCCAATTGTTAATTTGCTCCATTTTCTTAGCAATCTCACCCTCTTGCCTACTACTATGTCAGAGATCACCATCTTGCTTTTTGGGATGAAGTATTCAGGCTCTAAGTAACTATATACTGACACAAAGGGCTGGTATTCACCTCCTGACTCCCCAAAGCCTTTCCATCATCTACAAGGCACAAGTCAGGAGGGTGATGGAATACTCTCCACTTGCCTGGATGAGTGCAGCTCCAACAACAGGCAAGAAGCTCAACACCATCCAGGACAAAGCAGCCCACTTGATTGGCACCCCATCCATCACCTTAAACATTCACTCCCTCCACCACCAGCGTACTGTGGCTGCAGTGTGTACCATCTACAAGATGCACTGCAGCAACTCACCAAGGCTTCTTCGACAGCACCTTCCAAACCCGCAACCTCTACCATCTAGAAGGGCAAGGGCAGCAGGTGCATGGGAACACCACCACCTCCAAGTTCCTCTCCAAGTCACACACCATCCTGACTTAGAAATATATTGCCGCTCCTTCATCATCGCTGGGTCAAAATCCTGGAACTCCCTCCCTAACAGCACTGTGGAAGCGCCTTCACCACACGGACTGTTCAAGGGCAATTAGGGTTGGGCAATAAATGCAGGCCTTGCGAGTGACACCCACATCTCATGAATGAATAATAAAAAGGATGCAAATGGTAAACATCATGGTTACAAATGGAACAGAAGATAAATCCATAATTTAAATGCATAAGTTATTAATACCCCTTCAAATGTGGCCTGTTTACAGAACAGAGATGTAACTGTCAGAGGCACTGATTATATCAATCACCTCACATTCATTCAATCTCTATGCACTTATTGCCTCATCTCAAAAAACCTGCTACCTACAAAGCACAATGAGATTTTCAAACTGTTTGTTCTTGACTTCACTAAGCAGATATGGAGCAGACATTGTGGGCTTGATTTTAATTCCCGAGGCGGGTTGGAGTCCGGTTGCATGGTGGGCGGGTTCTGGAACCGCTTCCGGCGGGAACAGCTGCAGAGTTGCGATTTTTATTAAAGTACCTTGTTCATTTCATGGAGGCGCACTGGCCGGTCCAATGACTGGGATCGGGTCGGCTGGCCGCTTTTGATGATGTCATAATAGCAGCTGCTTTTAAAGCTGCCTTCCAGCCTGAGCCTTTCCATTGTGGTTTCCTGTACTTGTTTTAAAAGCTATGACTTCTTCCAGAGGCAAGGCAGCTCCTCGGTTTAATGATGAGTCCCTCCAAGTTCTTGTGGATGCTGTCAGAGGGCGCAGGGCGATTCGCTTCCCTCCTGATGGCCGGAGGAAGCCTCCTCAGCAGACCAAGGCAGCCTGGCTGCGCATTGCTCAGGAGGTGAGTGCAAGGTGCATTTATGCACACTCATGGATCCAGTGCCGCAAAAGGTTTAATGATCTTGTGAGAACATCAGAAGTGAGTGCCCCATCTCACTTGCCTTCACTTTGCTTCCCTTCTCTTCTCATCACCTTTGTAAGCCTCCTCCTTCACATCCCACCTTACTCATGCTTCCCTTGCACCTTTTCCTATCAATCTCTGTCTCTGCACTGAATCGCTTCAGCATCCTGTACACCCCTTAGACTCGCTCTCACTGTCATGCAGTGACAACAACTAACAACGCACAGGGAGCTACCTTCCTCTTGGCACCTTACCCCATCTTCGTCTCGCTCAAAGCTTATATGGTAGGGATTAATCACACTCACTCCATCACTGTGGCTGAAACACTGCTCGTGTCCCTCCTTGCAGGAAAAGATAGCCCACAATAAGAGGGAGAGAGCAATGACTGGAGGAGGAACAGCTACCCTTGTAACATTGACCAGTGCTGAGGAGGCAGAAAATGATATTGTTGGAGGTGGTGAGGACCTGGAAGTGGGCGATGGAGAGACGGGCACATGACAGGAAGCTGGTGACATAATAGATTTTCATCCTTCTCAGAAAGCAATGCAATATAATGTTCATAGCGAATCGCTTTGTATCATTTGCTCAAAAGGATGTGTCTGCGACATCAATATCAGATGTCTAATTCAAGCCTTTACTCTCCCAGAGGACCATCGAGCGCCCCCCTCCCCACGATCCAGAACGAAGACCCAGACATCTCCTCAGAGGAACCTGAAGCCTCTGAGGGACCAGCGTCACCAGGACTCAGCACACCCAGCACCAGCACAGCAATGCACACCTCGGTGGGGCCATCACGAGTTCGAGTAGTGTTGCCAACTGGCCTATCACAGCACACAAGTGAGCATCAGCAGTGGAGAGTCCTCGGTGGAGGTTGCAGGATTCGCCTAGCTCTGCTGAGCTGCATGCAGATGCTGTGCCTCTGGGGTCGTCCAGATAAAGAGCGGTTCGTGAAATACAGGAACAAGTGCATGTGTCTCTGGAATGGATTGCCTCCAGGGTTAGTGCGAGTGTGGAGAGAATGGAGAAGTCCATCTCTAACATCAGCACTGCCGTGGTGGAGGCAATGGCGCATGAACGCACCACCATGGATAGGATGGCAACCTTCGTGGAAAGGATGGCTGCCTTAGTGGAAAGGATGGCTATGGCCATGGAGGAAATAAGTCACCAGAGTCAGGAAGACATGGTGACTGTTCAGAATAGAATGACATCTCTGGAGGAGCGATAGGCAGCTATTGAGCAGAGAGACCAGAGCTTCATGTACATCCTTTTGAGGAGGACTGACAGTGCAGATACGGGTCCTCATGGCCCCCCTGAAGTGCAGCAAGGTGCTCTCCTGCCACTTGCCAGCAGTGAGGTGCGGCTGACTCATGAGAGGGATGTTGTTGGCAGGACAAAAGGAAGTGTGGGCTTCTCTCAAAACACTCCCACGACCATGTCAATACAGAGCTCTCGGTCAGAGACCCACTTTGCAGAGACAACTGAGATGGCCGTTTCAGCCCCTGCACAGCCGCAGGAACAGCAGACTATTGAAGAGCCCTCCCAGGCTCCCAAACCCAGAGGATGCCCGCCAAAGGCATCTAAGCAGGTGCAGCATCCTAGTCAGCAAGGTGCCTCTACATCTGCTGAAGCCACAGGGGAAGCACCATGTAGAAGCACATGTAAGAGAAAGATTTAGCACCTATAGTCACTTTTTTCTGACTGTTGTTGGTATATTTTGTCATGTGTTAAAGATAAATTATGTCAAACAGTTGATTGTGTGGCCTATGTGTTCTTGGAAATGGCAAAAGTGCATTGAGGGCTCAGGGCGACTTACATTTGTAATGCTGATGGTAAAAGTGATAGGAAATAAGAGGGTCTAGCAGAGATGAAGTATGATGTTGGATAAATGTCACTTGCAATTACAGAGCCATATGGTGGCCACCTATGGTCGAAGAGTAAGCTTATGGTAGTGTAGCATGGCAGTGTGCATACCCTGGTTGATGGGCAGCAGTAAACTGGAGGGATGCTGCATTGGTCATAACAGGGCATGCAAGGCTCCCCTCGTCCTCCTCCTACTCTTCTTCCCAGGAAGATATGTGGTGAGCCACGCGGCAGCTACTCCCCCGATTATGAGGACCAGGATGAGAGGACATAAATGTTTCCCATACCCTTGCTATAGATTTCATTTAAGGTAACAATCTTGCAAGTGCACAGTCGAAGTGGCCTGAAATAATTCCATTCATGACACACTGCAGATGGGTGTCAGCTTGAACAGTCAGAAGGTCAGTAGATGTGCAAAATGTTATCCCATATCTACATCAGAAAAGTTGATGCATTTGAATGTCAGCCATGTTTCAGGGGTGCTTTTAAAGCGCTCCACCAATGCATACAAATCATGTCCACCAGCAACTCGTCTCCTTGAACTTGGCCTGTTTCTGACTAGTTGGGAAACAGGAGCCAGTAGCAGGAAAATGGGAAACCACGATGAAAATAGGATTAGCAAGGCAGGTAACAGGCTGTTAACTGCCTTAACTACCTGTCCCACCGGTTGGAGACAGGTCAGTCTGGGAGCAGCTAAACAGACACACAGGAAAATCGGGTGGGGGCGGGATGGAGGCGGGTTGGGTGTCTGAAGCCATTTTCCCCGATTTTCCCAACAGACCCATCTCCAAACCCGCCTCCTTAGTGCTATTAAAATCGAGTCCTGTGTGTTTACAATGCACAAATTAAAACAGGCAGCAATATTTGAAAACACCATTTACAATGCTTCATCATGAAATATCAGTTTAAAAATAAAACCGTACTGCTTTTGCATTTGATGGTCGATGCACATTTCATAAAAGGCTGATGGAACACTTTTGGTACATGATTAATAGAAATTGAAATGGTTTGCTCATGGATTTACTTCTTTGATTTCCACAGAAACTGTTCGCTAGAATGTGCTGCTAATGGAAAAATGTGTAGAAGATAGTGAAGGGATGGGAGTGAATAACAAGCGAGCAAATCCGATTGAGGGGTTCAGGTGATCTCAGAAACAGTAAGCATGAAGCTTGAGGGGCTTATTCTTCCTCTGACACCCAAGATTGAATTATTGCCTGTCATCTTCTGCCAGTAACTTTTCATATTAAATGTTAACCCCAGCTGGACTGAACTTTTTATTTTGATGCCACTGGGGATTGAATGCTTTATGTTAGGTTCATTGTGGGACTGTACAGGATTTGAGGTTATTTTACACACCAAATTAGAAAGGAATTTGCCACTATTCATGTACATAGAGGACACTGAATAGATGGAAGTAGATTGCAGTAATTTAATTGAGGAATTTGGGTGACATCGGGCCAAAAAAGTGAAACTTAAGCAATTTGCTACTCTTCGGGTCCAATAGATTCGTGGATTTTTCCTTCCAGTTTACCCTTTTAATTTTTTCCCCTTGCCAACCTTTGCTACAGACCGTAGCTGTATAGGGTACAGGCCAGAGGCAACGGTGCCTTGCCCAAGTTACCAATTATTGTTTGACCCTCAACAAGAATATAAAGATCGGAATTACAACCAAATCTGATACAATCCATAACCAAAATCCACACATAATCACATTGAGCAGATGTCACTGGATAGTCATCAGGAGTGGGAATCCTGGATCACTTTCTCTCTCCCTAGTCAAAGAATACTGAGACAAGCCATAGTACTCCCAGCACCACACTGGCTGAAAACAATCAACTTAGGACAGATGAGAGATCAAACCAGTAAGCTTCCTGATTTGTATGTCTTAGCATCTCACAACATCATCATGCATAGAGACATCGAGCAGCTTGATGAGCTTGTTTTGCTTATGAATAAGGGGCATCTTCATGCTAGTGAATAGTGAATCAGGCACTTCCAGATCAGAATTAGTGTAATTCAGCTGGTGCGAAAGTACTCTGCTCACTAAAGCCCCTTAATCTCAACTTCAGGTGAGTACCCTTTCTACATCAGTATGATCGTGGACCCCTCAGAATGGCTGTTGAATTATCAACAATTCTGTGGATCTAGTGCCCAGAAAGAACTCGACTAAAATTCATTACCTCACAGAATATTGGGTTTGTGGTATAAGTTGACACAAGACTTCACAGAATCTTAGCCTATAAATTATATTTGGCTAAATTAGTGGACAAATATCTTGTGTGTTCCAATGGCATTCCTGTAACAATTATTTTACTGAAGGTGTTAACCTATATATTTTGTCCATCAATATCACCACCAGTCATTTCTAGTGTGCTTTAGCAGTGAATTCACAAAAAAAGTGCATGTCAAATACAAACAGTGTCAAAACCACTCACCCTGTCATTTTTCCTTTGTTCTCTGGATGTCGACACTGCTGACAAGGCCACATTTATTGTCCATCCCTAGTTGCCCTGGGAAGTCGATGACAGTGGTGGACCTTCTTCTTGAGTGATTGTTCTTACAACTGAGTGGCTTCCTACATCACGTCAGAGAGCATTAAGAGTCAGCCACATAGTCACATGTAAGTCAGACCAGATAGAGGTGGTAGGTTTGTTTCCCTGAAGGACATTAGTAAACCAGTCTTACCTACAATCTGGAAGCTTTTATGGCAAATTTCTGGTGCCACGGTGGGATTTGAACTCATGGCTTCTGTATTGGCAGTCCAGTACCATAAACGCCAAACTATCATTTGTATGTCATCGTGATGCAAACAGTTCTTCTGCATCGTGTCTACCCCACCCAAACAAAATAAAGTTTATCAAACACTTTTTCAACAATACTCTGTTCCAATAAACTAGAGTCAAAGTAACAGAATAAGGAAGAAATCCTCTTTGGGGAAGGAAGTGTTGCCAAGGATGAAACAGTATTGAAGCAATTTTCCAGGAAAGCCTTGTTGGAGTAGATGAAGAGGCACATGGCATTTCACCTATGGAGTGCTAATTCAGTTTGGAAGATTTGAAAATCTGTTATCTCTGAAGGTTGTAAGTGTTCTGAGCAAAGAAAATTTGAGCTCTCTCAACTCAATCTCCAGTGGGCTAGAATCACTACTTAAAAGTTATCATAATTCAACACTAATTGGACATTGTTGTGGAGAGACAGAAATATCATCATGTTGCAGTATGCTCTTGCATAATTGGGGTTAAATGCATTCATTTGCATTTAATCTAATTATTCCAACCTGGGAGTGCTTTATCCTGTATTGGATATCAAAAAATAAATAAGTGTTCATTCCTCAGCATTGATGTCCATCACTCTGATTCACAAACATGCACAGAAAAGAAAACCTAGCAGAATAAGTCTTACTACAGATTTTACTCTGAAGTGAATCCATTTAACTCCAACATAAAAAAATCTTTAATAAACTTCCTGGATGCCACACTTCAGAGTTATACTCACAAGAAATTAACCTCTTCAGCTAAGAATCAGTCAACACAAATTAAATCCAAACTGACACTGGAATTACTTCTATTTAGGGTAGGAATTGCTTCTTTCCTAAAAGTTTTTTTTAAATTCCCTCTTTGTTGGATCTTCCCACACTATGGTTCGGATTCTCCTCTGAAATGGGGCAGGTTCATGGCAGTGAATGAAATAAAATGTGAGTGTTGAGGAACACCAATCCAGACCTCGGTTTCCTTTCCTCTGTTCCCACCAGGACTGCCGCTGATCTCTCTTTTCCCAACTACCGCATGTAAATGGCAGCAAGGTGCGGGACAGGGCTCAGGTCCCTGGTAGATTTCCCTACCCCATCCACCTGTGTTACTGCTGCTTCCCAAGGCCATCATGGAGAACACGGCGGTAAGCGCTGGGAAGCAGCAGTAATGGCCTTGAGGTCCGCCCATGAAGGGAGAGGACCTTGCATTGGCCTCTTAGCCCTCCAGTCTTGCCCCCACTTACCTTCTTGTCTCAGTCTCTACTGAGGAATGCTCTTCAGCCCCTTTAAAGGTCTGGCACCTCTTCTGACATTGCAGTGGCAGTCTCACTGCAGCATCATCGGGATATTTTGGCTAGGCAATGCTGAGCTCCCACTTGCCATCATAAATACGGCTAGGAGCCTACTATGAACCCCACCCAAGAAACTGGGCCAGGGTTCTGGTAGTGTTGAAGGGGCAAGTGGAGGTCCTGCCCCACCAAAACACCACTGCTGGGAGGACAATCCCAATCCACATGTCATCCACAGCCAAGAAGAAAAGTGGACATCCTTCTCTTTAAAGGAGTAGCTGACGTCTGCTCAGCACCACCACACGGAGGCTGGAAATGGAAATGGGCCACTGTAGAAATTTCACATCACTGTAGTCTATCCTAAAGGTCCAAACTTTTCTGCAATAGAAACTTGGGACTCGGGTGCAACAGAATTGATGGGAATCCATTTTTCTAATGCTGATATAACAATTGACATTTACAACAGAGTAATGAAGCTGAATTTCAGTGTTGATCAACATTTGAGCCAGCCAACCAAAATATGAGACTCTATGGCATAAGCTAGTTTTATTTAGGGGGGTCGAACATTTGGATTAATTTGAATTTTATTTTGGATTCATAATCAAATTAGAAGGCCTCGGATTAGAAGGAAATGGGACGCCACAGCCCATAAGACCAACAAGGAAACCAAATGTGACACGTAATTCCCAGACCATCAGAAAGATTGATAAACAAGAATGCTTAACCCAAGACCACGACAGAAATCAAATATTTTGGATAAACATAACAAAAATGCATCACATATAACACACCTCATTGGCACAGCACAGAAGCTGCAATGCACTCTATCACAGATTGGTGCTTCAGTTGTGTGGAGGGACTGGAGAAGCTAGGATTGTTCTCCTTAGAGCAGAGAAGGTTAAGAGGAGATTTAATAGAGGTGCTCAAAATCATGAAGGGGTTTGATAGAGTAAATAAGGAGAAACTTTCCAGTGGCAGAAGGGTCAGTAACCAGAGGACTCAGATTGAAGATAATTTGCAAAAGATCCAGAGAGAAGATGAAGAGAATTGTTTTTACGCAGCGAGTTGTTGTGATCTGGAATTCACTGCCTGAACAGGTGGTGGAAGCAGGTAACTGTCAAAAGGGAATTGGATAAATGCTTAAAGGAAAAAAATGCTGGGCTATGGGGAAAGAGCAGGGGAGTAGGACAGCTCTTCACAGGCACGATGGGCCGAACAGCCTCCTTCTGTGTTTTATGATTTAATGATTCTAAGATTCTATCCTATGTTTCTATGTAAGATACTGGATAGCATCAATGATTCCTCATATGCGGTGAGTTTCTGATTTCAACTGTTGCTTTGGAGAGAAGGAGCCAAGTGATGTCCAGACACGTGCCCTGAAGAGGAAGAGAGGGAAGTAAACCTCCGCCATTCTTCCATATTTGATAGTTGCTGTCTCAAGAGTAGAGTGAACATGTGTCAGACACAAGGTGGGCACCAGTTTGTTTGGCAGCAGAATGGTATGTTACATAGAGGAATGCTTTAAAAAGCATGGGCAAAATAACGTACCCCATCGCCCCCACCAACAGAAAATAACAAGCAAATTCATATACATGAAAGTGCCAGTTCATAGAGTCATAGAGTCATAGAGTTTTACAGCACAGAAAGAGGCCCTTCGGCCCATCGTGTCTGCGCCGCCCATCCCTCCCTGTCCAGTCTAATCCCATTTTCCAGCATTTGGTCCATAGCCTTGTATGCAATGGCATTTCAAGTGCTCATCCAAATGCTTCTTGAATGTTGTGAGGGTTCCTGCCTCTACCACCCTTTCAGGCAGTGAGTTCCAGCTTCCAACCACCCTCTGGGTGAAAAAGTTCCTCCTCAAATCCCCCCTAAATCTCCTGCCCCTTACCCTGAATCTGTGCCCCCTTGTTATTGACCCCCCTACTAAGGGGAAAAGTTCCTCTTTATCTACCCTATCTATGCCCCTCATCATTTTGTACACCTCAATCAGGTCCCCCCTCAGCCTCCTTTGCTCCAAGGAAAACAACCCCAGCCTGTTGAGTCTTTCTTCATAGCTGAGGCGCTCCATCCCAGGTAACATCCTGGTGAATCTTCTCTGCACCCTCTCCAAAGCAATCACATCCTTCCTATAGTGAGGCGACCAGAACTGCACACAGTACTCCAGCTGTGGCCTCACCAGCGTTTTGTACAGCTCCATCATAACCTCCCTGCTCTTATATTCTATGCCTCTGCTAATGAAGGCAAGTATCCCATAAGCCTTTTTAACCACCTTATCTACCTGTTCCGCTGCCTACAGGGATCTATGTACATGTACACCAAGATCCCTCTGACCCTCTGTACTTCCTAGGGTCCTACCACTCATTGTGTATTCCCTTGCCTTATTTGTCCGTCCAAAATGCATCACCTCGCACTTTTCCGGGTTAAATTCCATTTGCCACTTTTCCGCCCATCTGACCAACCCGTTAATATCGTCCTGCAGCCTGAGGCTTTCCTCCTCGCAATTTACCACCCCACCAATTTTCGTGTCATCCGCGAACTTACTGATCATACCCTTTACATTCTCATCCAAATCATTAATGTAGATCACAAACAGCAAGGGACCCAGCACCGATCCCTGAGGTACCCCACTGGACACAGGCTGCCAGTCACAAAAGCAACCTTCGACCATCACCCTCTGCCTCCTGCCACTCAGCCAGTTTAGGATCCAACGCGCCAAGGCCCCCTGGATCCCATGGGCTCTTACCTTCTTGACCAGTCTCCTATGCGGGACCTTGTCAAAAGCTTTACTGAAGTCCATGTAAACCACATCCACAGCATTTCCCTCATCCACACACCTAGTCACCCCCTCGAAAAATTCAATCAGATTGGTCAGACATGATTTACCCTTGACAAAGCCATGCTGACTATCCCCGATTAATCCTTGCCTCTCCAAGTGGAGACTAATTTTGTCCCTCAGAATTTTTTCCAATAATTTCCCTACCACAGATGTTAGGCTCACTGGCCTGTAATTCCCTGGTTTATCCCTGCTACCCTTCTTGAATAATGGTACTACGTTAGCTGTTCTCCAGTCCTCTGGTACATCCCCTGTGGCCAGAGAGGTTCTGAAAATTTGTGTCAGAGCCCCTGCAATCTCCTCCTTTGCCTCACACAACAGCCTGGGATACATCTCGTCCGGGCCTGGGGATTTATCCACTTTTTGGCCTGCTAAAACCGCTAGTACCTCCTCCCTCTCGATGCTAATATGTTCAAGTATGTCACAGTCCCCTTGCCCGACTTCTATGTCTACATCGTCTTTCTCCATAGTGAACACTGAGGCAAAAAATTCATTTAAAACCCCACCTACTTCATCTGGCTCTACACACAGCTTGCCACTTTGGTCCCTAATGGGCCCTACCCTTTCTCTGGTTATCCTCTTGCCCTTAATATACTTATAAAACATCTTAGGATTTTCCTTTATTTTGCTCGCCAGTGTTATTTCATGGTTACTTCCTTTCAGCCAATAACAATATACAACATAACTGTCTACCAGTCAAAAACAATTGAAGTAGTTCAACTTTAATATATCCCTTCATCAAGGCCAGAACATGACTGGCCCTTAACATCTACTGTCAATATATGTGTTGAGTGTACAGCAGGTGTGTATCATAAACTCCACGATTTTGCCAATTAGCCAATTTGGCCTTATTTGCATACGTTTCAGGGTTATAATAATATTCTCACATATTCTGTGCAAGAGTGAGGAACACTGGCAGACAGTCAGAGCTGTGATTTCACACGGGGCTATTTACAAACTGGGAGCTGGTGACTTCAAAAACATCCCAATTTTCAATCCCCACTCAAGCAGTTCGCTCCGGGAGAACCACGTCCGCCAGCTGGAATTTCAACCCTTTACTGTCTAAGGGTGGCCACTTAGATGAAGCACTGAAGGGCTGTCAGCACTCCTGGAGTCAAAACCGAGTAAGAGTTACCACCTTCAGGAGATGAGAGGAGAAAGAGAACCAGCTACAACAACAACAACTTGTATTAACAAATATTAAAACATCCCAAGGTGCTTCACAGGAGCATTATAAAACAAAATTTGACACCGAGCCACAACATAAGATATTGCTGCTATAGCAGAAATGTTGTAATAGGCAGTTCCTGGCTATGCAAGAAATTTGAAGTGAACTAATTTATCAACTCATTTTCCTGCTTAACTGAAAGTCTTTGGAATCATTTATGCAATATTTAATTGTCAAGTTTGGGGAATATTTTGACAAATTCTAAAAACTACTGATTAAAGCCGGTTGATAAAAGCTTACTGCTTGCCACTACATGGCTTGTAGCGAATGGTACGATATTTTTCAACGAGATTGCACTGCCCTCACTAGTTCCGCCACCTTTTGCTAATTGCATCATTCACCCAAAGCTGAGATGATCAAACTGCTGTCAACAGGTTTCATATTGATTGCTGCGGGTTCTCTTCCTGCCAAGGAACATATTTTCATTTAAATCTGTTGTCCTTGTTGAAAAATCATTAAATTTCCCGGTTTGATGCATAAATGTGGGGAAATTACAGAATTAGTCATATATGCCAAGGCCTGTGGATTCATTCAGAAGTAAGAAAGTGGAAGCAGGCCAGAAACGAAAATTGCATTTACGTTATTAAAACCAATCTGTTTGTTTTGAATTTCCTCTTTGCAATTATCCCTATATCATGCCTGTTTCATGTTACAAGAGAAACATAAATTATGATTGAAATGCACACAAAACCCATGTGTACCTGCATTATATCAATCAGTTCAGGAGAGTGAGGCATCCTCCTGAGTACAAGTAAGGTGCTGCTGGTGAGAAATTCCAACACATAATTAATGTAGATTTCCGCACATTTGACCAAATATAAAGCATTAAAACAGTATAGAATATCCCAATCTTCTCCTTGGGACGTACATTCAAATTTTTGGCCTATTTTCTGCAAAGTGGAAAATGGTACTATTAAAGCAACGATAGCAAAATACTGCAGATGCTGGAAATCCGAAATAACAACAGAAAATGCTGGAAAAACTCAGCAGGCCAGGCAACATCCGTGGAGAGAGAAATAGAGTCAACGTTTCAGGTCAAAACCCTTCGTCAGGACTGAAAAAGCACAGGAAATGAAACAGATTAAAAGACCAGTTTGGGGGCTGGGAAATGGGGATGAGAGAACAAAAGAGAAGTGAAGAGACATTAAGAGGTATTCAAAACGAGACGAGATGGTGATAGGACTAGTGGAGAGACAAAAGACGGCTCTAGATTAGGTGTGAAATGCGCTGGCAGAATGAGAGACAGCTGCCATGTGGGAGAGAAAAAAGGGGGAAGGGCCAAAACAAAGGTGTGGATAAAAAATATATGTAAAAATGTAATAGGGGCCAAGGTTATGATCTGAAATTGTTGAACTTGATATTGAGTCCGGAAGGCTGCAAAGTGCCTAATCGGAATATGAGGTGCTGTTCCTCGAGCTTACGCTGGGTTTCCGTGGAACAATGCAAGAGCCCGAGTACGTTAAGGTCTGAGTGGGAGTGGGGCGGTGAATTAAAATGATAGGTGACTGGAAGCTCAGGGTCACCCTTACGGACTGAATGGAGGTGATCCGCAAAGTGGTCACCCAATCTACGTTTGGTCTCCCCAATGTAGAGGAGACCACATCGTGAGCAGCGAATATAGTACACTAGATTGCAAGAAGTACAAGTAAATCGCTGTAGGTATAAGGGCAGTTGTTGCATCGCTTGCGCTTGCATGGGAAGGTGCCGGGCGAAGGGGAAGGGGTGCTGGGGGTGATAGAGGAGTGGACTAGGGTGTCTCGGAGGGAGCGGTCCCTACAGAATGCTGAAAGGGGAGGGGAGGGGAAGATGCATTTGGTGGTGGGATCACGTTGGAGGTAGCGGAAATGGCGGAGGATGATCCATTGAATGCGGAGGCTGGTGGGATGAAAGGTGAGGACAAGGGGAATCCTATCGTGGTTCCGGAAGGGAGGGGCAGGGGTGAGGGCAGAAGTGCGGAAGATAGAACGGACACAGTTGAGGGCCGTGTCAACCACGGTAGAGGGGAATCCACGGTTGAGGAAAAAGGAAGACATGTCAGAAGCACTGGTGTGGAAGGTGGCATCATTGGAGCAGATGCGGCGGAGATGGAGAAACTGGGAGAATGGAATAGAGTCCTTACAGGAGGCGGGGTGGGAGGAAGTGTAGTCCAGGTAGCTGTGGGAGCCAGTGGGCTTGTAGTGAATGTTGGTCAAAAACCTATCCCCAGAGATGGAGACGGAGAAGTCGAGGAAGGGAAGGGAAGTGTTGGAGATGGACCATGTGAAGGTGAGGGAAGAGTGGAAATTGGAGGCAAAGTGAATGAAATTGATTAGTTCAGGGTGAGAGCAGGAAATGGCACCAATACAGTCATCAATGTACCGGAAAAAGAGGTGAGGGAGGGGACCCGAGTAGAACTGGAACAAAGAGTGTTCCACATATCCCACGAAAAGGCAAGCATAGCTAGGACCCATGCGGGTACCCATAGCAACACCTTTGATTTGGAGGAAATGAGTGGAGTCAAAGGAGAAGTTGTTCAATGTGAGAACAAGTTCAGCCAGGTGGAGGAGGGTGGTGGTGGATGGGGACTGGTCATTGGCGGCCGTGCCTTGGCCCTAAGTTCTGGAGTTCTCTCCCTAAATCTCTCCGCCTCTCTACCTCTCTCTTCTCCTTTAAGACGCTCCTTCAAATCTACCTCTTCCTGCCCCAATATCTCCTTGTGTGGCTCGGTGTCAAATTTAGTTTGATAACGCTCGTGTGAAGCATCTTGGGATGTTTTACTATGTTAAAGGCGCTATATAAATACAAGTTGGTGTTGCTGTTGTATTATACAAAAATCACCTCCCAAAATATATGAAAGAGATAGAATTTTCATCTTCAAGTGTTTTGCAAACATTTTATCATATTCTTAGAAACAGAGACATATAAATTGTATCAGAACAGATCATTGTGTCACTCGTGCATGATGTTATTCAAAGGATAATGACACAGGGTTCTTCTGTCTCTTATCTTTCTTTTAACAAAAACATTTTACAAACATTTAACCGTGAAGACAATGCCCCTTAGTAGAGTACATGCTCCAGGGACCACATTCTGGAATTTTGTCGGGGGTCAGCGGGCACGATTGATGGTGGGTCGGGTGGGAAAGTGTTCTTTGTTGACAGCTGCTTGGGACCCAGCTGTGAACCTTTCCCAATGTCGGGTCTGTCAGCGCAGAGCAGCAGCGGGGAACCCGATTCAGGTAATTAGTGGCTTGTTTAGAGCCACTTAAGAATGATTTTCAGCTTACCTTTTGCATTTGACAGCTCTCCCATGGGGTCCACGT
The DNA here is from genome assembly GCF_052327205.1 of Somniosus microcephalus. Classification (NCBI taxonomy): domain Eukaryota; kingdom Metazoa; phylum Chordata; class Chondrichthyes; order Squaliformes; family Somniosidae; genus Somniosus; species Somniosus microcephalus. The sequence continues at coordinate 215,024,605 of NC_140993.1, read as the reverse complement.
TGGTCATGGACCACGTCTGTCAAGCTGAGGCGGGAGTTCAGTGGCCATTGAATCAGCTGTTGAGATGGCAGCTTCAAATGTACAGTAAAAGCTCCCACCTTACAAAGATATCTTCCCTCAGCCACAAACTCTTCCTCACTGCGTTTCCACAACAGATTCACCAAGCTGCAAGTCTTTACACAAGTCTCCTTCCAGTTTGACCTCATTACCTCTCTCACTGTTAGATCAAGGTAATTTCAGTGGACCACACTGATCTGAGGTCAACACACTAAAATTAAAGTTTGCGAGTCCGGTGGTAAGTTTTAAATAGTCGATTTATTGCATCACTTGATTTACACTGTTTGACTTCCTTTATCCGACTAACATCATATTCAAAATGGCTGGTTTTTATACAGCAGCAGATGTACCCGCCCCCTTTATTACCATTGGCTCAGCAGCATGCATGCAGAGCTATGGTTGGTTCAACTACATCACACTGATTGGATCTCTGATACATCAATCATTCCTTTGTTCTCTAGTTAAGCAGAATCATCGCTTTCAGTTTTAAGCTAAGATCAGCACTTTCACAGTTTAAGCTAAATCAGCATTTTCATTGTTCTCAGTTTTTAAGTCAGCCGATGTGACGTTACCAGCTGTGATTGGATCTGATACATCACACCATCCTTTGGCACGTGGTCAGCTTAAGCATAATCAGATTTCTTTAAATCATTAGATTTTAATCATATTAAAATCTATGTTATTAAAATATATATATATATATTCCCTAACACTCCCCCCTTTGATTCTTTCAAAAATTGAATCATAAAAATAAAGAGTCAGATTAAAATTTAAAAATATAATCAATCATTGCTGTGTTTTGCCACTGTCCGGATCAATGGCTTTTGCACAAATTTACATCAACCAGGATTTTATGTGGCCACAGTAAAAGCCTGGTTTTAATAAGTTAATTGATTTCATGATCTTAAATTAATTAGTGCATCTTAAAAAGTGGGAGGAGCTCCCCTCAGCTTATGGCTTTGAAAAATACATTCAGGTAAAAATTAAAAAGTAAAAAGGTACAAAACAATCTAGCAATTAAATATAACATGCCCCTTTAAGATGTAAAAACGGTCTGCGGCGACCTGCAAGGTGTCTTGGCCGTGGGGCAGCAGCCGCCTGGTGGCAAGCACATTTAATCAACAGAAACACACAATTTGATCCCCATCCTATTGTACAAGGCCTCCCTCTTATCTTTCTGAGGAGTGTTTTGTCAAGATTCTTCAACGGCATTTTATGGCTTCGTGGCTCCTTGTTATCTAGCAGGTGCTATCCTCCCTGTTTCCTTGCATTTTACCATTCGCTTATCATTTCTATTTGTCTTTTGATGCTTGATATTCGACCTTGCTGGCATATATGCTATCTTTTTCCGCTTGCCTGTTGTCAGTCCTTGGTCTAAGAATTAAAACCCATCTTTGAATCTAACAGCTATTTCTTACAATTCCCTTCTTTGAGAAGGAAATATCCTTATTGATTTCTCACAATCGGCTCTTGACTAATCTAGCTAGCTCTTATTGCACTCTCAACTTGGGTGTTAGTTAGTAGGGAGTCTTAAAGATTTCTCCCTTCCTTACAGTCCATTCCTTTGAGGGGGAGGAGCAACCTCTGACCCCTTACTCAAATTCAATTCACTGTTCCGGTGTTCCAATTCTGCCCCGCCTGGGACATCCTCTGTTTCTTCTATCTTTCCTGATGTTACCCCGCCTGGGGTCTCCTCTACATTACTTCGGATCTTCTCTTTCGGTGTGCTCAATTAATTTGTTAGTGCTTGTCAGTCATGGGCATGAGTACCCAATTGGCTTATGTATCAAAGTCTTACTACACACGTTACATATATCAAATACACTATCATTACAAGTTGGATAGCTACCAGAGCATGTGAAATAATATGAACCTAAGGGTGTGCTGATGTATTAAGCCCAATATCCCACCAATGTGAGTTGTCCCCTATGCTGTCAATTTCAATATCTATTCTTGAGTTGTCTTGCTCCAAAACATTAAAATGCTTTAGGGAGGAGTTCAGTCGCATCATGAGCTCACTGAAACCCACAAACAACAGGGGAATGTCACATCCGAGTATCCGAATTGTGCCACATAATTGTGTAGCTCATACTTTAAAATGTGTTGGTTGATGGGACAGGTCCTGTTAGACCCGTAAAGCATGGTAATTGCAGTAGTAGTGACACAGGAGGCACCACTAAAATCACCTCATACTGGATTCGTACTGGTTTTTCCCACGCTCTGTTACCTACAAAACACAATTATTACAGTCACAGTTAAATTCAGTCTTACAATAATTTCAAGCGACATTACAGTTTAACATCTAATCAACATATCATGGATTTAAAAGATTCTCCAGATCTCTTTTACTCGTATCCATCTTGTGGATAATTCTTACTAAACATGATTTCTCCTTAGCCCTCAATTGTCCCAATCCAGATTCCATGTAACTCTCCACTTCAACTTCAATTTCAATCCCTCTAACAGGTACCAATGTGTTTAACTCTATTCTGATTGTTTCATCAATTAGATAGTTTCTCGATGGAGTATGTGTCAATGCTTTAAAGGTTGTCTCGCTCTCCTGAGCCACATTAACCATTTCATGTTTTGCTGTTGTCAAGTAACTGAGCATGTCTGAGACCGTTCTTCAGTGCAAATTCACCATACATTCCTGGATGGTAATTACTTCATACGTAACAAATCACATTTGCACACTCATACCGGTATCTCAATATCATGCCACCCATGCCATCCGATACAAGCCTTTCTCGGGCTTTCAGGTATCTTATCGAAAGATTGTAGTCGTCTAATGGCTGAATACTTCTTCAGGGTCTTACTTGCTGCTATTTAAGCTTTGACCTGAGCTCTTGGCCCTCTGCCTGTAATCTGGCCACTTCAGCCTGCTTGATTTCAAGCTGATTTTTAGCAGTAACTAGCTCTACATTAATCTCTTCCATTTCTTTCTCCTGAAGTGCTCTTTCCTGTAGTTGTGCTTTCACTAATGCAGATTTCTCAGCTATTAGGCTCTCTAAAAGCATAATCTGTTGCTTAAAGTTATTCTCAAGATTCAACTTTTCTTTTTCCACGGTCTCTATTGTTGCCTGACTTTTCTCAATGTTTTCCGAAAACTGCTTTAACCTGTCAACTTTTTCAAGTAAAGCATCTTCCTTCTCAGCTAGAAGGGAGGCAAGAGAATTTTCATTCTGCTTTGACTTCATTAATTTATTCTCCAAGTCTGAAACCAGTTCTTCCTTGGTCTGGCAATCTACCTGGAGATTTAGTAAGCGGTCGTTCGAATTATTTTCTTCTTGTTTCAGATCATCGAGTTCAGACTGATTTTTTTTCCAGTTTTGTTTCTGCTCTTTTAAACTGCCTGAGAGCATTTTGCAAGTTCTCATTCAGTAGTGTAATTCTCCTGTTTCAATCTTACACTCTCAATCACTTTCCTTTAATTACATGTGGGATATGTGCATTCCGTCCTTCACTACCCCAATATTCTGTATTCGGTACACCTCTCGTCCTTGGGCTTGGGGTGCCATTACGGTATTACCAATACCAACCCTAGGAGCCCATTCAGTAGTGCCTTGGGCTTGGGGTGCCATTACGGTATTACCAATACCAATCCTAGGAGCCCATTCAGTAGTGCCTTGTTTTAACACTTGAGTTAGGAGGTGCTGGTATAATTATTGAGTTTTCTTAGAACACCACGTAGGTAAAGCCGTATCGGTTAAATCTAGCACTACCAGTACAAGTTCATGTTGCACATTATCATACAACTAGTTTACAAGATAACTTCCATTTATCAAATCATAATTTTCTTTCTATCACTGTGGGGAAATATTAACTTAAAATTAAGAAACTTAAATTTAATAATGTCCCATATCTTTAAATTTCATACTAAAGTTGTTGCTTGGTGAACTTAAACAGCTGTCAGTGGAAAGGGTTAACTCCTTTGCAGGTTTTTAAGAAGGTGGAGCAAAACATTATCAGGCGCAATTGCGTCACTTCACGTAAATTTAAAAAAACTTTCCTGATCGAAAAAGACAGTTGTGTTTTCACACTTTAACTAAACACGAACAGAACAGATAAAACAGAACAAAATAGCACATTCTTGCAGAAAACAGTAAATTACGTCATATTTCTTATTGTCCTTTCTTCAAATGTTTTTCCAAAATACTGTAAAAACATAACTGGAGAAAAATTAGTTTTTCACATTTAAACAAATCAAATCAAACTGCTTTAGAAGATTTCACCATAGCAACCGCGTCTCCAAGGTTAAATCTTAGACTGAAACTTAATGTAACATTGTACAGTTTGCACTGCAAGTACAAAAATCTATCGCAATTGTAAAGTCTGTAGGTATTATGGCGAATTAATACACAGACTACAAGAGTAACTTTAATAGGACTTTACTATTCGAAGGTCAGGGCGAATCTGCCCAATAAATCCTGACACAGCACTTATATACCGGTGTGGTCACCGTCGGTATTACAGTATACAGCAGCCAAGATAAAGTAGTGCCACACCTAAAATAGTTCTCTTAAAGGTGGACGGTTACATACAATAGTTCTCTTAAAGGTAGAACAGTTACATACACTACAATCCTCCCTTTTTAGCTTACAACATACTTATTCCCCATTAACATAACATCATAACATATATACAACTTATGCACAACAGTTCACAGATTCAGTCTCTCTGGAGGCTTCCTGACTCTGTCCGGATAACGCCTCGGTGGTGTAGTAGTTTTCGGCGGTGTAGTAGGTTCTTCTGGCAAGGTCGATTCGGCTTGAAGGACAGTGTCAGGTTCATCTGATTCCAGTATTACCAGATCGGAGGTAGGTGCTCTGGGTATCTCTGCTTCAACATTAGCCTTGTAAGGTTGTGGAGTAGGTTGGTCCTTTGTGGATGACCCTATGATCTGGTCAACATGGCGCCTTATTATGCTGTCACCAATGTCCACGGTATACATCAGCGGCCCTAGCCTTTTCCCAATAGTTCCAGGCTGCCATTTCTCGGTACGGTAGTCCCGGGCCAAAACTTGTTGACCTATCTGAAAGGATCTAGTTGGCCTTTCAGTCATGCCCTGAAATTGCCGGTTCTCTACGTCCCTTCTGACGTTTGGCTTAATCAAATCCAGCCGGCATCTTAGTCTTCTATTGAAAAAACATCATGGCGGGAGTTTGGTTTGTGACCGCATGTGTTGCATTCCTGTACGCCAACAAGAAGTTATCTACCTTATGTTGTAGGTTGATGTCTTCATTACCCATGGCCTTTATGGCCTTCTTGAAGGTCTGGACAAACCTTTCAGCTAATCCATTGGTGGCGGGATGGTATGGGGCTGACGTGTAGTGCTTGACCCCATTCCTTTTTAAGAACTTCCTGAATTCTTCGGACACAAATTGCGGTCCATTATCAGAACAGATCTGTTCCGGCAGCCCATTCCTGGCAAATATGGTCCTTAATACTGTGATGGTTTTTTCCGTGGTGGTGGAGGACATCTTTATTACCTCCGGCCACTTGGAGTGTGCATCCACCGCGATTAGAAACATTGAGTCCATAAATGGACCAGCAAAGTCGACGTGTACCCTTTGCCAAGGAGATGAGGGCCACTCCCATGGATGCAGAGGAGCTTGTGGTGGCGCGTTTTGGACCTTCTGGCATCCTAGACAGCTCTTGGTTATTTCTTCGATGTCTCCATCAATACCTGGCCACCACACAAACGCTCTTGCTAGGTTCTTCATTTTCACTCCACCCAGATGCCCCTCGTGAAGCTCCTTTAGAACCTTATGCTGAAGTTTGGGTGGAATCACCACTCTAGATCCACACATCAAGGTTCCTCGGCACACTGACAGCTGTTCTTTTCTTTGCGAAAATGCGGGCAGCGTTGGTTCGCCATGTGCTGGCCATCCCTCCACTGTTAAATCGTAGACTCGTGAGAGAGTCGGATCATTTCTTGTTTCATTTTTGATCATCGAATTTGTTACTGGTAGACATTCCACTATGGATGAGTGGAACATCTCTACCGGGTCCACTGTAGCCGCCTCTTCTACTACTGGCAACGGTAGGCGCGATAACCCATCAGCATTTCCATGCTGTTTGGACCTTTTGTATTCGATGTCATATTGGTGTGCCCCAAGTAACACGGACCACCTCTGTAGCCTTTGCGCTGTCATAGTGGAAACGGCCTTGTTAGGGTTGAATATGGACACCAACGGCTGGTGGTCTGTCAGTAATGTGAACTTCTTGCCCTGCAGGTAATGATTGAATTTCTTTACTCCCCACACAAGGCTGAGGGCCTCCCTATCTATCTGAGCATAATTTCGCTCAGCGGAGGTCAATGATCGGGACGCAAATGCGACTGGCCTTTCCGAGCCATTTGGTAACTTGTGTGGAAGTACTGCTCCAATTCCATAAGGGGAAGCATCACAAGCTAGACGAAGAGGTAACGTTGGGTTGAAATGAGCCAACACTTCCTCAGAGGTAATCAACGCCTTGCTTCTGCGAAAGGCCTTCTTACAGTCCTCGCTCCACTTCCATGGTACTTCTTTCCGCAACAGAGCATTCAGCAGATGCAGCACCGTGGATAGATTTGGCAGAAACTTGTGGTAATAATTAATCAACCCCAGAAACGATCTCAACTGTGATACATTTTCCGGAGCGGGGGCCTTCACGACAGCTTCTATCTTGTCAGGTGACTTGTGCAGCCCCTCTTGGTCAATGGCATGACCGCAGTACGAGATCCGTTTCTGGAAGAACTCACATTTCTGGCGATTAACTCGAAGGCCATATTCCTTCAACCTGGTGAGCACCAGTTTCAAATTTGCGAGGTGTTCCTCCTCGTCCTCTCCTGTAATCAGGATATCGTCCAAGTAACACTGAGTGCTTGGAATACCCTGTAAGACCTGCTCCATGGCCCTCTGCCAAATTGCTGGAGCCGAAGCTACTCCAAAAACCAGTCTATTATAACGATACAAGCCTCTGTGCGTGTTGATTGTGAGATACTGGCGCGACTCTTCCTCGACTTCCATTTGTAAGTATGCTTGTGCCAGGTCTATCTTGGTGAAGTGTTTCCCGCCAGACAATGAAGCAAAGATATCCTCAATCCGCGGAAGCGGGTATTGTACCGTGTGAAGCACCGGATTAACTGTGATCTTGAAGTCTCCGCAGATGCGGACCTTTCCCGGTCCCCCTGGCTTGTTACTTGATGAAGACTTCATGACGGGAACAATGGGCGTGGCCCACTCACTCCAGTCCACCTTAGACAGTACCCCTGAACGTTCAAGCTCTTCCAGTTCTGCCTCCACAGCAGGTCGTATCGCGTAAGGTACCGATCTGGCTTTGAAAAATTTTGGGCTTGCATGTTCTGCAATCTTGATTTTTGCTTTAATTCCTCTCAGTGTTCCCAGTCCTTGCTGGAATACCTCTTTAGCTTCGTCCAATATTCTGGACAACCATTCAGGTTTGACATCTTCCTTTCCGGAATCTACCGTCATTGTGTTTAGTGAATGCCAGTCTATCTTTATTTTCCTGATCCACTCCCGTCCCAGAAGTGGTGGACCTCCCTTGGGCAGCACATACATGTCCATCCCTTGGTGATCTTTGTCCTTGTATCTCACCTTGACTTTTATCTTTCAGATGGGGTATACTTTGTGCCACGTGTATGTCTGCAATACTATCTCCGTATCCCGTAGGGGAATATGTTTGAATAACTTTTTGTAATCTTGCTTATTCATGACCGTCAACGCCGATCCGGTGTCCACTTCCATCTTCACTTGGACTTTTGCAATCTGTAGTGTGACCCAGATAGTTTGTCGGTCAGCTTCTTTACTCACATTGTGAATCCTCAGACTACCCAGTTCCTTGCTGTTGGAGTCTGAGTCCGAATTCTGTTCATTTGGACTCTTCCCAGTCACCTTATGTACCTTTCTGTACTTCTTCTGCGGTGACTTATTATTGCTGGTCTTCTTTCCTGACCGGCATACCTTAGCTATGTGACCAAGCTTGCCACATTTTCTACATTCCTGGTTTTTAAACCAGCATTGGTTCTGGTCGTGTGTTGTCTTCCCACAACGATAACATTTCGTTGTACCCGAAGTCATTTGATCCACACTGAGTACCGCTGTCTTCCGCTGCATTTCCGCCGTGCCTCTTGCTGCGGCTTCGTGCGATGCTGCAATAAGGACAGCCTTATCAAGTGTAAGATCGTTCTCTTCGAGCAGTCGTTTTTGTGTTCCTTCCTTCGACATCCCGCACACGAACTTGTCTCTCAGTGCCTCTGTCAGATTTACACGAAACTGACAGTATTTTGCTAGCCTACGCAGTTCAACCAGGTACTCCGCGTTGCTTTCCTCTTTTCGTTGCGTTCTCACGTAAAATTTAGATCGTTCCGCTAACATCAGCGGTGCGGGGTTAAAATGATCCTTCAGGATAGCAACAATATTAGCGAAAGACTGATCCGCCGGTTTAGCTGGTGATAGAAGATGCTTCAATAACCCGTATGTCTTCGCACCCATTGAGTTTAGTAAGGTTAGAGCTTTGTCATAATTTGCTATCTTATTGACCTTACAATATATCTCGATGCGTTCTACATACGTGGCCCAATCTTCCACATCGGAATCGAAACCGTTGATGTTACTACGCTTAGGCATCTTCACACTCTTCCTGAGAAACAACAACGAAATATTTCTTTAACTTTTTTTTTCAAAATGGCGGTTTCCCGCGCTTGTCTTCTTTCCCCGCCCACTTTCAAAATGGCGGTTTCCCGCTTCTGTCTTCTTCCCCACCTACTGGCGGCTTCCCGCGTTTCTTCCCCTGGCGGGAGGGGTAAGCTTTTCCCTCGGGCGACAACCGCTGGCTTTCGGGGTTCGCAGCCTGCGCGTCGGCTTCAGTGCGTTCCTTGTTCCCTTTTCTCGGCAGGGCAACCGGCGCTGGGTACAACCCGTTGACGGCGAACAGTTTCAGCCGCTGGGCTGGATCTCGCTCAGTCTCCCTCGCTCGGGCTCTGTCTCTCCCGCTCGCTCGGGCTCTGTCTCTCCCTCAGCGGCTTCCAATCGCGCCTCCCAGCCCTCTCGCAGTCCGGTGCTTTCCTCCCCGGCTGCGGCTGAGTTCTCCGCGATTTATTTATTTTTATATCTTCCCGCGCCTTACGATCCCGGTCGCAGCGCTTCGTGGCCTCGGTCGCTGCCCGGCCTTTTTCACTCCACTCGCGCCTCCCAGCCCTCTCGCAGTCCGGTGCTTTCCTCCCCGGCTGCGGCTGAGTTCACCGCGGTTTATTTATTTTTATATCTTCCCGCGCCTTACGATCCCGGTCGCAGCGCCTCGTGGCCTCGGTAGCTGCCCGGCCTTTTTCGCCGGTCGCGGTCTAGCTGTCTCACGACGCCGTTGCGTCTCTCAGCCCGCTTGTACCATGGCTTCTGTGCTCCACGCTGCCCCAGTCTCAGCGCCTCTGGGCCCGACTTCTGTCCGGCTCCTTTCCCCCGACCGTGGTCGAGTTCACCGCCCTTATCCTCTGTTTATTTTTATTTTTTTATTTTCCCTTTACTCACAGTCACCGTGGCCGACTTGCTTCTCGTGCTGATCGGCTCACTCACCACCGTGGCAGAAGGGACAATCAGTGCCTGTTGCTGATGGAAGGCTTCGTGTCTGAATTCTTCCTTCTTCCTTGCTCTGCAGACTCGAGTTTTCTCTCAGCAGAACGACGAGGGCGGGTGCCTCTTCTCGATGCTCGTTAACTGCTTCGGAAGTATTGTTGCCGCAGGGTAAGATCGAACTCGTCGCCACTGTAAAGTCTGTCGGTATTATGGCGAATTAATACACAGACTACAAGAGTAACTTTAACAGGACTTTACTATTCGAAGGTCAGGGCGAATCTGCCCAATAAATCCTGACACAGCACTTATATACCAGTGTGGTCACCGTCGGTATTACAGTATACAGCAGCCAAGATAAAGTAGTGCCACACCTAAAATAGTTCTCTTAAAGGTGGACGGTTACATACAATAGTTCTCTTAAAGGTAGAACAGTTACATACACTACAGCAATCTTTTGTTAAAAAAACTTTTTGTTGCTCTTCTCAGTTTTTACACACCAGCTTAACTTAAATTATTTCAAAGGTTTTTTTTTTCAATTCTTGGGGCACAATCTTATTCGCACATTCTTAAAACTTCCAAAATCCAAGACAAGACAAAAGATTTAAACGCTTTTAACACAGAGAAGTGGGTGGAGCTAAAACACACATAACAGAATCTTTCTTTTAAAGAACATCTAATCAGGCAAAAGAAATACTGTAACTTCTTAAACATTCATAGTCATTTTTCAAGGTTCCTATCACTCAGCAAATCTTGTGTTTTATTTGTCTCAGCACAGATGTTAATAACTTCCATGTCAGTAAAACTTAAAGTTTCTCTTTTTTTTCCCTCTTTTTCCATCGGCGTCTCAGCATTTCTTGGCTTTCCAAATCCCTGTTTTTTCCCTTCCTTTGCTGAGTTTTCAGATTGGTTAGCCTGCAAATTAGATCTTTTTCCTTTTTTATCTCTCCTGTGTTCAGCCCCGAGTGTTCCAACCAGTTAGTTTTAAATCGCTCGTCATACTCTAACACTTCCTCCGTCCCTTTCTGTTGACAGGCTATGATCTTTCCCCAATCCGTTTTTGCAGGGCTAAACACTTGTAACCACTGTTGGATTGCATCCCATCCGGCATCTATATCTTGCTCATCATTTCCCAGGCCAGTCTTTACTTTGCTGTGTAACTTATTTCCCTCTCTCCTGGGTATCATTACAATCAGAATTTGGACTCCGTCACACGGTTGGAGTTGGTACTTCGCCCTTTCTTCCCCATTTTCTTTCTTCTCATACTCCTTTTCTACTCTTTTCCTTTTCTGTCTCAACGGGGCCAAATGGGGTCCTGTTTTCTCTTCTTCACTTTCACTGACATTACTAGAGGATTCTGAGTCAGTCTCTTGACCTGCTTCTTGTCTTTGTCTCCCATGACCTTCCTCCTTTATTTCATTTAGATCTGGGTAACCCTTCCAGGTCCCGACACATTTTCCCTTTTCTTCAACTACCGGGACTATCGGTTGTTTATCCAATTGTTTTTTACGGTCCTTAACTTCATCTTTAAGTTTTTTAACTTCCACTTCTGACTTTTCAAGCTCATCTTTAAGTTTTTTAACTTCCACTTCTGACTTTTCAAGCTCATTTGTTTTCTTTTTCAATTGTTCATAAATCACATCTTTCTGCTCTTTTGCATTGGTCAAGTCGTGATCATGTTGGGAGTTTGTCTTTATCTCATTTCGCCGTCGGATCTGACTCATAACTGCCATGGACCATCTGAGCCGTCTTTTATCTTTCATACGGGTCGTTTTTCCCCAGACACTTTTTATGTCATCCAAAGACCATTGTCCGGAGGAGGTACTGTACTTCTGTTCGATTTCGAACCAGGTTTTAGGTAAGTCAAACTGTAATTCTATATAGTCTTTCAATTCCCACAGAATTTCGTCTTCTGAAATCTCAGGTGGGGCACGCCCTGAGATTTTTGTAGGTTTATCAAGTGATGCCATAATATCGATTACTTTACTTGGGGGTCTCAAGTCGTAGGCTTAATTAAATAACACCGCCGAAGTTAGAACTCTATATGGGACCTCGAGGCCGTCTACCACCCGGATGGTTCGCTACCCGGAGGTTTGCGGAATCGTGTGGAGGGGAGATGACTAGACAACCAACCAAGGACTTTTATAACAAGGAGTCCTTACCTCCGATGTAGGTCTGGTGTCTCAGATCCAATCTCTTCCTTCGGCGACCCTGCTCGCAGCGCCAAATTGTTAGATCAAGGTAATTTCAGTGGACCACACTGATCTGAGGTCAACACACTAAAATTAAAGTTTGCGAGTCCGGTGGTAAGTTTTAAAAAGTCAATTTATTGCATCACTTGATTTACACTGTTTGACTTCCTTTATCCGACTAACATCATATTCAAAATGGCTGGTTTTTATACAGCAGCAGATGTACCTGCCCCCTTTATTACCATTGGCTCAGCAGCATGCATGCAGAGCTATGGTTGGTTCAACTACATCAAACTGATTGGATCTCTGATACATCAATCATTCCTTTGTTCTCTAGTTAAGCAGAATCATCACTTTCAGTTTTAAGCTAAGATCAGCACTTTCACAGTTTAAGCTAAATCAGCATTTTCATTGTTCTCAGTTTTTAAGTCAGCCGATGTGATGTTACCAGCTGTGATTGGATCTGATACATCACACCATCCTTTGGCACGTGGTCAGCTTAAGCATAATCAGATTTCTTTAAATCATTAGATTTTAATCATATTAAAATCTATGTTATTAAAATATATATATACTAGCTGGGGGTGCCCGGCGGTGCTGAGGCTTTTTTGAGGGCATGTTGTTGTTGGAAGAGAGAGAGAGAGCGAGAGACTGGGGGGAAGAGAGAGAGCGAGAGACTGGGGGTAAGAGAGAGAGCGAGAGACTGGGGGTAAGAGAGAGAGCGAGAGACTGCAGGGAAGAGAGAGAGCGAGAGATTGGGGGGAAGAGAGAGAGCGAGAGACTGGGGTGAAGAGAGAGAGCGAGAGACTGGGCGGAAGAGAGAGAGCGAGAGACTGGGGTTAAGAGAGAGAGCGACGGGGGGGAAGGGGGAGGAAGGGGAAGGGGGAGGAAGGGGGCAGGAGGGGGCGGGGGAGGGGGACGGGGGAGGAAGGGGAAGGGGGAGGAAGGGGGCAGGAGGGGGGAGGGAAGGGGGGAAGCCCGGCGTTGCCAAGGCTTTTTTGTAAAACGGCAGTTTACAGGGCCGCGCGGTTTACGGCCGGCCGCTGCCGCTCCCCCGCTCTGTGTCTCGGGCCGAGCAGTTGTGAGGCCCAGCCCGAGTGACCCCAACTCACCTCATGCTCCGGCGGGCCGGGAGCGGGATACTTTGCAGCAGCCGCACTGTGGGGGTTTGTTGTGCTGGTGCTGTCGCTGTGAGACAGAGAGAGGGAAGGAGAGAGAGACAGAGAGAGAGAGGGAAGGAGAGAGAGACAGAGAGAGAGAGGGAAGGAGAGAGAGAGAGAGGGAAGGAGAGAGAGACAGACAGAGACAGAGATGGAAGGAGAGAGAGAGACTGGGGGGAGAGAGAGAGACTGGGGTGGAGAGTGAGAGACGGGGAGAGAGAAAGAGTAGAGAGACTGGGGGGCAAGGGAGAGAGAGATAGACAGGGAGATAGAGAGAGAGAGAGACTGGGGAGATAGAGAGAGAGAGAGCGACTGAGGGGGAGAGAGAGATTGGGGGGGAGAGAGAGACTGGGGGGAGAGAGAGACTGGGGGGAGATAGAGAGCGACTGAGGGGGGAGAGAGAGAGAGAGACGGGGGGAGAGAGAGAGAGAGATTGGGAGAGAGAGCGACTGGGGGGAAGAGAGAGAGCGACTGGGGGGAAGAGAGAGAGCGACGGGGGAAAGAGAGAGAGCGACTGGGGGGAAGAGAGAGAGCGACTGGGGGGAAGAGAGAGAGAGCGACTGGGGGGAAGAGAGAGAGAGCGACTGGGGAAGAGAGAGAGAGCGACTGGGGGGAAGAGAGAGAGAGCGACTGGGGGGAAGAGAGAGAGAGTGACTGGGGGGAAGAGAGAGAGCGACTGGGGGGAAGAGAGAGAGCGACTGGGGGGAAGAGAGAGAGCGACTGGGGGGAAGAGAGAGAGCGACTGGGGAGAAGAGAGAGAGCGACTGGGGGGAAGAGAGAGAGCGACTGGGGGGAAGAGAGAGAGCGACTGGGGGAAGAGAGAGAGCGACTGGGGGGAAGAGAGAGAGCGACTGGGGGGGAAGAGAGAGAGCGACTGGGGGGAAGAGAGCGAGCGACTGGGGGGAAGAGAGAGAACGACTGGGGGGAAGAGAGAGAGCGACTGGGGGGAAGAGAGAGAGCGACTGGGGGAAAGAGAGAGAGCGATTGGGGGGAAGAGAGAGAGCGACTGGGGGGAAGAGAGAGAGCGACTGGGGGGAAGAGAGAGAGCGACTGGGGGGAAGAGAGAGAGCGACTGGGGGGAAGAGAGAGAGCGACTGGGGGGAAGAGAGAGAGCGACTGGGGGAAGAGAGAGAGCGACTGGGGGGAAGAGAGAGAGCGACTGGGGGGAAGAGAGAGAGCGACTGGGGGAAGAGAGAGAGTGACTGGGGGGAAGAGAGAGAGCGACTGGGGGGAAGAGAGAGAGTGACTGGGAGGAAGAGAGAGAGCAACTGGGGGGAAGAGAGAGAGCGGCTCGGGGAAGAGAGAGAGCGGCTGGGGGGAAGAGAGAGAGCGACTGGGGGAAGAGAGAGAGCGACTGGGGGGAAGAGAGAGAGCGACGGGGGGAAGAGAGAGAGCGACGGGGGGGAAGAGAGAGAGCGACTGGGTGGAAGAGAGAGAGCGACTGGGGGGAAGAGAGAGAGCGACTGGGGGGAAGAGAGAGAGCGACTGGGGGAAGAGAGAGAGCGACTGGGGGGAAGAGAGAGAGCGACTGGGGGGAAGAGAGAGAGCGGCTGGGGGGAAGAGAGAGAGCGACTGGGGGAAGAGAGAGAGCGACTGGGGGGAAGAGAGAGAGCGACGGGGGAAGAGAGAGAGCGACTGGGGGGAAGAGAGAGAGTGACTGGGGGGAAGAGAGAGAACGTCTGGGGGGAAGAGAGAGAGCGACTGGGGGGGAAGAGAGAGAGCGACTGGGGGGAAGAGAGAGAGCGACTGAGGGGAAGAGAGAGAGCGACTGGGGGGAAGAGAGAGAGCGACTGGGGGGGAAGTAGGGAGCGACTGGGTTGAAGAGAGAGAGCGACTGGGGGGAAGAGAGAGAGCGACTGGGGGGAAGAGAGAGAGCGACTGGGGGGAAGAGAGAGAACGTCTGGGGGGAAGAGAGAGAGCGACTGGGGGGGAAGAGAGAGAGCGACTGGGGGGAAGAGAGAGAGCGACTGGGGAGAAGAGAGAGAGCGACTGGGGGGAAGAGAGAGAGCGACTGGGGGGAAGAGAGAGAGCGACTGGGGGAAGAGAGAGAGCGACTGGGGGGAAGAGAGAGAGCGACTGGGGGGAAGAGAGAGAGCGACTGGGGGGAAGAGAGCGAGCGACTGGGGGGAAGAGAGAGAACGACTGGGGGGAAGAGAGAGAGCGACTGGGGGGAAGAGAGAGAGCGACTGGGGGAAAGAGAGAGAGCGATTGGGGGGGAAGAGAGAGAGCGACTGGGGGGAAGAGAGAGAGCGACTGGGGGGAAGAGAGAGAGCGACTGGGGGGAAGAGAGAGAGCGACTGGGGGAAGAGAGAGAGCGACTGGGGGGAAGAGAGAGAGCGACTGGGGGGAAGAGAGAGAGCGGCTGGGGGGAAGAGAGAGAGCGACTGGGGGAAGAGAGAGAGCGACTGGGGGGAAGAGAGAGAGCGACGGGGGAAGAGAGAGAGCGACTGGGGGGAAGAGAGAGAGTGACTGGGGGGAAGAGAGAGAAACGTCTGGGGGGAAGAGAGAGAGCGACTGGGGGGGAAGAGAGAGAGCGACTGGGGGGAAGAGAGAGAGCGACTGAGGGGAAGAGAGAGAGCGACTGGGGGGAAGAGAGAGAGCGACTGGGGGGAAGTAGGGAGCGACTGGGTTGAAGAGAGAGAGCGACTGGGGGGAAGAGAGAGAGCGACTGGGGGGAAGAGAGAGAGCGACTGGGGGGAAGAGAGAGAGCGACTGGGGGGAAGAGAGAGAGCGACTGGGGGGAAGAGAGAGAGCGACTGGTGGGAAGAGAGATATCGACTGGGGGGAAGAGAGAGAGCGACTGGGGGGAAGAGAGAGCGGCTGGGGGGTAGAGAGAGAGAGACTGGGGGGAAGAGAGAGAGCGACTGGGGGGAAGAGAGAGAGCGACTGGGGGGAAGAGAGAGAGCGACTGGGGGGAAGAGAGAGAGCGACTGGGGAAAGAGAGAGAGCGACTGGGGGGAATCGAGAGAGCTACTGGGGGGAAGAGAGAGAGCGACTCGGGGGAAGAGAGAGAACAACTGGGGGGAAGAGAGAGAGAGCGATTGGGGGGAAGAGAGAGAGAGCGACTGGGGGGAAGAGAGAGAGAGCGACTGGGGGAAGAAAGAGAGAGCGATTGGGGGAAGAGAGAGAGAGCGACTGGGGGGAAGAGAGAAAGAGCGACTGGGGGAAGAGAGAGAGAGCGGCTGGGGGGAAGAGAGAGAGAGCGACTGCGGGGAAGAGAGAGAGAGCGACTGGGGGGAAGAGAGAGAGAGCGAATGGGGGGAAGAGAGAGAGAGCGACTGGGGGGAAGAGAGAGAGAGCGACTGGGGGGAGGAGAGAGAGCAACTGGGGGGAAGAGAGAGAGAGCGGATGGGGGGAAGAGAGAGAGAGCGATTGGGGGAAGAGAGAGAGCGACTGGGGGGAAGAGAGAGAGAGCGACTGGGGGGAAGAGAGAGAGCGACTGGGGGGAAGAGAGAGAGCGACTGGCGGGAAGAGAGAGAGCGACTGGTGGGAAGAGAGAGAGCGACTGGGGGGAAGAGAGAGAGCGACTGGGTGGAAGAGAGAGAGCGACTGGGGGGAAGAGAGAGAGCGACTGGGGGAAGAGAGAGAGCGACTGGGGGGAAGAGAGAGAGCAACTGGGGGGAAGAGAGAGAGCGACTGGGGGGAAGAGAGAGAGCGACTGGGGGGAAGAGAGAGAGCGACTGGGGGGAAGAGAGAGAGCGACTGGGGGGAAGAGAGAGAGCGACTGGTGGGAAGAGAGAGCGCGACGGGGGGGAAGAGAGAGCGCGACGGGGGGGGAGAGAGAGCGACTAGGGGGAAGAGAGAGCGCGACAGGGGGGAAGAGAGAGCGCGACGGGGGGGGGAAGGTGGCCCGATGGACCCCTGCGAAGGAAGGAAGAAGATAATCTCTCCCTCCCTGTCCCACCCCCTCACTCTTTCCCTCCCTCACCCTCTCTCCCTCCCCCGTCTCTCCCTCCCCCTCTCTCTCCCCTCCCCCACCCTCTCTCTCCTCCCTCCCCCAGGTTCAGAAGGATAAGGCCCGCCCACACACGCACCGATTGGTCGACCGGTCAGGTCACCGAAGCGTAGGATTGGTCAATCATCAAGTCAATCGACACTCAACTGCAGGATGGAACGCGCCAGGAACCCGCCGTACGATTGGTCGACCTCGACGTCACACGGTCGCTAATGAGATGCTAATGAGCGGAACGCTGAACGTTTTTTGGATACCGCGGGCGCGATTTTTGTCCGGCCGAAACGTAAATACACC
>NC_140993.1:214972632-215006878 GCF_052327205.1 Somniosus microcephalus | reverse complement strand
AGATTGGGAGTGTGAGAGAGAGAGAGATTGGGAGTGTGTGAGAGAGAGAGATTGGAGTGTGTGAGAGAGAGAGACTGGGAGTGTGAGAGAGAGAGATTGGGAGTGTGAGAGAGAGGAGATTGGGAGTGTGAGAGAGAGAGAGATTGGGAGCATGAGAGAGAGAGATTGGGAGTGTGAGAGAGAGAGAGATTCGGACTGTGAGAGAGAGAGATTGGGAGTGTGAGAGAGAGAGAGAGATTGGGAGTGAGAGAGAGAGAGAGATTGGGAGTGTGAGAGAGAGATTGGGAGTGTGTGAGAGAGAGATTGGGGGAGAGAGAGGAGAGACTGGGGAGTGAGAGAGAGAATGGGGAGATAGAGAGAGAGAGAGAGAGAGGACTGAGGGGGTGAGAGAGAGAGACTGAGGGGGAGAGAGAGAGCGACTGAGGGGAGAGAGAGAGAGATGTGGAGAGAGAGGGAGAGACTGGGGAGATAGAGAGAGAGAGACTGAGGGGGGAGAGAGAGAGCGACTGAGGGGGGAGAGAGGGAGACTGGGGGAGAGAGAGAGGAGAGATGGGGGAGAGAAAGAGAGAGAGAGAGAGACTGGGGGAGAGAGAGAGACTGGGGGAGAGAGACGGGAGAGAGAGAGAGAGACTGGGGGAGAGAGACAGGGGAAGGGAGAGAGAGACTGGGGGAGAGAAGACGGGGAAGGAGAGAGAGACTGGGGAGAGAGAGAGATAGAGAGACTGGGAGACAGAGAGAGAGAGAGAGAGAGCGACTGGGGGGGGAAGAGAGAGTGACTGGGGGGAAAAGAGTGCAACTGGGGGGGAAGAGAGAGCGACGGGGGGAAGAGAGAGCGACTGGGGGGGAAGAGAGAGCGACTTGGGGGAGAGAGAGAGCGACTGTGGGGGGGAGAGAGAGCGACTGTGGGGGGGGAGAGAGAGCGACTGTGGGGGGGAGAGAGAGCGACTGTGTGGGGGAGAGAGAGCGACTGTGGGGGGGAGAGAGCGACTGGGGGGAAAGAGAGAGCGACTGGGAGGGGAAAGAGAGAGCGACTGGGGGGGAAAGAGAGAGCGACTGGGGGGGAAAAGAGCGAGTGACTGGGGGGAAAAGAGAGAGCGACTGGGGGGGAAAAGAGAGAGCGACTGGGGGGAAAGAGAGAGCGACTTGGGGGGAAAAGAGAGAGCGACTGGGGGGGAAAAGAGAGAGCGACTGGGGGGAAAAGAGAGAGGCGACTGGGGGGGGAAAAGATGCGAGCGACTGGGGCGGAGAAAGAGAGAGCGTGACTGGGGGGGGAAAAGAGAGAGCGCGACTGGGAGGGAGAGAGAGCGAACTGGGGGGGAGAGAGAGCGGACTGTGGGGGGGAGAGAGAGCGACTGGGGGGGAGAGAGAGCGACTGGGGGGGGGGAGAGATAGCGACTGGGGGGGAGAGAGAGCACTCCCCCCCCAACCCTTACACTCCTCCCCCCCTCCCCTCACACTCCTCCCCCCCTCCCTCACACTCCTCCCCCCCCTCACACTCCCCCCCCTCCTCTCCCTCACACATCGCCCCCCTCCTCTCCCTCACAATCCCCCCCTCCTCTCCCTCACAATCCCCCCCTCTCCCTCACACTCCCCCCCCTCCCTCACACTCTCCCCCCCTCCCTCACACTCTCCCCCCCTCTCCCTCACACTCTCCCCCCTCTCCCTCACACTCTCCCCCCTCACACTCTCCCCCCCTCTCCCTCACACTCTCCCCCTCCCCCTCACACTCCCCCCCTCTCCCTCACACTCCCTCCCTCTCCCTCACACTCCCCCCTCTCCCTCCCCCCTCACACTCCCCCCTCTCCCTCACACTCCCCCCCCTCTCTCTCACACTCCCCCCCCCCTCACACTCCTCCCCCCCCTCACACTCCCCCCCCCCCTCACACCCAACCGGACTCACCTCGGTAGCACCTGCTGGTGAACAAGGCGGGCCTTTGGACCCGGTTGGCAGACTCCCGTGTCCGATTGAGATCGGGGACAGCCGTTTTTAAAAAAAGCCAGAGCGGGCTCTCGCGGGCGGCGCAGGCGCGGTCAGTGCCAGCGGCGTGAGGTGGCCCGCGGGGAGTAGGCAGGGGAAACCCCACGGGCTGGTGGCCGTTAGCGAGCTGCTCACTTCGGGTGGCCTGCCCGCGCTCTGGCCCCGTCAAACCTGAGAGGGGGAAGTAGAGAGAGACAGAGAGGGAAGAGGAGAAGGAGAGAGCGGGAAGAGGAGAAGGGAGAGAGAGGGAAGAGGAGAAGGAGAGAGAGAGAGGAAGAGAGAGAGAGAGAGAAATTTTTTGAGCTTCAGGCCTGCCTGCAGCGGGCCTGGAGAGCAGCCCCGAGTCCCCCTGCGCGAGGGTGAGGAGGATGGGGGGGGGTTGCTAAACACAATATAAAAACTCAAATAAATTGTTAATTAATTCCCTAACACACAATTCAAATATTTACCTTAGTTCCCTAACACACTGAAAGTGTGGGAAAAAAATCGTGAAAAATCAAGATGGCGGCCACTCACCTCGGTTCAGAAGGATAAGGCCCGCCCACACACGCACCGATTGGTCGACCGGTCAGGTCACCGAAGCGTAGGATTGGTCAATCGTCGAGTCACTCGACACTCAACTGTAGGATGGCACGCGCCAGGAACCCGCCGTACGATTGGTCGACCTCGACATCACACGGTCGCTAATGAGATGCTAATGAGCGGAACGCTGAACGTTTTTTGGATACCGCGGGCGCGATTTTTGTCCGGCCGAAACGTAAATACGCCTATCACCGCTCCGGAATCGCAAGCTTTCTTTTGACGTGACCGCGCGCGTCGGTACGCTCTATAACTTTCAAACGTATAGAGAATGGACGGACAGACAGACAGACATCCAGACAGACATCCAGACAGACAGAAGAGGTCTTTTATATGTATAGATATATTCCCTTACACAAGTCTCCTTCCAGTTTGACCTCATTACCTCTCTCACCATTGACAGATCGCTCTGTCATCTCTACTTCATCTGCCATCTATTCCATCAGCATGGATGCCCTTTATACTCTCTCACCTTGGTCCTCAGAATCCCACACAATCAGCCCCAACACGAGTAGCACCAGGCACATCAGCAGCACCAACAACAACACCAACCTTCTCCGCAATCAACTGGTGTTGCACAGGACAGAGGGCATCAGCACCCGACCACATTGCTGCCCAGGAGGTCAGGGATGGCCTGCTCATGGCCAGATTTAATTCACTTGATGCTGTACACCCTGGCTGCCACATGATGCATCAGGTTGGCACCACCCCACACCAACACCATAAAACATCCCTACAATACCCAAGCCATTCCTTTCACACTCATCACTATTGCGGGGGTACCGTTATGTTTCACCATTCACTGCAACTCACTAAGCCACTTCCAAAGGTGCACACAAATCTGTCCAAGAACGCAAAGTGTTGAAAATAAAGGTTTCAATGTTTGACACCACATTAACAGAAACTTTACATGAACATTGCATAAAACACCCAAGTGTCTACCATTGTGTGTTGTTAGTAGGTGTGATTGCACTAGGATAATGGTGAGTGTGAGGTGTGGCTAGTGAGATGGGGATGTGATAATATAGATAGGGAGAGAGGGATGGGTGGAGGTCCAAGGTAAGTTAGTGTGAGTAAGGATGTGCAGGAGTAGGGTAGGGAATGCAGAGAGATGGGGATGTGATGAGAGGCACAGCAGGATGAGGTTGAGCGTAACTTTGTACTAACATTTCATTATCTACTGAGATCATTGAAACGTTTGCGGCACTGCACCCAGGTCCTCCTGACCACATCCCTGCTTGTGCCCTTCTCGATATGTGCAACCAGGCTTTGTTGATCTCCTGGGGAGTCTTTTCCGTCCATGGGAAGGGAAGAGGACCTCCCTGTGTGCTGTGACTCCCTCCATAATCATATGGAGGGAGTCATGGGAGAGCCTGGGTGCAGCCCTGTGCCTTTGTGCAGTCATTGTCAATGTTTGCAGCACCTCAATGCTGTAGAACACTGACAGCACAAATGTCAAAATTAATTTGGACATGGTCCCTTTAACGAAGCCGGCTGATGACACGTCATGAAATGACGTCACCAGACCCGCTTCCTCTAATTTGGCCAGGGAACGCGCTGGGCAGGCTTAACAAGCCCAATCAAGGGAAATTCATTTTACAGAATGGGATGGCGACAGCAGCAGGGCCGGGACCCGCCACCGACATCACAGAATCACAGAATCACAGAAACCCCACAGTGCAGATAGGGGCCATTTCGGCCCATCGAGCCTGCACCGACACATATCCCACCCAATCCCCGTAACCCCTACACCAACACATATCCCACCCTATCCCCGTAACCCCACATATTTAATCCCCCTAACACTAAGGGTCAATTTATCACAGCCAATCAACCTAACCCGCACATCTTTGGACTGTGGAGGAAACCGGAGCACCCGGAGAAAACCCACGCAAACACGGGGAGAATGTGCAAACTCCACACAGACAGTCACCCGAGGCCGGATTTGAACCCGGGTCCCTGGCGCTGTGAGGCAACAGTGCTAACCACTATGCCACCGTGCTGCCTGCTATGGACCCGCCGAGGTCAGCAAAATCACAGCTGAAGTGTCTGGTTCAGTTTGAGACAAGGGGATGGAATCTGTGGTGCGCGTATAGAGATTGTGGTGGGGGCTGATAGCTTCAATCTCGCCAGTGTTTAGTTGGAGGAAATTGTGGCTCATCCAAGGCTGGATGTTGGAGAAGCACCACTGTAACATCTCCCTCCTTTGCCCCTGCCTCAGCACATTTGTTACTG
The DNA here is from genome assembly GCF_052327205.1 of Somniosus microcephalus. Classification (NCBI taxonomy): domain Eukaryota; kingdom Metazoa; phylum Chordata; class Chondrichthyes; order Squaliformes; family Somniosidae; genus Somniosus; species Somniosus microcephalus. The sequence continues at coordinate 215,002,086 of NC_140993.1, read as the reverse complement.
AAACCAGCACCCATCCAACAGACCTAACTATTCTAATGTTCTCCTAGCTGGGCTCCCATCCTCCATAAACTTCAGCTCATCCAAAGTTCTGCAAACCATATCCTATCCCATGCCAAGCCCATTCATTCATCACCCCAAACCTACCTGGACTCAACAGCTGAAATTTAAAATTCTGATCCTTGTGTTTAAATCCTTCTGCATTCTTGCCCACCACACCCCCCCCCATATCTCTGTAACCCTCTCCAGCATGATCATCATCCTCTGAGCTCTCCATTCCTGCGACATGTGTACTGTACACCCACTTCAGTCCACTGGCGGCTGCAGCCTCCATCACCAGTGAAGGGGTTACAAAGAATTTACAGCCCAGAAATAGACCATTCGGCCCCACAGGTCTGTGCCAGTGTTTATGCTCCACACGAGCCTCCTCCCATCCTACTTCATCTAACCCTATCAGCATATCTTTCAATTCCTTTCTCCGTCATGTACTTATCTAGCTTAAATGCATCTATGCCATTCTCCTCAATCACTCCGTGTGGTAGCAAGTTCCACATTCTAACTATTTTCTGAGTAAAGAAGTTTCTCGTGAATTCCTTATTGGGTTTATTAGCGACTATCTTATATTTATGTCCCCTAGTTTTGAACTCCCCCGCAAGTGGAAACATCTTCTCTATTTCTACCCTGTCAAACCCCTTTATAATATTTAAGACCTCTATTAGGCCTGAGTGTCATCAGTATACATGCGGAAAGGAAGCCGACCTCGGCCGCAAATTTCCCCTAAAAAAATGGGTGGGTTTGGAGCGTGGGGGCAGTTAAATTGTTAAAAGTGGGATTCCTGACCTGATTCCGCCTCCAACCCGCCCACTTCCGGTTCTGCCAGAGGCGGGACGGGGGTTGTGCGACCAACCTGCTCCCAGGGGACGTTACCTTAATTTAAATATTGTAATGAGGCTGGTAGCCTCTTTTTTCACCTCTGTTTTGAATTTAACTGTTAATCGTGGCATAGCAATGAATTTATCACAGAATTACCGAGATGGTGAAATGGTGGAACAAAATCCAGCTCTGGATGAATTGGATGTGTTGGTAAAATCTTTCATTTTGTGGACTGTGAGATTGTTCTCAGAGACTCATGAGTTTATTATTCTTGTTGTTTGCTAAATATTAAAAAAAAATCTAACTTGCAGCCACTGATCGTTATCTGAAGCTGTGTAAACCAGCAATACAACAAGCACATTTGAGCATTATATCATCAAATAGGGCCATTGTGGTTTATTTTAGGACAAGCACTCAATCTAACTGGATTGGACTAGATCCAACAAGCCTGCCAACCCCTCTTCGCTCTCTTGGCATGGCAGTTCCAAAAACAATCTGTGGTCCAGATGATGGCGAACTGGCAGTGTTCGCCATCATTCCATCTTTGAAACTGACCACAACTTCGGGATTTGCTGCAGGCGCAGCCTAATGTGGAAATCTTGAAATCATAGAATCATTGAAATTTACAGCACAGAAGGAGGCCATTCGGCCCATCTTGTCCGCGCTGGCTGACAAAGAGCTAATTACCCTAATCCCACTTTCCAGCACTTGGTCCGTAGCCTTGTAGGTTATGGCAATTCACGTGCATATCCAAGTACTTTCTAAATGTGATGAGGGTCTCCGCCTCCACCACCCTTTCAGGCAGTGAGTTCCAGATCCCCCCCAAAAATGTCTCCTCAAGTCCCCTCTAAACCTCCGACCAATTACTTTAAATCTGTGCCCCCTGGCTATTGACCCTTCTGCTAAGAGGAATAGGTCCTTCCTATCCACTCTGTCTAGGTCCCTCATAATTTTATACACCTCAATTAGGTCTCTCCTCAGCTCTGTTCCAAAGAAAACAACCCCAGCCTATCCAATCTTCCCTCATAGTTAAAATTTCCCAGCCCAGGTAACATCGTCGTAAATCTCCTCTGCAATCACATCCTTCCTGTAATGTGGTGACCAGAACTATATGCAGTATTCCAGCTGCGGCCTAACGAGTGTTTTATATAGTTCAAGCATAACCTCCCTGCTCTTGGAATTGCGGTCTGTCATTTACTGCTCCTCCACAGGCTGCACTGTGCACCCACGCCCTCTCCCCCCTCCCCCACAGAGCTGGCAATCAGTGAAATCTCTCAAATCAGGGAAACTGATGAAAATCCCGACTCTTCCGCAGTAATTACGTTGTTAAATCCCCCACTAAAAGTTAGACCCACAGGAATTGGCTGTAACTGGGGGTTTGACAGCGTTATTACTGCTAAACAAATATTTTAATCTTTTTGAAAATCTAGTGTTAATTGCTAGTAGCTCTTAAGTAAGATCAACAGTTTAAGCTAAATTTAAACTTTAAATTTTTATGTTTCTTCAGGCTTAAGCAGAGACAAACAAGCAAGCTCTCTTGCTGGAGAGCTGCTGTAGTTAGTTAATTAGCTAACTGGATTAAACTGGTTCCTGAAACAGTAGCAGAGCAGTGCTGACTCATCTGAGTCACAATCAGTATAAACACAGGGGTCTATGAGTGCATCGAGCACAGAGTGCAGTGAGCACAGAGTGAACAACTGGGAGTTTGGTAAGTGTGGGAGTCCGGTGAAGTGGGGGAAGGAGGTGCTTGCTTTTCCTAACTTCTCCTGCAGAGCAGCGGTGGACCTGAGCGGGAGCAGACCGAGGCCCGAGAGCAGGGATAAAAGCAACAGCAGACCTGCATCAACAAGAGAAAATGGCAGTGTGACGTCACAGGTAAGCCAGCTATGTGATTGGTAGTTATTGTGGGCTAAGTTTTAAGCTAACATATAACCTATAACTAAATTATTAAAACTAAACTTAATTTAATTAATTTAATAAACTAAACGAGGTAAATAATTTAACACTAAACTAATTAATTAAATAAACAAAATAATGGGAGAACAGGAGATGTGTTGCTGCTGCAATATGTGGGAGCTTGTGGACATTTTTGTCCAGGGTGACTTCATCTGTGGTAAGTGTCTGCGGCTCAAGGGACTTCAGCTCCGAGTTGAGGAGCTGGAGTCCAAGCTGCAGACATTGTGAGACATCAGGGAGGGAGAAAGTTACCTAGACCTTTTGCTTCAAGAGGCAGCCACACCCCTGAGATTAAATACTTTAGAATTGACACATGGTCAGGGACAGGAGAGTGTGACTGCGAGTGAGGCAGGTATGGGGATCCAGGAGGTAGTATTGCAGGAACCTCAGTCCCTGCACTTGTCCAATAGATTCGAGGTTCTTGCAACCCTTGTGGACAAGTGCGGGGACTGCGGGGAGGATGAGCAAACTGATCACGGCACCGTGGTACAGGAAGCCATTCAAGTGGGGGGAGTAAAAAGGAAGGTGATTGCAGTAGGCGGCAATATCGTTAGGGGGATAGACACTGTTCTCTGCAGCCAGGAGCATGAGTCCCGAAGGCTATATTGCCTACCTGGTGCCAGGGTAAAGGACATCTCCTTCGTGCTGGAGAAGAACTTGGAGTGGGAGGGGGAGGATCCAGTTGTTGTGGTCCACGTAGGTACCAACGACATAGGTAGGACAAAGAAAGGGGTTCTGCTGAGAGAGTTTGAGCAGCTAGGGACTAACTTAAAAAGCAGAACCACAAAGGTCATAATCTCTGGATTATTACCGGACCCAAATTGGCATAGTCAATCAGATCAGGGAGATGAATGCCTGGCTCTAAGATTGGTGTGGGAGAAGTGGGTTTCGATTCGTGGGGCACTGGCGCCAGTACTGGGGAAAGAGAGAGCTGTTCTGTTGGGACGGACTACACCTGAGCCATGCTCGGACCAGAGTTCTAGCGAATCGAATAACTAGGGAGGTAGATAGGGCTTCAAACTAAATAAGGGAGGGGAGGGTCCCAGTGGAAAGAAATCTAGAATGTTAAAGAGAAAAGGCAAGGAAGCAGTGCAGGAAAGTGATTGGGGTAAGGATAACCAGATTGTGTCAGGAAGGGACACAGTGTACAAACAAAGGAGTGCACTAACAAATAGCGTCCGGGTAAGAAAAAATGGTAAGAAAACAAACAGGGCCATAGTACAAAAATATGCTAAGATGTCTAAAAATGTTAAAAAGCCAAATCTAAAGGCACTGTATCTGAATGCATGAAGCATTTGTAATAAGGTAGATGAATTAACAGTGCAAATAGATGTAAACGGATATGATATAATTGCGATTACGGAGACATGGCTGCAGGGTGACCAAGGCTGGGAGCTGAATATCCAAGGATATTCGATATTTATGAATGACAGGCATAAAGGAAAAGGAGGTGGGGTGGCATTGTTAGTAAAGGACGAAATCAGAGCAATAGTGAGAAAGGATATTGGGTCAGAAAATCAAGATGTAGAATCAGTCTGGGTGGAGCGAAGAAGCACCAAGTGGCAGAAAACATTGGTGGGAGTTGTCTATAGGCCTCCAAATAGTAGTGGTAATGTAGGGGATGGCATCAAACTGGAAATTAGAGATGCATGTAACAAGGGTACTATAGTAATCATGGGTGACTTTAATCTACATATAGACTGGCCAAACCAAATTAGCAATAATACTGTGGAGGATGAATTATTGGAGTGTGTACGAGATGGTTTTTTAGACCAATACGTTGAGGAGCCAACTAGGGAACAGGCTATCCTAGATTGGGTATTGTGCAATGAGGAGGGGTTAATTAATAATCTTGTTGTGTGGGGTCCTTTAGGGAAGATTGACCATAACAGGATAGAATTCTTCATTAAGATGGAAAGTGAAGAAGTCCAATCCGAAACTAGGGTCCTAAGTCTAAACAAAGGAAACTACGAATGTATGAGGAGTGAGTTGGCTATGATAGATTGGGGAGCTTCGTTAAAAGGCATGACGGTGGATAGGCAATGGCTAACATTTAAGGAACGAATGCATGAATTGCAACAGTTATAGATTCCTTTCTGGCGCAAAAAGACAAAAGGAAAAGTGGCCCAATCATGGCTAACAAAAGAAATTAAGGATAGTATTAGATCCAAAGAGGAGTCATATAAAGTTGCCAGAAAAAGTAGCAAGCCTGAGGATTGGGAGCAATTTAGAGTTCAGCAAAACAGGACCAAGAGATTGATTAAGAGGGGAAAAATAGAATATGAGAGTAAACTTGCAAGGAACATAAAAGCAGACTGTAAAAGCTTCTACAAGTATGTAAAAAGAAAAAGATTAGTGAAGACAAATGTAGGTCCCTTACAGTCAGAAACGGGAGAAATTATAATGGGGAACAAGGAAATGGCTTCGCAATTAAACAAATACTTTGGTTCTGTCTTCACGGAAGAGAACACAAATAAACACTGGAGTTTAGAAGATTGAGAGGGGACCTCATAGAAGTGTATAAAATTCTGACAGGTCTAGACAGACTGGATGCAGAAGGAATGTTTCCCTTGGCGGGTGAGAACAGAACTAGAGGACATAATTTAAGGATAAGGGCTAAACCATTTAGGACAGAGATGAGGGGGAATTTCTTCACTCAGAGAGTGGTGAACCTGTGGAACTCATTGCCACAGAGGGCAGTGTACGCCAGCTCATTAAATATATTTAAGAGGGAATTAGATATATTTCTACGGGCAAAAGGGGTTAAGGGTTACGGAGAGAAGGCGGGGACGGGATACTGAATTAAAGGATCAGCCATGATCTCATCGAATGGCGGAGCAGGCACGAAGGGCCGAATGGCCTACTCCTGCTCCTATCTTCTATGTATCTATGTATCTATGTAACTTCCCAGAAGGAACCAAGGGTCTAGTGAGAAGGAGGAATTAAAGGAAATGAATATTAGTAAAAAAATAGTGCTGGAGAAATTAATGGGACTGAAAGCTGATAAATCCCCAGGGCCTGATAATCTGCATCCCAGAGTGCTAAAAGAGGTAGCCATGGAAATAGTGGATGCATCATTTGTCATCTTCCAAAATTCTATAGATTATGGAACAGTTCCTGCAGATTGGAGGGTAGCAAATGTAACCCCACTATTTAAAAAAGGAGGGAGAGAGAAAACAGGGAACGACAGACAGGTTAGCCTAACATGTCTAACTAGCAGGAAAAATGCTAGAGTCTATTATAAAGGATGTGAAAACAGGACACTTAGAAAATATCAACGGGATTAGACAAAGTCAACATGGATTTATGAAAGGGAAATCGTGTTTGACAAACCTACTGGAGTTTCTTGAGGATGCAACTGGTAGAATAGACAAGGGAGAACCAGTGGATGTGGTGTATTTGGATTTTCAGAAGGCCTTTGATAAAGTCCCACATAAGAGGTTAGTGTGCAAAATTAAAGCACATAGGATTGGGGGTAATATACTGGCATGGATTGAAAATTGGTTAACAGACAGGAAACAGATAATAGGAATAAATGGGTCTTTTTTGGGGTGGCAGGCAGTGACTAGTCGGGTACCGCAGGGATCAGTGCTTGGGCCCCAGCTATTCATAATATATATCAATGATTTGGATGAGGGAACCAAATGTAATATTTTCAAGTTTGCTGACGACACAAAACAAGGTGGGATTGTGGGTTGTGAGGAGGATGCAAAGAGGCTTCAAGGTGATTTAGACAAGTTGAGTGAGTGGGAAAATACATGGCAGATGCAGTATAACGTGGATAAATGTAAAATTATCCACTTCGGTAGGAAAAACAGAAAGGCAGAGTATTATTTAAATGGTGATAGATTGGGAAATGTTGATGTATAGAGGGACCTAGGTGTCCTTGTACACCAGTCACTGAAAGCAAACATGCAGGTGCAGCAAGCAGTTAGGAAGGCAAATGGTATGTTGGCCTTCATTACAAGAGAATTTGAGTTCAGGAGCAAGGATGTCCTACAGGGCCTTGGTGAGACCACACCTGGAGTATTGTGTGCAGTTTTGGTCTCCTTACCTAAGAAAGGATATACTTGCCATAGAGGGAGTGCAGCGAAGGTTCACCAGACTGATTCCTGAGATGGCAGGATTGTCGTATGAGGAGAGATTGGGTCGACTAGGCCTGTATTCACTAGAGTTTAGAAGAATGAGAAGGGATCTCATTGAAACATATAAAATTCTGACAGGACTAGACAGACTGGATGCAGGGAGAATGTTTCCCCTGGCTGGGGGGTCTAGAATGAAGGGTCATAGTCTCAGGATACGGGGTAGGACATTTAGGACTGAGATGAGGAGAAATTTCTTCACTCAGAGGGTGATGAACCTGTGGAATTCTCTACCACAGAAGGCTATGGAGACCAAGTCACTGAATATATTTAAGAAGGAGATAGATAGATTTCCAGACACAAAAGGCATCAAGGGGTATGGGGAGAGAGCGAGAATATGGTATTGAGATAGAGGATCAGCCATGATCATATTGAATGGCGGAGCAGGCTCGAAGGGCCGAATGGCCTATTCCTGCTTCTATTTTTCTATATTTCTATGTTATGGGCCTAGAAAACTAATTTTAATTTTGTGCAGTTTGAAATTTGTCCATTTTAATAAAAATAAAAAATTTTAAGAAACTTTTAAAAAGATTTAATTTTTTTTAACAAGTTTGTTCATCTTTATTTCAGGTTTGCCTTTTCCCCATGTGAGAGCCCATTTTTTTTGTTCTCTGCAACATTTTTAAATTTTAAAAGCTTTCTCACTTCCTGGTATGCTGTCTGTGAGAATTCTGCCTTTTGATTGGCTGCTTAGACAGCCTGTTGACATCACAGCAGCTCGCACTAAGGGATCCCCCACTATACTCCTTTGATTTGAATTGAATGTTGGTAAACCCAAAATTCTTGACACAGAGATTGCGAGAGCTTTGTGCGAAGCTTACTCCAGGGCCAGCGGTGAACGCCTTTGCTTCGCTTCGCCGCTGGCTGCAAATTCCGGGCCATTGTAGAAGAGGCAGCAATAGCTCAGCAGAGCCAGAAACGCTGTTTTAGAGCCACTTTGCAAGGTCGAAAGAATGGGCTGACTACACCAAATGCAGATGGTCAATAACTATAGTCAATCTCAGTCTGCTTTCACATGGCCTGGTGAGAGCAGAATGCACCAAAAAGGAGGGACAGATCAATGGGTAATATACCTCCCAAAGAAAGGGTTGGGATTAGAAAAAGCTATCTGATTCCAGTACTGCACCAGCAAACCAAAGTCGGACAATTTTAGAAACGCAAATGGGTTAGGAGCTCTTTTTACCCAGATACTTATTCAGACATCATAACCCTCTGACTCTTAGCTTATCACGGTTTGTTCTTCCTACCTAAAAATAACGAAGGTTAATATTAGCAGATGTGGAAGAAAATGTGGAATTAAAAGGCATTCCAGTAAAGAAAATGTCAGGGGGAGGAGAGAAACAGAGATCCTGAAATCCCACGGTGGTTCTCCAAGTCCCCTGGCATAACTCTAGCAAACCCCAGCTCCCACCCCCCCCACCCCCAACCCACCAAAACATGATGCGGAGCCGGCAAAACTGGGTTATCCTGGCCTTCTAATGTTTTAAGTGGGGGCTTACATCTAATTGGCAGAAAAATGCCGACTGTCCCATTGGCCCTTTTTTACTTTTAGAAATTTCATTAACATTGGGAGGACAGTGAACAAAGCAATTTGAGAACAGTGACAGTGGGCAGCCTTTAGTTCCACTCTCCAAAATCTCCCTCATACACCGCTGCTTGGAACATTAGGGCATGGATGGAGTAATTGGAGGACACATGTATTTGGTTCTGGGTCAAGTTCAGGGCCTTTTACAGAAACAATGATTAGGTACTCCAATAGTGACAATTAAATGTGAACACTTAGTATGGAAAGTAAAATGGGTCTTGTTAATTATGTTAATTTGTTTAATCGCACTATGATTTAGGTAAAGGAACATTAGTTACATTAAAAAGTACATGAATAATTCATGTTTCACAGAAGAGTGCATCATGAATACATTAATCAGTTAGATTAAGTGCTCTGCTTTGATGCAAACACCATTGTAGTAGTGCTGACTGTTGCTGCTCACTGTCCTAGTAGGGGCAGATGCAGTTTTAAGTCCCATTCAGCTCTGAAATGTGACTTGCTGGGACTTGGAGCAGAGACAGAGCTAAGCAATCCCACAACAAATGGATAAGATCAAGGCTCTGTAGTCCTGCCACATCCGGTCATGAATGGTGGTGGGCCATTAAACAACGAGGAGGAGGCTCCATGAATATCCCCATCCTCAATGATGGTGGATCCTAGCACGTGAGTGCAAAAGACAATGCTGAAGCATTTGCAAACATCTTCAGCCAGAAGTGCCAAACGGATGATCCATCTCAGCCTCCACCTGAGGTCCCCACCATCACAGATGCAAGTCTTCAACCAACTCGATTCAATTCATGTGATATCAGGAAACGGCTGTGCGCACTGGATACAGCAAAGGCTATGGGCCCTGACAACATCCCAGCTGTCGTGCTGAAGACTTGTGCTCCAGAACTAGCTGCACCTCTAGCCAAGCTGTTCCAGTACAACTACAACACTGGCATCTACCCGACAAAGTGGAAAATTGCCCATTTATGTCCTGTCCAAAAAAGGAGGACAAATCCAATCCGGCCAATTACCAGCCCATCTGCCTACTCTCAATCATCAGCAAAGTGATGGAAGGTGTCGTTGACAGTGCTATTAAGCGACACTTACTCACCAAGAACCTTCTCACCGATGCTCAGTTTGGGTTCTGCCAGAACCAATCAGCTCCAGACCTCATTGCAGCCTTGGTCCAAACGTGGACAAAAGAGCTGAATTCCAGAGGTGAGGTGAGAGTGACTGCTCTTGGCAATGAGGCAGCATTTGACCGAGTGTGGCATCAAGGAGCCCTAGTAAAATTGAAGTCAATGGGAATCAGGGGGAAACTCTTCACTGGCTGGAGTCATACCTAGCACAAAGGAAGATGGTTGTGGTTGATGGAGGCCAATCACCTCAGCTCCCAGGATATCGTGGCAGGAGTTCCTCAGGGCAGTGTCCTAGGCCCAACCATCTTCAGCTGCTTCATCAATCACTTTTGCTCCATTATAAGGTCAGAAGTGGGGATGTTCGCTGATGATTGCCCAGTGTTCAGTGCCATTTGCAACTCCTCAGATAATGAAGCAGTCTGTGCCCACATGCAGTAAGACCTGGACAACATCCAGGCTTGAGCTGGTAAGTGGCAGGCAACATTCATGCCACACAAGTGCCAAGCAATGACTATCTCCAACAAGAGAGGGTCTAACCACCTCCCATTCGATTGCATTACTATCGTTGAATCCCCTCCATCAACATCCTGGGGGTTACCATTGGCCAGAAATTTAACTGGACCAGCCACATAAATACTATGGCTACAAGAGCAGGTCAGAGGCTGGATAAGGCCATCTCTGATAACTTCCTTGTATCATTCTTCACCCACATCCCCCCTTCCACCTCTCAACCCTACTTCCTTCTGTGTCCGTCCCTGGAAAAAACTCTCCCCCAATTCACTTACAACTGCACTTCCAAAATTCCAACTGTCCAGCCTTTGGCCCTCCATTCACCACAACAATTCTGTAGCTACCGATCTGCTCAACCACACCCTCACCACCACCTTTGATGCCCTAGTCCCTACTAAAACAATTACTCCCTCTCCTTCTGGCCATTCCCCCAGTATGGCACTCATCTTCACTCCCTTAAGTCCAAGGGACTCAGGGTTGAACGGATATGGCGGACAACTGGTTTAGCCATTCACCGCTAGATCTGACTGGACTACATAAAGCACAATCTGATCCTGCTCTCCTCGGCCAAAACTGCTCACTATTCCAGGATCATCCTGGAATGCAAATATAACCCCGGATTTCTCTTCTCTACTGCAAACCGTCCTCCTAAACCAATCTCCCCTGTCTCCTCTGCCCTCACCTCCAACAACAAGCGCAAGGAGATCATGGACTTCTTTGTCACTAAAATTGAGGCCATCCGTTCAGCTGCCTCTGCCACATTCCTTCCTTCCCCTAGCCCGCTGGGCCAAACTTCCTCTAACGTTCCCCCTGCCCTAGCCCTGAACTTGCATCTTTCTCTAGTTTCTCTCTGATCTCCTCTCATGCTCTCTCCGAGCTCATCTTGTCCATGAAACCCACTTCCTGCTCCCTCGACCCTATTCCCACCAAACTGCTGACCACCCAACTTCCCTTCCTGACTCCCATGTTAGCTGACATTGTCAGGTACTGTCCCGCTCGCCTTCAAATCTGCCATCATCAACCCTCTCCTCAAAAAAAGAACCCTGGCCCCACCTCCAAACTCCCTTTCCTCCCTAAAGTCCTTGAATGTGTTGTCACCCCCCAAATCCGTGCCCATCTTTCCAAGAACTTCATGTTTGAATCCCTCCAATCAGGTTTCCGCCCCTGCCACAGTACCGAAACAGCTCTGATCAAAGTCGCAAATTACATCCTATGTGGCTGTTGTTACGTCTGTGAATAATTGAGACACGGACAGCAGGAGTGAACAAAATAAGTCTTTACTGGTGGAAGTCCATAGTGAAACTAAAAACACAGAGGCTCACTAGCGCCTTTTATACAGGGGTGGTCACTGCCGGTACTGCAGTCTGAGACCAGTTATTCTCTTAAAGGTACATACACAACAATTCCTCCCCTTTTAGATAAACAGTACATAACATTCATTTAACAACTAAATGATAACTAATTACAATCACAATTACTGTTGCTAGATACATTGGTTAAGTTTAAGCAATTATAAGTTCAGTCTTTGAGGAGGCTTCCTGATTCTGTCTGGATAACGCCTCTTTGGGGTATCAGGTTCTTCTGGCAATGTTGAGTCGGGATCAATGTCGTTGTTTGGTTCATCTGCTTCCAATATTACCGGTTCTGCGGTAGCTGCAATTGGAACGTCGATTTCATTACCAGGTGCACCAGATCGTGGTGTGGAGTTGACGTTTTCCAGTGACTCTAGAATCTGGTCAGCATGGCGTCTTACAATGCTCTCCCCAACATCCACGGTATACATGAGAGGTCCTTGTCATGTACAAATCGTTCCTGGCTGCCATTTCTCAGTGCGGTAGTCCCGGGCCAAAACTGGTTGACCTATCTTAAAACTCCTGGTCGGCCTTTCATTCATATTCTGAAACTGCCTGTTCTCCACATCTCTTTGGACGTTTGGCTTAACCAAGTCCAAGCGGCATCGTAGTCTTCGATTGAAGAACATCATGGCTGGAGTTTGGTTGGTAGCCGCATGTGTCGCATTCCGGTAGGCAAACAAGAAGTTGTCCACCTTGTGTTGTAGGGGTATATCTTCATTACACATTGCCTTGATAGCCTTCTTGAATGTTTGGACAAACCTCTCAGCCAATCCATTAGTGGCTGGATGATATGGGGCAGATGTGTAATGCTTAACACCATTGTTCTTTAAGAACCTCCGGAACTCTTCAGACACAAACTGTGGTCCATTGTCAGAGCAAATCTGTTCAGGCAGCCCATTCCTGGCGAATATGGTTCGTAAAACTGTGATACTTTTTTCCGTGGTGGTTGAGGACATTTTTATTACCTCTGGCCACTTTGAATGTGCATCCACCGCAATTAAAAACATCGAGTCCATGAAGGGACCAGCAAAATCAATGTGCACCCTTTGCCATGGAGATGAGGGCCACTCCCATGGATGCAGAGGAGCTTGTGGTGGGGCGTTTTGGACCTTCTGGCATCCTGCACAGCTCTTGGTCATCTCTTCGATTTCTCTATCGATTCCCGGCCAACACACAAACGCTCTGGCTAAGTTCTTCATTTTTACCCCACCCAGATGACCCTCATGAAGCTCATTGAGCACTCTATCCGTCAACTTAGGTGGAACTACTACTCTGGATCCGCACATCAAAGTTCCTCTGCACACTGACAGCTGTTCTCTTCTCGGCGAGAATGCTGGCAGCAGTGGTTCGCCACGTGCTGGCCATCCCTTCACCGTTAAATCATCGACCCGTGATAGTGTCGGGTCATTCCGTGTTTCCTTTTCTATGGTTGCATTCGTCACAGGGAGACATTCGACTATGGTCGAGTGGAATAACTCCATTGGATCCACTGCAGGGTCTTCTTCTTCCACCGTCGGCAACGGTAGACGTGACAATCCATCAGCATTTCCATGCTGTTTAGTTCCCTTGTACTCGATGTCATATTGGTGTGCCCCTAGGAAAAGGGACCATCTCTGCAGCCGTTGTACTGTCATTATCGGTACGCCCTTCTGAGGGTTGAAAATGGAGACAAGAGGTTGATGATCGGTTAGTAGAGTAAATTTTTGACCGTGCAGGTAGCGATTGAACTTCTTCACCCCCCACACTAGGCTGAGGGCCTCTCTGTCAATCTGGGCGTAGTTACGCTCGGCAGAAGTTAACGAGCGTGACGCTAAAGCTATCGGCCTCTCTAAACCATCAAGGAATTTATGTGACAGTACCGCCCCAATGCCGTAGGGAGACGCATCACACGCCAGCCTGATTGGCAGTGCTGGGCTGTAGTGAGCCAAAACTTCCCTTGAAGTGATTAAGTCCTTACTCTTCTGAAAAGCCCGCTTACAACCATCGCTCCATTTCCATGCTACCCCCGTTCGTAGCAGGGCGTTCAGTGGGTGCAGAGTTGTCGACAAATTCGGCAAAAACTTATGATAGTAATTCACCAATCCGAGGAATGACCTCAGTTGCGACACATTTTCAGGCGCTGGGGCCTTAACAACCGCTTCAATTTTGTCAGGGGACTTATGTAACCCCTCTTCATCAATCACGTGGCCACAATACGATATCTGTTTCTTAAAAAATTCGCACTTGGGGCGGTTGGCTCGCAGCCCATGTTCCCGTAGTCTAGTGAGCACCTGTTCTAGGTTGTTAAGGTGTTCACTGTCATCTTCACCTGTTACAAGGATGTCGTCCAAGTAACACTGAGTCCCCGGAATCCCTTGCAGGACTTGTTCCATCGCTCTTTGCCATATCGCCAGAGCCGATGCTACTCCGAATACCAATCGATGATAATGGTAAAGACCTTTGTGAGTGTTTATCGTGAGATACTTCCTAGAGGACTCTTCAACCTCCATCTGCAAATATGCTTGTGCTAGGTCAATTTTTGTAAAATGCTTCCCTCCAGACAGTGAGGCGAAGATATCTTCTATCCTTGGAAGAGGATATTGTACTGTGTGAAGGACTGGGTTCACCGTCACCTTGAAATCCCCACAGATGCGAATCTTCCTTGGCTCCCCGGACTTATTGCTTAACGTTTTCTTCATGACAGGAATGATGGGTGTCGCCCACTCGCTCCAGTCGACCTTAGACAACACGCCCGCCTTCTCCAGATTCTCCAGCTCTGCCTCGACGGCTGGGCGAATTGCATATGGTACCGGTCTTGCTTTGAAAAACTTGGGAACTGCATTCTCTTCTATTTTTATCGAGGCAGTTATGCCTTTAAGCGTGCCCAGTTCTTGTTGAAATACCTCTTTGGCGTTAGCTAAGATTGTTGACAATCGTCCAGGAGTGACGTCGTCATCTTTTTTACCGTCCACCGTCATTGCATGAATGGAATGCCAATCTAAGTTTATCTTCCTGATCCATTCCCGTCCCAATAACGGTGGTCCACCATTTGGCAGTATGTAGAGATACAATTTCCGTATTTTCTCGCCATTGTATTCGACAGGCACCCTTATTTTTCCTCTGGGGTATACTTTTTGCCCTGTATACGTCGTCAAGACGATGGATGTCTCTCTCAAGGGTATGTGTGAAAATAGCCGCTCGTAGTCTCGTCGATTCATGACGGTTAGCGCTGATCCTGTATCCAATTCCATTTTAACTTGGGACCCTGCTATCGTGAGGGTGACCCAAATGGTTCGGTGATCCTCTTTTGCGATTACATTGTGAAGTTTGAGACAGCTTAGTCTCTTGTTCCCGGATTCACTGTCGCTCATCTGGTCTTCGGAACTACTGTCCGTCATCTTTTGTACTTTCTTGTACGGTCCCTTAGTAGCCTTTTTGTTGTCACTGGTCTTCTTCCCAGACCTGCAAACTCATGCAATGTGTCCCATCTTCCTGCATTGCCTGCATATTTTGTCTTTGGACCAGCAGTCCTTCTGGTCATGGTTAGTTCTGCCGCAGCGATAACATTTTGCAAATCCCCGTGTCATTTCGTGGGTGCCGTATTCCTGTGGTTTTTGTTGAATTTCTGCAGCTCCCCTGGCTGCTGCTTCATACGATACTGCCACGCTGAAAGCCTTATCTAGTGTCAGCTCTTTCTCTGAGAGTAACTTCTTCTGTGTTCCTTCACTCAGGAGTCCACAGACAAATTTGTCCCGTAGGGTATCTGCCAGTCCTGCTCCGAACTGGCAGTGCTTTGATAGCTTGCATAATTCCGTAAGATACTCAGCATTGCTCTCATCTTTGTGCTGAGTTCTCCTGTGGAATTTAAATCTTTCTGCTATCAACAGCGGTGCAGGGTTTAAGTGTTCCTGTAGGACAGCAACAATTTCGTTAAAACTCTTCGCCTTCGGTTTGACTGGAGTAATCAGGTCCCGCAATAGGCCGTATGTTCGAGCGCCCATTAAGTTTAGCAATATCGATGCCTTTTTCCCCTCCACTATTTCGTTTGCCTCGAAATATACCTCGACTCTTTCCACATACGTGGTCCAGTCCTCTATTGTATTATCAAAAGCAGTGATACAGCCAGTCTTCGGCATCTTGCAAATCTAAAATGGCGCCTCCCGCGCTTTGCCTTCTTCCCCGATTTAATAAAATGGCGCCTCCCGCGCTTTGCCTTCTTCCCCGCTGTTGTTAGCGTTGCTTTCCACGGTTTCTTGCGCGTTTAATATTGATTTTTTTTTTCTTTTATTATTTTCCCGTCGTGGAGCGGACCCTCTGGGACACTTCCCTCCCTCTTCTTAGGTCCGAACGCTGCCCGGCTTTGAAGCACCGGCCGCGCCCTGTGTGCTCCACCCTCTCTCTCTCTCTTTGCTTCCCGACTCGCTGCCCGGCCCCGTTGAAAAGCCACCCGATCGAGCTCTAGCCCGCCGCAGCCCAGGAAGGATCAGTGCACTACCTGCCACCAGCCCAATTAGCTGGGAAACCACAGACTGAGGAACCAAGCCTGGCTCTGGACAGTCTCTCCTGCAAATTTTCAATCCGACGATTTGGAGGGCGGTTGCCCACGGTCGACGCCCGTTTCTCGAGTTTCTTTGGATTTTATTTTTTTTTAATTTTTTTTCTTTCTTCTCCCTTCGACCTTCAATAACGTCGTCTGAGGTGCTGCCGAGTTGCAGGTAAGTTCGTTTCTTACTCGTTGCCAGTGTTACGTCCGTGAATAATTGAGACACGGACAGCAGGAGTGAACAAAATAAGTCTTTACTGAAGGAAGTCCATAGTGAAACTAAAAACAGAGAGGCTCACTAGCGTCTTTTATACAGGGGTGGTCACTGCCGGTACTGCAGTCTGAGACCAGTTATTCTCTTAAAGGTACATACACAACAGCTGTGACAATGGCAAACTATCCCTCCTCGTCCTTCTTGACCTGTCTGCCGCCTTTGACATGGTTGACCACTCCATCCTCCTCCAACACCTTTCCAACGTTGGTGCAGCTGGGTGGGACTGCACTCGCCAGGTTCAATTCTTATCTATCTAGTTGTAGCGAGAGAATCACCTGCAACGGCTTCTGTTTCCGCTCCCGCATCATTACCTCTGGTGTCCCCCAAGGATCGATCCTTGGCCCCCTTCTATTTCTCATTTACATGCTGCCCCTTGGCGACATCATCCAAAAACACAGCGTCAGTTTCCACATGTACGGTGACGGCACCCAGCTCTACCTCACCACCACTTCTCGCGACCCCTCCACTGTCTCTAAATTGTCAGACTGCTTGTCTGACATCCAGTACTGGATGAGCAGAAATTTCCTCCAACGAAATATTGGGAAGACCGAAGCCATTGTCTTCGGTCCCTGCCACAAACTCCGTTCCCTAGCCACCGACTCCATCCCCCTCCCTGGCAACTGTCTGAGGCTGAACCAGACTGTTCGTAACCTTGGTGTCATATTTGACCCCAAGCTGAGCTTCTGACCAAATATCCACGCCATCACTAAGACCACCTATTTGAACCTTAGTAACATCGCCCGACTCCACCCTGTCTCAGCTCATCTGCTGCAGAAACCATCATCTATGCCTTTGTTACCTCTAGACTTGACTATTAAAATGCACTCCTGGCCGGCCTCCCATTTTCTACCCTGCGTAAACTTGAGGCCATCCAAAACTCGGCTACCTGTGTCCTAACTCGCACCAAGTCCTGATCACCCATTATCCTTATGCTCGCTGACCTACATTGACTCCAGATTAAGCAACATCTCGATTTAAAAATTCTCATCCTTGTTTTTAAATCCCTCCATGGCCTCGCCCCTCCCTATCTCTGTAATCTCTTCCAGCCCTACAACCCTTCGAGATATCTGCGCTCCTCCAATTCTGGCCTCATGAGCATGTCCGATTTTAATCACTCCACCATTGGTGGCCGTATATTCAGCTGCCTAGGTCTTAAGCTTTGGAATTTCCTCCCAAACCTCTCCATCTGTATACCTCGCTCTCCTTTAAGACGCTGCTTAAAACCTGCCTCTTTGACCAAGCTTTTGGTTATCTGCCCTAATTTCTCCTTATGTGGCTCAGTGTCAATTTTTACATAGAAGATAGGAGCAGGAGTAGGCCATTCGGCCCCTCGAGCCTGTTCTGCCATTTAATGAGATCATGGCTGATCATCCAAATTCAGTACCCTGTCCCTGCTTTCTCTCCATATCCCTTGATCCCTTTAGCCTTAAGAAATATATCTAACTCCTTCTTGAATATATTTAATGAATTGGCCTCAACTGCCTTCTGTGGTAGAGAATTCCACAGGTTCACCACTCTCTGGGTGAAGAAATTCCTCCTCATCTCTGTCCTAAATGGCTTATCCCTTATCCTTAGTCCTGGACTCCCCCACCATCGGGAACATCCTTCCTGCATCTAGTCTGTCTAGTCCTGTTAGGATTTTATAAGTTTCAATGAGATTCCCTCTCATTCTTCTAAACTCTAGCGAATATAAGCCTAATCGACCCAATCTCTCCTCATACGTCATTCCTACCATCCCAGGTATCAGTCTGGTGAATCTTCGCTGCACTCTCTCCATGGCAAGAACATCCTTCCTCAGATAAGGTGACAAAAACTGCACACAATACTCAAGGTGTGGTCTCACCAAGGCTCTGTACAACTGCAGCAAGACATCCTTGCTCCTGTACTCGAATCCTCTCGTTATGTTTGATTATTTTTGTTTGATAACGCTTCTGTGAAGCGCCTTGGAACATTTTACTATGTTAAAGGCGCTAAATAAATGTTGTTGATGTTTTTGTATTCTGCGGTGAGTGATTCACCTTCTGACTCCCCAAAGCCTTTCCAACATCTACAAGACACATGTAAGGAGTGTGATGGAATACTCTCCACTTGCCTGGATGAGTGCAGCTCCAACAACACTTAAGAAGCTCGACACCATCCAGGACAAAGCAGCTCACTTGGTTGACACCCCATCCACCACATTAAACATTCACTCCCTCCACCACCAGCGTACCGTGGTTGCAGCGTGTACCATCTACAAGATGCACTGCAGCAACTCACCAAGGCTTCTTCGGCAGCACCTCCCAAACCCGCGACCTCTTCCACCTAGAAGGACAAGGGCAGCAGGCGCATGGGAACACCACCACCTCCAAGTTCCCCTCCAAGTCACACACCATCGTGACATAGAAGTATATCGCCGTTCCTTCATCATCGCTGGGTGAAAATCCTGGAACTCCCTCCCTAACAGCACTGTGAGAGTACCTTCACCACATGAACTGCAGCGGTTCAAGAAGGCGGCTCACCACCACCTTCTCAAGGGCAATTAGGGATGGGCAATAAACGCTGGCATTGCCAGTGATGCCCAGGTCCTGTGAATGAATAAAAAGGAATGAAGATCAGGCTGGATTCATGGCCTAGCCCTTACAGACTCAAAACAGGCTGCCTCCTGGTTAAGGGTTGCAGTGCAAACCTGATTCTTCTTTTGTGGATATCCTGAATTGAAGCTGTGATATTACAGTCTAAACTTAGTACTACATAATATACCTGTCTCTTTTGAAATTGTGTTGCATCCAAAAGAATCAGATTTGTCTCCGAATGGAGACTGACATTTTTTGGGATTCGTGATGTTCTGGTGAATCTCAGGGATAGGGATAGGTGAAATTTAGACTTAAACCACTAGGTGGCAGTGTTAGTTTTGCCCATCCCTCATAACTCTTCAATCCATTTGCCAGCATTTCTGGTTATAAAGTGGCATAAATAAAGCTCTCCTAAACACACTTAATAATTACAGTAATCCAAAATGCTCACTAACTCGATTTCTTCTGACGAATGTTTGCACAAGAAGAACAGAAAATGGCAGCAACCATTTCCAGAAATTTTTAAATCAAGATTAAAAAAACAACCCAGGAACGTTGTTTGAACTCACAGAAAAGGCAATTTGGACATAAGCTGCTGAATAACACAGACAGAAAATACATTTTCTGCTATTTTCATTTCATTTTCATTATTATCTTCTGATATGTAAGTTAGGAAGGTCAGCGTTCAGAAGAGTATCGCTTGAATGGCACGGGGCGGCACGGTGGCATAGTGGTTAGCACTGTTGCCTCACAGCGCCAGGGACCCGGGTTCGAATCCGGCCTCGGGTGACTGTCTGTGTGGAGTTTGCACATTCTCCCCGTGTTTGCGTGGGTTTTCTCCGGGTGCTCCGGTTTCCTCCCACAGTCCAAAGATGTGCAGGTTAGGTTGATTGGCTATGATAAATTGACCCTTAGTGTTAGGGGGATTAAATACGTGGGGTTACGGGGATCGGGTGGGATATGTGTCGGTGCAGGCTCGATGGGCCGAAATGGCCTCTATCTGCACTGTGGGGTTTCTGTGATTCTGTGAATGGCACGTGATGAGATTATTATTAACATTTCAAAAGCAATATTTTGATTCTTATAAATGTCAAAAATCAGCTGTAACTCCTGGACAATTTGGCCACTTTTGACAAATAAGTCCATCTGTTTTAACAATACCATAATTTTCAACTCCCTGCTTCCTATTTGCTGATGAACCATTTCAGCCTCCCTTCAATGTCTGCTCCAGCAACAGTTCCTTGTCCATTTCCTGCCTTTCTCGCCGTCACTTCCTGCTCCCTCTGAGCACAGAGGAGACAACGCATCTTGACTTTCTACTGGCTCATTTTATCGCACACTCTGCATTCTGTTTCTACATTTGTCAACTTTCCTTCCTCTATGGCCTCTCTTTTTAACTCTACATCTCCATTATGTATGGGAGACAGCCGCATATACATAAAAACAACTTAAATTCACACGGAAACAATCTGATCAGATTTTCTATACTACAAAATAACGCAAACCATTAAAAAAATAAGAATGTTATTAGCAAATCATAAGTCACAGATATTACATCATTTCTATCAATTGGTGGCACTCTTGTCTCTGTGTCAGAAGGTTGTGGGTTCAAGTCCCACTCCAGAGATTTGAGCATAAAAATCTAGGCTGACACTCCAGTGCTGCACTGTCGGAGGTACCGTCTTTCAGATGAGACATTAAACCACTGCATCTCTCACCCGCAGGCACCAGCTCAGATACTGGCACTGCACGTTCTTTAGAGGCTAGTGTAGTCTGCCCTCTCTGGTGGATGTAAAAGATCCCACGTCACTATTTTGCAGAAGAGCAGGGAAGTTGTCGCCGGTGTCCTGGCCAATATTTATCCCTCAACCAACATTACTAGGACAGTTTGGGGGAGAAATTCATTATCGCCCAGGAATGGGCGGTAACTTCTGAAAAGTTTGAGAATTAGTGGCAGGCGCGTATGCTTCAGACTGAAAGCAAATTTAAGTCTCAGTGCACAAAGAAAGGATTGGAGAGCTAAATCAAATGCTAATGGCCCAGCTCAGTGGCATTAAACCCAAAACGCTGGCCACTATCAGGTGCAGTCTAATCACAAGTCATCATTGCCACAGGCTCTTTCCAGTTCTTAAAGGGGAGGTTCATTGATGCTGCAGAACTTCATTCTCAGCCAACAGCAGCAGGTCAAGGAAAAGGAACCGGACGACTCAGGCAGTCGTAATGAAGGTAGATCCACACCCCAGAGAGAGAGCCCTCAGATTCTGCGACCATGCATTGGAGGCACTGGTGTTTGCAGTGGAAAGATGGAGGGCAGTGTTCTACCTGGCAAGTGGCAGGAGGCCCTCGCTGCAAGTCTTCTGCACCATGTGGAGGGAGGTAGCCCATCACGCCTCAAGCAGCACTGGGGTCCCCAGGATCCACACACAGTGCAGGAAGAAATTTAACGACATCACTCGGGTGGTCAGGGTGTGTCAATGCTTCAACAAATGCTACATAGCAACATCTGAACCACAGTCTTCACACACTGTCCAAAGCACCATACCCCAAATACTCACCCACCAACAATCTCTACCTACCAACACTCACACCCACATCTCACACCGTGCTCACAGTGACAGCTATTCAACTATGGCAGGCACATCACCCAAACACATTGCTCCACACTCACTCACACACTTTCCTTTCTCTTGCAAGCCAAGGTGGCTCACAACAGTAGGGAGCAGGAGTGCTCAGGCAGGGGACAAGCCGACATTCAACCACTGTTTGCGCTGGAGACTCCAGTGCTGCACATTATTGGGTGCCAGGTCGTGGGCACCGTGGCCACCGGCGATGTTGACCCCCTTGGCGACAACAATGATATATTCATCCCTGCTCCCTCTTCTCACATCCCACTTCCCCCTCACTCCACAAGCGTTTCACACTTTCCAGCTAATCATGCTGCATGCATGCATTTCTCCCTTCCTGCCCCCCTCCCCTCACCTTAACCCGAATCTTGTGCCTTTATGCTTTCAGGTAATGAGCAAGCAGCTGAGTAGCCTTTTCCTGAAGGTACTGTTGAGAGTGAGGCGTGAGGAGGAAGAAGACACTGCGTCACTGCATCTCTCACCCGCAGGCACCAGCTCAGATACTGGCACTGCACGTTCTTTAGAGGCTAGTGTAGTTGCAGGATCTGCACAGGGTGATGGACCGGAGACAAGTGGGCTTCAGCAAGGCCGGGGGAAAGGGTAGCTCGGGAGTCAGCTCCCTGGAAGGCGAGTTCTGCTGCACAGGACTCAGATGAGAACCTCGGTAGGGAGGCCTTTAGAAGAAGAGTGATGGGCATGCACACGGAGATGATAGGTGCAAAGGCAAGGGTGCCCAAGAGCCTCTCGGCAATGGTAAGAAGTGAGGAGGCGTCTGCCTCCAACATTGCACAGAGCTCTGCGCACACCATGGAGCCCATCATTTCCCATCTGCAAAGGATGGTGGACTCCCAGAGAGACCGTGGCGACCCAGACCTGATGCCATGTGTGATGGGCAATCTGGCAGCTTCCATTGCAGCACAGGCGGAAGTGACCCAACGTCTTAGTGCTGTAATGCAGTCACAGCTTGATGCCACACAAGCTCTGACTGCTGCCATTGTGGCTGGGTCTACCACCATCGACCGGGGCATTCACAGTGTCGCAGCAGGCCAACCATCTGTGCACCAGCAGATTGCTAGGGTTGCTGAGGTGCTGCCTCGGGGGAGTGGCAGTGTGTCAGTGGAGCAGGTAGTTGTTGTCCTCCCTCAGGATGAAAGCATTCCTGCTCCCACCACTGGCACTCCGCTATTGTCCTTGTTTTTTTTATTCATTCATGGGATGTGGGCGTTGCTGGCAAGGCCAGCATTTATTGCCCATCCCTAATTGCCCTTGAGAAGGTGGTGGTGAACCGCCTTTTTGAGCTGCTGCAGTCCGTGTGGTGAATGTACTCCCACAGTGCTGTTAGGGAGGGAGCTCCAGGATTTTGACCCAGTGATGAAGGAACAGCGATATACTTCCAAGTTAGGATGGTTTGCGTCTTGGAGGGGAACTTGGAGGTGGTGGTGTTCCCATACGCCTGCTGCCCTTGTCCTTCTAGATGGTAGAGGTCGTGGGTTTGGGAGGTGCTGCCGAAGAAGCCTTGGCAAGTTGCTGCAGTGCATCTTGTAGATGGTACACACTGCAGCCACGGTACGCCGGTTGTGGAGGGAGTGAATGTTTAAGGTGGTGGATGGGATGACAATCAAGTGGCCTGCCAATCAAGTGGCCTGCTTTGTCTTGGATGGTGTTGAGCTTCTTGAGTGTTGTTGGAGCTTCACTCATCCAAGCAAGTGGAGAGTATTTCATCACACTCCTTACTTGTGCCTTGTAGATGGTGGAAAGGCTTTGGTGATTCAGGAGGTGAGGCACTCGCTGCAGAATACCTTGCTCTTGGTGCCACAGTATTTATGTGGCTGATCCAGTTAAGTTTCTGGTCAATGGTGACCCCCAGGATGTTGATGGTGAGGGATTCGGCAATGGTAATGCCATTGAATATCAAGGGGCAGTGGTTAGACTCTCGCTTGTTGCAGATAGTCATTGCCTGGCACTTGTGTGACGCGAATGTTACCTGCCACTTATCAGCCCAAGCCTGAATGTTGTCCAGGCCTTGCTGCATGTGTGCATGGACTGCTTCATTATCTGAGGAGTTGCGAATGGCACTGAACACTGTGCAGTCATCAGCGAACATCCCCATTGTTGCTGCCTGTCATCCAGCCAGCCCAGAATGCTGCCGCCCATGCTAAGGTTCTGCAGTCTATAGTCGGGCCTTCCAGGTCCAGAGCTGGCCGGGGGCGCCCTGCAAGGCCACCTGAAGTCTCCCGCACAGACACTCAGCAGCCTTCCACCCGCCGTGATGCAGCAACTGGGCCAACACTTCGTAGGAGCACTAGAGCAGGCAAAGGCACAGTAACGAGAGGAACTAAGGAATTGCACAAGGGTGAATAGGTAATAATATTGCTGCAAATATGTGTTCACTGATTGTTGATAAATTTATTAATTCAGTTTGGATTATTTTGTAGTGTCTCTCATTTCAGCTTTGCGTTGTGATATGGTCTGCGACAGGGATGGAATGATGGGAATGTGGTGAGCAACGGGGATCTGGGGTTTAATTCATTGGAACTGCAGTCTGATGAGGCCATCAGGGAAGGCCGATTGAGTGGCAGCCTCCTTCCTCGCTCCTGTTCCTTCTCCTTCTCCTCCTCATCGTCTGCCTCATCCTCCTCCTCTCCCTCTTCCTCCTCCTGAGGTGGTCCCCCAATCCCTGGTGGCAATGGCTGGGTCCTCATGATGGCCAAGTTGTGAAGCATGCAGCAGACCACGCCGAAATGGGACACCCGCTCAGTCGAGTACTGGATGGCTCCACCCGAGTGGCCAAGGCAGCGGAACCATTGCTTGAGCACGTCGATGGTCTACTCGATGATGTTCCTGGTGGCAGCATGGCTCTCAGTATATGAGTGCTGGGCAGGAGTGCTGGAGTTGCAGAGGGGAGTCATGAGCCAGGTGGAGAGTGGATAGCCCTTGCCTCCGACCAGCCAGCCATGAGCTTGATGTGATGGCTGGACGAGTGCTGGCACACAAGTCTGGCGCAGGATAAAGGCATCGTGGCTGCTGCCAGTGTAGCGGGCATTCACATTGAGGATTCGCTGTCTGTGGTCACACACCAACTGCACGTTAATTAAATGGTAGCCTTTACGGTAACGGAAGATCTCAGATTGTTATGCGGTGCTTGCAAAGCCACATGGGTGCAGACAATGGCGCCCTGCAACATGGGGAAGCCCGCTATCCTGGCAAAGCCACATGCATGTTCGTCCTGCTCCTCTCTGGTGATGGGGAAGGAAATGTAGTCTCTTCTCCTACTGTAGAGAGCCTCTGTGACCTCCCAGATGCAGCAATGGACGGCAAACTACAAGATGTTTGCTATATCTCCTGTTGCAGACTGGAAGGATCTGCTGGCAAAGAAATTGATGGCGACGGTGATGTTGACTGTCACTGAGAGAGCCGTGGTCACCTTGATCTGAGGCTGGAGGTCTGGTTGCAGGAGGTGGCAGAGTTCTGTGACCCCCTCTTTGGTGAAGCAGAGCCTTCTAATACACTGCCCCTCGCTTAATTGGAGGTACGAGAAGTGCTCTTGGAATACCCTCGGAGGGTAAGGCCTCCTGTTACGAGCCTTGATGGCCCTTCTCCTTCCTGTAGCCACATGTTCCAACCTTTCTCGCTTCCTTCGTTCCCGCTGCTGTAGATCCTGGAGGGCAAGGTCGACTGCTAGTACATCTCCCATTAATGTAACCAAGTGTAGCACTTTGATATGTTGTGAGAATAAATGTAACTAATGGTTAGTAACCACAACACTCCAGCTACTAAACAACCTTTAAATGACCGAATTAAACTGTTGGACAATGTCGCGGGCTTTTTTCAGAGGCCTGTGTCGGGAGCAGCTGGAGAGCGGCATTACAGTGAGTATTTAAACTCACTTTCGCAGACTTTTTTCAGAGGCCGGTGTTGGGAGCAGTAGGATAGCGGCAGTACAGAGTATTTAAACTCAATTTCGCAGGCTTTTTTCCTCAGAGCCTTACCAATCTCGCTGACCGGCGGCAGCATTCCTGAGCCATGTCATGATTCAAAAAGTGACGCGAGCAAGAGGAAGCAGCTGATTGGGCGAGTACGGCCAGGAGCGTATTTATACTACTCTATAGTTTGACAGTTAAGTTTAATAGTTTATCAAGTTTAGGTGGTCTTAATTTTTGTGGTTTATATTTCTACGGTCTCTGTTGTGTAGCGGGGAGTGCTAGTAAACAATGGCCCTTGAGTAATTAGTGGTATTGATTTGATTTAATTTAATTTGAATTAATTAAAGGGTAAGTCATGGCAGCACAGCTCGGCCCTGTGGCATGCTCCTCCTGCACTATGTGGCATTTCAGGGACACTTTCTGTGTCCCTGACGACCATGTGTGCAGGAAGTGTATCCAGCTGCAGCTACTGGCAGACCACATTGCGGCGCTGGAGCTGCGAATGGATACATACTGGAGCATTTGCAATGCTGAGGATGTCGTGGATAGCATGTTTAGGGAGTTGGTCACACTGCAGATAAAGGCTGCACAGGCAGGAAGGGAATGGGTGACCGCCAGGCAGACTAGTAGGTGCAGGCAGGTAGTGCAGGGGTCCCCTGTGCCCATCCCCCTCTCAAACAGATATACCGCTTTGGACAATGTTGGGGGAGATGGCTTATCAGGGGAAGGCAGCAGCAGCCAACCATGGATGGTTCTGCTGCACAGGATGGGAGGAAAAAGAGCGGGAGAGCTATAGTGATAGGGGATTCTATTGTAAGGGGAATAGATAGGCATTTCTGCAGCCGCAAACGAGACTCCAGGATGGTATGTTGCCTCCCTGGTGCAAGGGTCAAGGATGTCTCGGAGCAGCTACAGGGCATTCTGGAGGGGGAGGGTGAACAGCCAGTTGTCGTGGTGCATATAGGTCCCAACGATATAGGTAAAAAATGGGATGAGGTCCTAAAAGCTGAATATAGGGAGTTAGGAGGTAAATTAAAAAATAGGACGTCAAAGGTAGTAATCTCAGGATTGCTACCAGTGCCACATGCTAATCAGAGTAGAAATAGAAGGATATTTCAGATGAATACGTGGCTAGACGAATGGTGCAAGGGGGAAGGATTCAAATTCCTGGGACATTGGAACCGGTTCTGGGGGAGGTGGGACCAGTACAAACTGGACGGTTTGCACCTGGGCAGGATCGGGACCGATGTCCTCAGGGGAGTGTTTGCTAGTGCTGTTGGGGAGGGTTTCAACAAAAATGGCAGGGGGTTGGGAACCTGTGCAGGGAGACAGTGGAAAGGGAAGCAAGGATAGAAGCAAAAGACAGAAAGGAGAAAAGCAAAAGTGGAAGGCAGAGAAATCAAGGGTGTAAATCAATCAGGGCCACAGTAAATAATCATTCCAAAAGGGCTAAGAGTGTTAAAAAAACAAGCCTGAAGGCTTTGTATCTTAATGCAAGGAGCATTCGTAATAAGGTGGATGAATTAGCTGCGCAAATAGATGTAAATGGATATGATATAATTGGGATTGCGGAGACATGGCTCCAGGGTGACCAAGGCTGGGAATTCAACATCCAGGGGTATTCAATATTCAGGAAGGACAGGCAAAAAGGAAAAGGAGGTGGGGTAGCATTGCTGGTTAAAGAAGAGATTAACACAATAGTAAGGAAGGCTATTAGCTCTGATGATGTGGAATCTGTATGGGTAGAGCTGAGAAATACCAAGGGGCAGAAAACATTAGTGGGAGTTGTATACAGACCCCCAAACAGTAATACTGAGGTTGGGGATGGCATTAAATGGGAAATTAGAGACGCGTGCAATAAGGGCACAGCAGTTATCATGGGTGATTTTAATCTACATATAGATTGGGCTAACCAAATTAGTAACAATAGCGTGGAGGAAGAATTCCTAGAGTGTAAACGGGATGGTTTCCTGGACCAATATGTCGAGGAACCAACTAGAGATCAGGCCATCTTAGACTGGGTATTATGTAATGAGAAAGGATTACTTAGCAATCTTGTTGTGCGAGGCCCCTTGGGGAGGAGCAATCATAATATGATAGAATTCTTCATTAAGATGGAGAGTGAAGTAGTTGACTCAGAGACTAGGGTCCTGAATTTAAATAAAGGAAACTATGATGGTATGAGGCGTGAGTTGGCTAGGATGGATTGGGGAATGTTACTTAAAGGGTTGACGGTGGATAGGCAATGGCAAACATTTAAAGATCGCATGGATGAACTACAGAATTTGTTCATCCCTGTTTTGCATAAAAATAAATCAAAAAAGGTGACTCAACCGTGGCTAACAAGGGAAATGAGGGATAGCATAAGATCCAAGGAGAGGGCATATAAATTGGCCAGAAAAAGCAGCAAACCTGAGGATTGGGAGCAGTTTAGGATTCAACAAAGGAGGACAAAGGGATTAATTAAGAGGGGGAAAATAAAGCAAGCTTGCAGGGAACATAAAAACTGACTGTAAAAGCTTCTATAGATATGTAAAGAGAAAAAGATTGGTGAAGTCAAGCATAGGTCCCTTGCAGTCAAAATCAGGGGAATTTATAATGGGGAACAAAGAAATGGCTGACCAATTAAATACATACTTTGGTTCTGTCTTTACAAAGGAGGACACAAATAACCTCCCAGAGATGTCGGGGAACATAGGGTCTAATGAGAGGGAGGAACTTAATGAAATCAGTATTTGTAGGGAAATGGTGTTAGGGAAATTGACAGGATTGAAGGCCGATAAATCCCCAGGGCCTGATAATCTACATCCCAGCGTACTTAAGGAAGTGGCCCTAGAAATAGTAGATGGATTGCTGGTCATCTTCCAAAATTCGATAGACTCTGGAACAGTTCCCATGGATTGGAGGATAGCTAATGTAACCCCAATATTTAAAAAAAGGTAGTAGAGAGAAAACAGGGAATTATAGACCGGTAAGCCTGACATCGGTAGTAGGGAAAGTGCTAGAGTCCATTATAAAAGATGTAATAGCAGAGCACTTGGAAAAAAGTGCCAGGATCGGACAAAGTCAACATGGATTTACAAAAGGTAAATCATGCTTGACTAATCTATTGGAATTTTTTGAGGATGTAACTGGTAGAATAGATAAGGGAGAACCAGTGGATGTGGTGTATTTGGACTTGCAGAAGGCTTTCGATAAGGTCCTGCATAAGAGATTAGCGTGCAAAGTTAAAGCACATGGGATTGGGGGTAAGGTACTGTCTTGGATAGAGAACTGGTTGGCTGACAGGAAGCAAAGAGTTGGAATAAACGGGTCTTTTTCTGAGTGGCAGACAGTGACTAGTGGGGTACCGCAGGGATCAGTGCTAGGACCCCAGTTATTCACAATATATATATAAACTAGCTGGAGTGCCCGGCGGTGCCGAGGGTTTTTTGAGGGCATGTTATGAAAAAAGTCGAAATAATTTTTATTATATATATAAAAGAGTTTGTCTGTCTGTCTGTGTGGGAAGGAGAGAGAGAGAGAGAGATGGAAAGAGAGAGAGAGAGACTTGGGTGGGGGAGAGAGGCCCGGGGATTGAGAGAGAGACTGGGGGGAGAAGAAAGAGACGGGGTGGAGAGAGAGACTGGGAGGGAGAGAGCGACTGGGGGGAAGAGAGAGAGAGACTGGGGGGAGAAGAGAGAGACGGGGGGGGGGAAGAGAGAGAGAGAGAAGACTGGGGGGAGAAGAGAGAGACGGGGAGAGAGAGACTGGGGGGGAGAGAGGGATTGGGGGAAGAGAGAGAGAGACTGGGGGAGAGAGAGAGACTGGGGGGAAGAGAGAGAGAGACTGGGGGGAAGAGAGAGAGAGACTGGGGGGAAGAGAGAGAGAGACGGGGGAAGAGAGAGAGAGACTGGGGAAGAGAGAGAGAGACGGGAAGAGAGAGAGAGAGACTGGGGGGAAGATGAGAGAGAGACTGGGGGAAGAGAGAAAGAGACTGGGGGGGAGAGAGAAAGAGACTGGAAGAGAGAGAGAGAGACTGGGGGAAGAGAGAGAGAGAGAGACTGGGGG
>NC_140993.1:214742482-214969632 GCF_052327205.1 Somniosus microcephalus | reverse complement strand
ACCTTTCTTTTGATATAACATATGTGTAGGTACGCTCTATAACTTTTGAGTGATGCCCGGACAGACAGACAGACAGACAGACAGACAGACACCACTATCCTTTTATATTTATAGATGATCTAGACAAGGGAACTAGATGTAATATCTCTAAGTTTGCAGATGACGCAAAGCTGGGTGGGCGTGTGTGCTGTGAGGACGGTGCAGAGAAACTCCAGTATGATTTGGACAGGTTGGGTGATTGGGCAGATGCATGGCAAATGCAGTATAATTTTGATAAATACGTGGTTATCCACTTCAGTGGCAAAAACAGGAAGACAGATTATTATCTGAACAGCAATAGATTGGGTAAAGGGGAAGTGCAACGAGACCTGGGTGTCCTTGTGCACCAGTTGCTGAAGGTAAGCATGCAGGTGCAGCAGACGGTTAAGAAGGCAAATGGTATGTTGGCCATCATAGCGAGAGGATTCGGGTACAGGAGCAAGGATGTCTTGCTGCAGTTGTACAGGGCTTTGGTGAAACCACACCTTGAGTATTGTGTGCAGTTTTGATCACCTTATCTGAGGAAGGATGTTTTTGCCATGGAGAGAGTGCAGCGAAGATTCACCAGACTGATATCTGGGATGGCAGGAATGACGTATGAAGAGAGATTGGGTCGATTAGGCTTATATTCGCTAGAGTTTAGAAGAATGAGAGGGGGTCTCATTGAAACTTATAAAATTCTATCAGGACTAGACAGGCTAGATGCAGGAAGGATGTTCCCGATGGCGGAGGAGTCCAGAACCAGGGGTCACAGTCTAAGGATAAGGATTATGCCATTTAGGACTGAGATGAGGATGAATTTGTTCACCCAGAGAGTGGTGAACCTGTGGAATTCTCTGCCACACAGGGCAATTGAGGCCAATTCATTAAATATATTCAAGAAGGAGTTGGATATATTTCTTAAGGCTAAAGGGATCAAGGGACATGGGGAGAAAGCAGGAACAGGGTACTGAATTTGGATGATCAGCCATGATCTCATTAAATGGCGGAGCGGGCTCCAGGGGCCGAATGGCCTACTCCTGCTCCTATCTTCTATGTTTCTATGTTTCTATGAAACTGTTCCCATTGACAGAGGGGCTGAGAACCAGAGGACACTGATTTAAGCTGATTGGCAAAAGAACCAAAGGCAACATAAGAAAAAAAATTTTACGCAGCGAGTGGTTAGGATCTGGAATGTCCTGCCTGAAACTGTGGTGGAGGCAGACTCAATCATGGCTTTCAAAAGGGTGTTGGATAAGTACCTGAAGGAAATAAATTTGCAGGGCTACGGGGAAGGGTGGGGGAGTGGGAGTAGCTGAAGTGCTCTTGCAGAGAGCCGGCACAGGCTCGACGGGCCGAATGACCTCCTTCTGTGCTGTAATTATCCTATGATCCTATGATTCTCATAATTTACACCTTCCCTTCTGTGCAATAGTACTTTATTACTAAAGAACTATTGCTTATATACCATGTCTAAATTCAGGACTTGTTATACAAAATAGTAAAATTCTGAATGACTGTATTTCCTCCAAGTATTCCCAAGGGAAGACATGAGCAACATGCCCTCGCCAAACAAAGTTATCCTAAGTAAAATGAATGGCTTCATTATGAATGAGATGGATGACCCCTACAGACTAAATGGACTCAAAATAAATAAATGCCCAGGGATAAATGGTATTTATCCCAGAGTGATAGGGGAGGAGATTTATGAGGCACTGACAATCAATATGAGGGAGATAATGGACATTGGGGAGATACCATAAGATTAGAAACAGGATAATGTTCAAAAAAGTTGACTAAACAGTCACAGGCAGCTATAGAACAATTAGTCTTACTTCCATATCATGTAAAATAATGGATTTGATTACCAGGAGTAAACTTGAGGGCCATCTGTACAATAACAATCTAGTAAATAGCTGTAATAGTGGATTCAGAAGGAAGGTTGCCTGTCCAACCTCCTCAGCTTCTTTGAGAAAGTGACACTCCAAGTGAACTGTGGTAAGCCCTATAATGTGGTGTAACTCGACTTCCAAAAGGCTTTTTGACAAAGTTCTACACAAAAGCCTACTGATGAAAGTCAAAACTGTGGGGGAACCCTGGGAATGGATAAGAAACTACCTGAATGGTAGAAACAACATGTACTTATCAGTGGATCTCTCTAGATGGATGAATCAAACAGGCAGTATGGCTTTCCTCATCCATAATTATCTTGTGACCTTGTGATATAGAACTCACCACCACCTGCTCCCCTCCCCCAACACCCCACCCCACCCCCCCCCTGCTCCCAGTTAAGCTGATGGTACAGTCTTTCCAGGATTTCCATCCTTTAAGTTAAAAACAAAAATACTTGCATTTATATAGCGCCTTTCATGCCCACCGGACGTCCCAAAGCGCTTTACAGCCAATGAAGTACTTTTTGAAGTGTAGTCACTGTTGTAATGTAGGAAACATGGCAGGCAAATTGCACATAGCAAGCTCCCGCAAACAGCA
This sequence comes from Somniosus microcephalus, assembly GCF_052327205.1. Classification (NCBI taxonomy): domain Eukaryota; kingdom Metazoa; phylum Chordata; class Chondrichthyes; order Squaliformes; family Somniosidae; genus Somniosus; species Somniosus microcephalus. Next base: position 214,967,124 of record NC_140993.1, on the reverse strand, counting down.
AATGTGAAAATGTTCTGTTTTTAATGATGTTGATTGAGGGGTAAATATTGGCCAGGACACCAGGAATAACTCCCCTGCTCTTCGAAATAGTGCCGTGGGATCTTTTATGTCCACCTGAGAGAGAAGATGGGGCCTCGGTTCAACATCTCATTCGAAAGATGGCACCTCCGACAGTGCAGCACTCCCTCAGCACTGCACTGGAGTGTCAGCCTAGATTTTTTGTTAACCTATCCTCTTCTTTTTGTGTTCTCTCTCAGATTCTAGGGGGTACCGGTGTTTCAGGAGCTACATACTGTACTCAATTAGTGTCTGAACTGGGCATTGTTAGAGCACTGGTTAGCAAAATGATGGAGAATGCAGCAGATGACAATGATCTTGATGACCTTGGGGGAGGGTTGTACTGTAAACCATCCTGATATGGCCAGACATCTGAAGCACTGCTTTAAAATAACCATAGTATACTATATACTGATCATGAAGTTTGCATGGGCCACATTAGCCCGTAATTTGCGGTCAGTGGCGAAGCAAAGGCACTCGCTGCTGGCCCCGAATTAAGCTTCCCATAAAGATCTTGCAATGGCTTTGGCGAGAAGTTCGGCTTTTCCGATGTGCATTTGAATTCAACCAAGTATAGTGGGAATCCCATAGTATGAGCTGCTGTGACATCAACAAGCTGTCTAAGCAGACAATCACATTACAGAATTCTCACAGACAGCAAACCAGGAAATAGAAAGCACTAATCATTAACCACTTTTTAAAAATTTACAGAGAGCGAAATAAAGATTTTTACATACACATTGGGTTAAGGCAGAAGCTGAAATATCATGAACAAACTTTAAAAAAGGGTATTTTTAAATTAATTTTAAAATCTAATAATTTTTAACTTAATGGAAAAACTTGACATTCCACCAATATAAAAGTAGTTTTTCAGGGCCATAACGTTTGTTTAGCAATAGTTATTACTCAGATCGCCGTTAAAAACCCAGTTACACCTCGTTTGAATGGGTCTTTTTATGGGGTTTCTAACAGCGATATTTGTTCGGAAAAGGGGAAGTTTTCATCAGATCAGCGAGTTCACTGATTGCCGGCTCGGGTGGGGGCGGGGGGCAGGGGCGGGGGCCCACAGCGCAGCCTGAATGACAGACTGCAACTTCAGGATTTTCGCGTTCAGTTGTGCGTGCGCTATATCCTGAAGTTGCAGTCAATTTCAACGGCAAAATGGTGGCAAATATTGCCAGTTCACCGTCATCAGGACCACAAGCTCCGGGCCCTTGTGTCTGCACTTTGTCTCTTCCTGTGGCGGCTGTAAGGATGTCATCAGCCAGGATTGAAAAGGGTAGCTTTGCTCTCCAAGCCACCTGCCTTACAGATTCCCTTCACCTTTGAACAAAGTCCAGCACAGATAATTGCCACAGAATGAAAGCTCTGACCATTAACCTACATGATATGCTGTTGGTGACAAGATAAACATGGATAAGGAGTAAAACACCTTTTTCTCATGCAGGCCTGACCTTGTGGATAGGAGCTCAGATGGCCAGTTGGATATCAAGAATCAGCCCCTGTGCTTTCAGAAAGCCAGCAGTCTGGTGGAATTGGGCAGCCCTGATCTGTTGATGTTGCTGTTGCTGATGAGTGGACGAGGAGATGATGGTGTTGGCCCTTCTGAATAAGCCACCAGTTTGATGCACGCGTTGGGCAGCAAACTAGTTGATACTGCTTATGTCCCCTGTGCTAATCTGAAAAGTGCCAGAGAATAAGAAATTGAGGGCCATGCCAGTTGAGTGCCACTGGTAGTGCACTGTTCGAGGTCTGTCTGCAGATGGCACCGCTGGGTAACTACCTTTCTACACTGTAGCACACAGCAAGTTCAAAAGTGCTGCATTGATTTTGTGGCAGTTTTACACAGGTGGGAAAGGGTCAAAGTGACTGACTCCCCAAACTGGGGGCTAGTAACACTGAGGCCTCGATTTTAACCCCCATCCCATCCCCCTGATGGGCAGGAAAGGGTCGGATGAGGGGTTAAAATGGCGGTAATGTCGATCCCGCCCCCCCAGCCCTCCATGATCCTGGCCACCGCAATATTAAAGGCGTTGAGTATCGGGGTCGACGAGGCTCCCCCTGTGGAGAGGCAGGAGGCTCATTAATATATGTAAATCAGGGTCTGACGATGCAATTAAGACACCGATGTGATTTTAATGTGTGCAGCACAGGTTCCACGCAAGTCGGTAAGATTGCCAGGGGTGGGATTGGGTGCCGACGGATCAACGCGGTTTAATTAAAGGAGGCCACAATCTGAAGGAAGCTGCTGCACTCACTCACTTCAGTTCATTGCGAGCTGTGATTTTGTGTTTACTATTTGATTCGGATTGTGCTTCTGACACTCTCTGTTTGAAAAAGCAGAATTTGATTATAGATGCTGCTCTAGCTGCACTCTATTGGAGTGAAGAAGGAGAGGGGGAAGAGCAGCAGCAGCAAAGACGCGCTGAGGAGGGAGCTGCAGATGGGAAGCAGAGAAGGCCTCACCCACCTCACAGGGTGTATAGACAGAGGCTCAGCTCCCTTGAGCTCTCGGAGGAGCAGTGCTTTCGGAAGCTCAGGTTGTCAAGGCAGGTGGTCACCGACCTCTGTAGTCTCCTCAAGGAAGACAATCTGCCTGCTGGACCATAAGGCCAGGCCATGCCGATGGCCATGTAAGTGACCACCGCCCTCAATTATTACACCTCAGGGTTCTTCCAGGCGGCCACAGGGAACATAACAAGGGTGTCATAGTCAGTCACCTGTAAATGCATCAGGCAGGTGACCGATGCATTGCTTGCCTGGGCACCATAGACTGCACACACCTTCTGACCAGACAAGGGCCTTTATTAACCGCAAGGATTTCCATTCCATCAATTATCAGCTCATCTGCAACCACAAGAATAGGTTCTTGCAGGTCTGCACCCGATTCTCGGAGAGATGCCTTGATGCTTTCGTATTATGGCAGTCGAATATCCCCACCATGTTTCATCCTGGGACTAATCTTAAAGGATGGCTGCTTGGGGTCAAGGGGTACCCATTTTTACCATGGTTCATGACACCTGTTTGGATCCCCACCATTCCACAACAGGACAGGTACAGCACCACAAAGTGTGTCATAGACATAGGCCACTGGGATGCTGAAGTTGAAGTTCAGGTGCCTTACCAGGTCTGGAGGCTTTTTGCAATATTCACCAGCCAGAGTCTCCAGAATAATTGTGGCATGCTGCGCTCTCCATAACATCACTCAACAAAGAGGCCTGGAGGCGCAGGAGGAAGAAGGCTTGCAGGACTCTACATCTGATGAGGAAAAAGATGGTGAGGGTAACACTGAAGGACCTGATGCATAGCGTGATGAGCATCTTGTGGCCCAAGATGCAAAGGATGCTCTCATAGCTCGGCACTTCACAAGAGGTCAATCACTCCTACCACTTGTATGTGACCAGAACCCCACGCGCAAACAGTCCTGCAGCCCTTACTCCATTGCTTTCACATCTTCCACACTGTCACCGTGAAAATATAGCTCTGACTTCCACATCTATGACATAAAAACCAGGCACTGAAATTGCCTTCAATCAGGGCGCACACGAGAATGGCTTAAGTGACAAAGGTGTTAATGTGCTCCAATAATCATATTTGTAAAACATCCAAGTGTTAACCCTCGACAACTTCTGGGTGGTGCAACCCATGAGGGTTCTGCTACTGACTGCTCTTCCTGCACTTTGCAGGGGCAGTGTGGGCCAGCTGGAGCTCAGGCACCATGTTGGGTATTAGTTGAGGGGGTGGTAATGGATGAGACATGCAGATGACCTGAGGAAGGTCTAATAATGCCTCGCCCATTCTGCCAACATCCCTCCCCTGGGGCCGCAGCACATCAGTTCTGCAAGTCTGCGGGAGAACAGACTGGAGAAGATGAATGATGCCTTGAAAGCTCCGATCTACTCTGCCCACCAACTTGTCAAATGTGGAACAGATGTTGGAGCCCAGAGTGTGCACAGCCCCATATGAGCCTGCAGGCTGGCAACAATGGCTGGTAGCAATGACTCTTCTTGTGAGTGCGTGGTTACAATTACCATGGAGGTGACTACATGCTCCAGGGTAGATTGGAGAATTGAGAAACCCTGCGACATCACCCCTCATATGGTGGAAGTGGACTCCTCCATCGTCTCTGCCATAGTGGACAGTGTGCCAGGCAGGCCTGCCAATACACCACAGAATTGCTGCTGTGCCTCCAGCAATCTCCTTTTCATTGCTGGCCTTGCACGAGTTCTGCAGCTCTTTCCTGTTGAGCAGAGCTTGGAGAGGATGGCACCCCTCCAACACGTACTCTCCTCCATGAGAGTCACCAGGTGTCGGCCCATCTACCTTACTAAAATGCCCATTCATTGCGCTGGCACCTGGAACACATGTAGCCTGTGATGGTGCTTCCTCAGGAGGTATCAGGTCCTCTGAGGCATTTCTGTCCTCTGCAGGCAGGGGCTCATTTGCTTCGTGTGAGGATCCTGAAGGAAAGAAGAAAGGGTGAAGATTTAGTAATTGCACTTAGAAGATGTTAATGCACCCATGAAGCACTTGACCGTAGTGGTTGATGTGTTGAAGTCGGCTGAAGATGATGTTAGATTGTGGGAGATGCGGGGCTGAAAGATTACTGCAGTCACTCTGCTCTGCTGGCCCACCAACTTCACCATCACTGATGCTCAAGGTGCTAGAGATGCTGCTTATTTCCAGTGCCTTCTCCTCCGCCAGGGTAATTTCAACGATGTCTGGTGGTCCTCCACAGGTCCTGGTCCTCCCCCCTGGCATTCTGCACATTCTTCTCCTGCAAAGTGGGTGAGGCCCCCAAGGATGTCTGCTTCCTCTGGAAATCAGGCAGATGTAAAAGGGGTGGGAATGGCATGCGTTTGTGGAAAGTGGCTACAGTGAGAATTGAGGAGGTCTGATGAGAGTGGGCGCAGATCGGGCAGCTCAGGTGAGATGAGATGAGGATGGGGTTATTGGCAGCAGTGAAAGGAGGAAGTAGCAGGTGAGCATTTGTAAGGAGTGAGGATGAGAGTTGGTGCATTGAAATGTTCTAATTGGTACCAAGGAAAGAGATGCAGGGGTGAGGAGTGGTATCAATGGTGTAGGAGGGCCAAGAGGAAGTGAAAGGAGGTGCATGGGTAAAGAAGGACGTGTGCTGACCTTTCTTGACCTAGCCAGGTCATTGAAATGTTTCCTGCACTGGATCCAGGTCCTTGGTGCACGCTCCTGCTGCTCACTTCCTCAGCCACCTCAATCCAGGCCCTCTTCGTGGTGGCAGTTGGTTTCTTCTTCCCACTTGTGGGGAACATCACATCCGTCCTTGCCCACACAGCAGCCAACGGGGCCTCTGGGAAAGCATCAGTGAATCGGGGGGCCACCTTCCCTCTCTTTCCAGCCATTATACAGACTTTGAACTCAAATTTCTATCCTCAAACACTGCTGTCACTTACCCTCCCTTGCAGAGCTGGACTGAGGCTTTAACGAGTCGCCGGGAAATTGCTTCATGCGGGTGGGCAGCACACCCGCAGACGCATGATCCCGACACGAAACCCGGAAACGTTATTCAAATGGAGCCTAGATGTTAAAATCATCCAGGCTTCCCCATTGCGCGATATTATAGGCTCGTCGCTCGCTACCAGCCACCCCCCTCCCCCCCACCGCCACCATGCTCCGTTCCCGGCTTTGGGTTAATATCGAGGCCTGAATCGTCACCAACATAAGCCTTTATGTCAACAGCAATTTCAATGCTTGAAAGGCTGGCCCTTTGAGTGCGCTATTACAAATAAAACACTAATTCCACTTATTCATGCACTTTAGGACTTTTTATAGATTCCCAAGAGGCTATTTGCTGTTTTTCTTTATCCAATGAAAAAGCCTTTCCCCTCCATCTCAAAAATAGTAAGGTGGTTTTGCATAAATCTTGATCTCAGTCACTGAGCCCAAACCCTCGACACACAGCAGCTGTGGCATTGCCGCTGTCATTTAACTACAATCAAGGGGCATCCAGTAAGAAATGAATAACGTGATACCAAGACATCAGAGCAACTAGTAAGTAAATATCTTCCACTTTCTTTGACAATGACAAACTATTACTCTACTTCATACCTGAAAATAGACTTCTAATTTTGATTTTTTAACATGCAGGAGACTTCAAGCTCTTTTCTTCGATAGCTTTCTAACCCAACACCATTAAAACCCTTCACCATGATTTTATTACTTCTAGACTTGACTTCTTCAATGTCCTCCACTGGCTTCTCAAGCTCAGTCCGAGGTAAACTCCAACTTGTCCAGGATTCTGCCTCCTCCACCCCATTCCACACTAAGTTGGTACTGACTTGCTGTCCATTAATTCCTTGAATACCAAATCCTTGTTCTCATCTCCTACACAGCCCCACCCCACCCCACCCCACCCCACCACTATAGCTTACTTTAGCCCAGCATCCCAACCCCTGCCCTATGCCCTCTGACTCTGGGATGCAGTGCATCCCCCGCCCTCTGCTCCACCATTGGTGGTAGAACCATCTCTCGTATCTACTCTTTAGAACTCCCTCCCTAAACTCCTCAATCTTGCTACTTCTCTCCTCTTCTTTAAATGCCTCCTCTTCAATTGTGTTTATGGTCACCACCTCCAACTCTGGCTCAGCAACCATTTCTCCTCTTTAAAGCTCCTTGCGATAGTTTCTGTATTAGAGCTGCTAGGTAAGTTCAAGCTGTTCTTTTTGTTTTTGAAAAATTAGTGAATTAAGAGTTAAGAAAGTAAACACAGATACTCGCTGCACCCTGAAAAGGAACAATAGCAATGAAGTAACAGTTAGACTGGCTGTGTGGGACTTGCAGATGGGAGTAACGAAAAACTGGAGTGATAGTCAATCTTCTATCCAAACAATGGTTGCATTGGTGCAGACATAAAACTGGTTGCTAACCACCTGTGTGGTGTCAGATGATACACGGTTTGGGAGAGATGAGAAAATACCTTACAATACAAAGTGGTCCATATCCTCAGGAAAGAAAGTGTTGGAATTGGTTATGATTGACAGAAATCGATGGGAGACATTTCTTTCATTCAGAAGAGAAGTATTGCATGGATTGCTTCAGTGCTTCTACTATCATTTAAAGTTCTATACATTCCTGGTAAGCTATTTTCAATAGATTATTGAGAGCATAAATATTAAATGTAAAGAATTATATAACACAACAGCAAATCTCCCATGCTGTTGCTCCTGGTAAATCAGATAATACACGGTTTTATAATGACAGGAGGGTTATATCAATGACAATACAGAATCCTGCTGTTAAATTGCATCTATTTTTAACTAAACCTGTTCTTTTAAGGCCACAAAGAATTGTAGGGATAGTGTTGCTGGAGTTTTGCAGCATTTGGGACGTGACATCCCTGAGGAGGGGAAACCTGCGGCTTGGCGGAACTGGGCGGTTTAGCTCACTGGTAGGTTCTTGGTGTGTGCCAGCAGTGAGGGGAGAGGGAGGCTACAGGCCTGACAGCACTGGGTGGGAGACAGGTTGGCAACACAGGTTTGTGAGTTTCTATAAGACTGAATTCATTGTTTTGTGATTGGCTCCTGGACATGCGTTTGCTTCTCTTTGTGTCTAGCACAGAGCTGTCACAAATTAGAATGTTTACATTTTCTAATTGTCAATAAAACCCCGGTGATGATAATCAACTATTGTCTCTTTGCCTGGGAGCTTTAAAATTCATTTTTCAAAAAAAAATTAAATTATGATGAGCAAAGAAATTCTCCCAGCCCGTGTCTTTGTCTCTATCTTTGTCTTTGTCTCTGTCTTTGTCCTCTGTCTTTGTCTCTGTCTCTGTCTCTGTCCTCTGTCTCTGTCCTCTGTCTCTGTCCTCTGTCTTGGTCTCTGTCTCTGTCTCTGTCTCTCTCCTTCTCGCTCTGTGACTAATTTTAGACTTCTGCCTGAAATAGGTGCAATATTGGTGTAGTGGCCATGCAACCCACCCAAAGCTGTCTTATGAGAAGTCACTAGTATAAAATACAGGCAAATACAAAATAACTATACTTATACAGGGAATGGGGAACACACGGCACATCGAGGGAAAACAAACTACATTAACAATCCCCTTATACTTATCCCACCCCCTATACCTAACTAGATTAAGCTATGAGGGGCCAGAATTCATGCTCACCAATCCAAAGCAAAGCCAGCTATTTTAACGGATGCGGGTTTTGAGGTTCGGTCTTCTGTCCTTTTAGGTACCCTGTCGCCATGTGGTCTCAGGGGCGCGGTGCTGGAGCTGCTGCGGCGACACACCTTTCTTCTCCTCAGCTACCATCGTCGTCTCGTCGCGATGGGTTCTCTTCTTCTCACTCGGGCGGTCGTCGGCAGTAACGTTGTGCCTATAGAGCAGTTGGCAGTCTTCACTGCCTAGATTTTCCTACCCAAGCATCAAACGCCAGTATATTCGTTGTGACATGGACACCTGCGTTTATTCGCAGTGTTCAACAAGATGTTTGCCTCCCCAAGCGCCAGCTTATAACTAGGCGCTTGGCCTTTATTGATACATTTTTCGCTGCCATGCTCTGCTCTTATCGAGTTGTTACCTTCTTCTTCGTCTCTTTTCGTCTCGTCTCGTTCGCCTCGTTTCCTCTGCCCTCTCTCGTGGCTCGGGTGTCCTGGGTGACTTTGGACTCGGGTCTCGTTCCCCTCCCCTGCAGTTGGTATGGATGTCCTTGACTGCTGAAAATTTACTGCGGGGAGCGAGGAGAGAACCCGCTACGAGGCTAGGGCACGAGTACAGGCGGCGGCAGCCCAAGGCAGAGCAAGAGTCAAGAGCCAAGAGCAAGAGAGCGATTGCTACTGGGGGCCTACAGTTCTACTCCTTTCAAATGGCCCTTATCTGCGCGCCAAATCAGGTTAGTTCATTGTTTCAATTTTGGCGGGCTGTTTTAAATGATTATAGCAATCTAAGTTAACTGGATTTAGATGGCCGTTTATCGCACCTAATGGTCTGATGTCCGGGCTGTATTGTCTTTAATGCATTCTAATCGGCCTGTCCAGCCTTGATGGCTCCCATAAGCTGTTTCCGATTATTTATGCGGACAAACTAATGGCCTCATGGATAGGCCTAACTGGTTTTGATCTGTCTACGATCTGACGTAATGCATATTCAATGTTTGCTGTCTGGCTTCCAAAACACAAAGTCCTTTTTCACAGAAACTGCATTTTAAGTTTCGATTTCCCAAAGCTGCTCGTGCTGCCACAGAGTCCAAGATTTATAAAATCTTGCAGGCTTTTGGTTAAGAGGTGCGGACGCCATCTTTTGGGTACCCTTTTCAAAATGTCCATGCAGGGTCCCTTTTATTAATAACTTTGGGGGAATGTGGGAATTTTGCGAATCTTACACTTCCCCCTGTGATACTAAAACTTGCTTGAAGTATCATCCTTACAAGGTGAGCAAAATTTTCTGACCCTCCATAGTCAACCTTCCCCTGTAATTACCTATCTAATATACCCATGACACATGCACTTCCCATTCCGTGAAAATGTAGTGTACATAAGCATATCCAGAATAATTACAGACTTTTACACACATGCAAGCATGGAGGGGGTCCAACACCCCTGCACCACTTGGTACACATACATCTTTATTAACAACGCGTCGCAAAAACCTTTATTAAAAACAACAAACACACAAAAATACAATCTTTAGTCAAAAATACAAGGAAAAGCTCAAACAGGCGTATCTTCCTCCATCTTCACATAATGTTCCTTCCAGGTCTTCTGGTTTTGGAATTCTAACAACTGACCTTTTCCCTTACATTGAATGCATACTAGTTACAACACTATCCCTAACTGGCAAACCACGAGAATGTGGGAAGCCAGTCTGATCCATGAAGGGACCTCTATGTTATTGAAAATGTCCCACCAGGGTGGAATCACAATACCCAATATCTTAGTCCCTATCTCTACTGTTTTCTGCTCTAGAGTGTAAAAATGTTTCTGCGAAACTATAACGGCTTTGAGTATTTTGGTAAGGTGTTCAGGGAGAGGGGGGATTTCATAGCCAAAATGTGCTACGTACGTCTGCAAATTCGTAAAATTCTCCTTCACAGTGAGGTGAACAGTGGAGGGTTCAGGAATGGGGACAATTCGCTCCTGGGCCACTTGAACTTCTGCCTCGGGTTTAAAACAGAAACTGCTGTCACTAACTGGACACCAGCTATGCTGTCCATGCTGGTAGTGGGACACGCCGGTGGTGACACAATATGTCCCACCTCCTATATATGCTACCTGCGGGGGAACATGGCCTTGTGCTATTGCCTCCATGGTACAATTTATAGGTTTTGCACCAGCAGCTCTGAACCCACACTGCGGTTTTGAATAGGCATTCAAGTGCTGGGGACACAGGATTATGTGTGCTCCCCGGCTCCGGCACCCTGAGAAGTCAGTACCTGTCATAGCGTGCTCCCACTTTATGATGTAAGGTGGGACTGCTGTGAAACGAATGTGTGCACCCCCTTGAATGACTCCAATGTTCTCAACCCTATATACCGGCGCAGGTCGGGCTGTCCTACCCATGACCAGCATTCTAACTATTATACTCATGATCGTGTGGTTGGACCATCCACAATCCATGGGGACTGGGTAGGCTTCGGAAGCTAGCCAGGGCTGGCACGGGCTTAATGCATCATCAAATGGGTGGAGGGCTGCGAGGTGCTTGTTGCTCATCCAGGAGGGGACTAAACCCTGTTTTAAATCCTCCAGATTACTATGGCCCTTGCCCAGCAACCATGCCCCATATAGCACACACACCTCATTCTGCGTAGCCTGGTCAGAAGCATTTCTGTCCTCCCTTATGAGGGCATTTACCATCTTTGCGTGGTTCTCCAACTCCGCTATAATCTCTTTTAAATGGACCGTCATGACCTGGTCCTCATGCAACTCCGAGCCCACTACCTTGTTCTTATCCATTAATATCTTCCTTAACTGTGTTTTTAAACCATTTATCTGGGTCTGTAGCTCTATGTCATCCAAACTGTTGATGACAGAGGACCAGTATTAAACGCAGTAAAAACATCATTCCATACTCCCCTTCTTTGTCTCCCTACATTACCCAAAAACTCTCAGTGTGTGGTGTACAGTTCGGTTTTGTCAACATGGGCGAAATCGAACTCATAAATCTTCTTGAACATATCCTTTAATAGGGCCTGGTATAGCTGCTCTGTTTCTTTGGGACACGACTCCGGTAAATGTACCTCGGTGAGATTTAAAATCACGTAGGCTACCGCATAGTGCACCCACTGGTATAGTACCTGATCCGTAGGCACCAATACCAGCCCATTCCCTGGTCCCTTGGTGGTGGTGGGGCACACCTCCCAGTGTGTCCTTGCTGCCTGCATCATGGGCAAGGGCTTTCGGGCACGCGCCACTAGCTCAGTGGCTTTATCTGGGGCTGGGTACTGCGGGACTATGCATGTGTGTAGGTGAGAATCCCATTCTACCCCCTTCCCCTTATCCTGCCAGGCTGCAGAGAAGATGATAGATACACCCGCAGGGCAGGCCCTTTTTGACCCCCACATACAGACATAGATCCCCTGTTCCGATTCCCACCACTTGTCCCAACATACACTAGTCCCTTCTTGGGTCCCGGTAACCGTTCGGTGGGTGTCGTTTCCCATCCGTTCCCAGTCGGCGGTGTGATCCCCCATGTCCGTGCTCAGCTTCCTGAGCCACCACCATCTTCCCAGGGGAATCTGTCCTGTGCAAGTCAGGCACACGCATTTCCCCTCGGTGACCCCGATCCGTGAGGCCACAACCTGTACGTTGGGGCAGGGGAGGGAGGCCTCCCCGTAGGTGAATCCGGTCTGGCTGGAGTACCGGGTGGAGTTGGATCCCAACCACCCGGGCCATCTTCCCTCATGGGCGTAGACGGCAGGTCCCTCTGTGCCTTGTTCGCTGCTCCCGGCAGTCACCACTGGAACCTTTTCTCCCGAGCACCCGTAGATGTGGGAGTCTTCCACATCCCCTCGCCTTCCGATGCTCATCCCTATCAGGGCAAACAAGATTATGCTCCCCTTCATCCTGAAATCCTCTCTGCAAAGATATACAACAACATGCAGCCAGGTCCCCAAGAGATTCTCTGGCTTGGTGAAGCATAGTCGGGTCCCGCGACCTCGACTCAAATACATACACTCTTAGCAGATTACTTACTTAATTAACTACCCACCACCTTACTTAACTTAAGCTAAAACAACCAAACTTAAGCTAAATACTTAAACTTAACAATAACCAAAACTTAAATTACCTAAACTATGTACATCCGCCGCCTGTCTTTGGGCGGCCAGGCTAATTCCTGGTTGGACTGCGGCTCACCGCTACCTCCGGCGTGGCCGCACCGTCCTGCACTGTTGGTCCCTCGCAGCCCGTGGCTGCTGGCTGAGGACCTCTGTCCTTGGACCTCCCCCTGACTCGAGGGGCGGCCCTTGGTAACTGGAGAGCTGGTGACCATGGCTTCCTCGGCTGGTGCGTCCATGGGGACCTTCTAGGGACTTTGGTGGGTGGTGTTATGTCCATAAATAAATAAACATTTTCATTATGAACAGCTAGCTTGAGCTAGTCATTTATTCAGCCATGTGGACTAGTGTACAGGCATCCATCTTGACTACTGCCTTGTGGGTAGCCCCCTACTAAACATACAGCTCTACCTAGTGTACCATTCTAGAATGACATGTTACTGATCATTACATCCCCCTTCCTTAGAGGTTAAACAAAATCAATATCAATCAATCATAACGACATAAACATCTTCACAACAGTCAACACATTTTCAAAGCTTTACTTTATGAACTCTAAGCTTTTCATTCTTTTATTATAGTTTTCTTTGTACTCAAAGATTAAGGCCTAGAAATTGAGTGCCCTTAGCGCCGATTTTGCGGCGCTAGAGGGCCTAGCGCTGCATTTGGCGCCGGCGCCGAAATTGCCTGGGGCCCTTACGCCGCGGTAGACCGGTAGCGCTGCGCCGGCACCGATGACGTCATCGGTGTGCGCAGCGTCCCGGTTGCCATGCCGACGGGCCCCAGCACCGAAATTCAGTTGCGGCCGCCTCGCCCGTGACAGCCGCAACTAAGACTCTGGCAACAGAGTCTTACGAGTCTTTGCGCCGGTGCATTAAAGGCCCCGCGGCGGCCGGCCGCTTTCCCGCCGGCCGCCTGGCCGCAGCTCCCTCCCCGGACTTCCCCCCCCCCCGGAACAGAAGTAAGCCCGGCACTTGTCCGAGGTGCCGGGCTCATTTTTTAAAAGATTTTCGCGGGCCGCGATCGGGTGCAGGCAGCTCCTCCTTAAGGGAAGGAGGAGGCCTGCACTTCCCGAGCCTGCCGCACCGCATCGGGTGCCGCAGCGCCGGAATTGCGGCGCGAAACGGCAGTTAGCGCCGATTTACCGCCGCAAAGACCCTTCAGTAGCGCCGGCAGCCGTTTGGGCGCGGCCCTGCTGAATTTTTGGCGCGCGCAGGGGGACTTAGCGCCGGCACTAACTTCCGGCGCTAAAGCCCTGGCTAAGCCAAAACTCAATTTCTAGGCCAGAGTCTATCAGGCTTTTTTACTTCACGTGTGGATCTTCTCAGCACAGGTAAGTCTGATGTGTTTTCATGAGAGCCTGTAAGTGTGTTTGTGTTAGGTTGTTCTGGTGGTGAGTGACAACATTCAGTTGCGGCATTGTCATCGATTTGCTCTTTGATAGTTTCTTGTGTTTTCAGGAGGGAACGGCGGTTCCTTCTGAGAATCTGTCCTTCCTTAGTTCTAACAGTGTATGACCTTGGTCCTACTTCCTCAACAACTGTAGCTTTCCTGTTCCATGCATCTGGATCCTCAATCCTGACAACATCATCCCTTGTCAATGGTTTCAGAGTTTTGGATGACTTGTCATAGTGTGACTTCTGTTTCAGCTTTAACAGTTGAAGCCTCTGTCTCAGTTCCTTACTCTGCTTTTCTTTTGCACAGCAGGGTAGCGTGGTGCGCAACTTGCAACCCATTAGGAGTTCAGCAGGTGAAGAACCAGAGTCTAAAGGGGAGGCTCGGTAGCTCAGCAGGGCGAGATAAGGATCAGACTTGCTTTCTGTTCCTTTCTTCAGTAGCTGTTTGAGAACTTGAACACCTTTCTCTGCCTTACCATTCGACTGAGCATACAGAGCACTGGATGTGATGCGTTGAAAGTCATAATGTGCTGCAAACTGTTGCAACTCCTTACAGTTGAAGCACGGACCATTGTCGCTAACAGCAATCCTGGGAATTCCATGTCTAGCGAAGATGGATTTAACATGCATTATGACACTGCTTGCTAATGTGCTTGAGAGCAGCACCATCTCAGGATAGTTAGAATAGTAGGCGATCACTATTAGATAGTCTTTACCATTCAAATGAAAGAGGTCCATACCAGCCTTTTGCCATGGTGCTGTTGGTAAGTCAGCTACTATCATTGGTTCCTTTGCTTGTTTGTTTTGGTGTTTCTGACATGTCTCACATATGCCTATCGTGTTCTCAATGTCCTTACTTATGCCAGGCCAATAAACAGTCTCTTGCCCTCCTTTTGCATTTTTCAATTCTGAGGTGTCCCTCATGAATCCTTATGAGCATTTCTTGACGTAAAGCCTCTGGAATGACTATTCTGTTCTGTTTTAGTAATAGTCCACTTGCGACACTTAACTCTGACCTGATGTGATAGTACTTTGGACAGGAACCTTTTGGCCAACCATGGTGAATGTTCTCTATTACTGTTTGTAACACTGTATCTTTTACTGTTTCTTCTGCTATTTGCTTTGATTTTGTGTCTGACACGGGCAGCGCAGCAGTGACCATACTCACATGAACATCTACGTCTTCCTCAGTAGAGCTCACATGACTCATTGTGGGCACTCAGGATAGTGCATCTGCTAACACTATGGCCCAGAAATTGGGTTGGGGCGCCAAAGTGGCGCAAAAGTCGCCTGAGCGCAGGATTTAGCGCAGCAATCGGAGTAATACCGATCAGCAGAAATTCAGTTTCAGTGCCGCTCGAGGGACACGGGGTGAGGCTCGCGGCGCTCCGCGTCCCTCTTAGGGCACTGAAACTGATTATCGTAGCGCAACGTGCCGCAGCGCCACACGCTGCGGCACAGCATGCTGCGGTACTGGAGGCCTTCCTCCCACTGTTAAGGGGGAGGTGCCTGCAACAGCGCGATCCCCGCTCGTGAGTGCCGGCAAATGAACCCGGCACCAAGGAGAAGTGCCGGGCTCTCGGGAAACAGCCGGCAATGCCGCGGGGGGGGGAGGTTAGGAGGCCGGGGACGGAGGTGCTGGCAGGCGGCCACTGAAAAAGCGGCCGCCCCACACCTCCACCTTAACTTGCGCTGCTGCCGGCACAGTAAGGCCCCGTGAACCGGGCGCGAGTAGCGAGCGGCGCAACTGCGGCGTTCGCTACCAAATATCGCGAACGGGGCTCGAATGGGGCGCTGCGCACACCGATGACGTCATCGGTGGCGGCGCAGCGCAAAAGCCTAACGCCACCATTAGCGCCCCTACTGAATATCCCGGGAGATGCAGCCAGTGGCGCTACAGCCACTGACTGCCTCTTTAGGCGCTAACAGGTGGCGCTACTCACCCAATTTCTCCCCCAATGTGTTTGCCTGTTGTGTAGATCAGTTCAAAGTCATATCTTTGCAGCTTCATCATGAGTCGTTGAATCCTTGGAGACATCTCATTCAGATTTTTTTTTATGATGGCAACCAGTGGGCAGTGGTCTGTCTCAACTGTGAAGGTGGGAAGTCCATATATGTAGCCATGGAACTTTTCTAGTCCAACTACCAAGCCTAGACATTCCTTTTCAATCTGGGCGTATCGACACTCAGAGTCAGTCATAGACCTGGAGGCATAGGCAACAGGCTTCCAATCTTCACCCTCTGCTTGTAGCAAGACCGCGCCTAGGCCATCTTTTGATGCATCCATTGACACTTTGATTCTCTTTGTTGGGTCAAAGAAGATGAGTACAGGTGTGGTTGTCAGCACTGTTTTGAGGATCATCCACTCTTCTTCATGTCTTTCTGTCCATGCAAACTCATTTGTTTTATGTAGCAGGTCTCGCAGACAGGCTGTCTTGGCTGACAAGTTAGGAATGAACTTTCCAATGAAGTTTATCATCCCCATGATGCGTGGCACTCCTTTTTTGTCAGTGGGTCTGGGCATGTTGAGTATGGCGTTTACTTTTTCCATATCTGGCTCTATTCCTTTACCAGATAGATTATCTCCTAGGAAAGCGACTTCCTGGACGCCAAACTGACACTTGGCTTTGTTGAGCTTCAGTCCATTCCGGCGTATGCTCTGTAGCACTTTAGTCAGTCTCTCATTGTGTTCTTTCAGTGTGGCGCCCCAGATGATGATGTCATCAACATAGACCCGAACTCCTTCCAGACCTTCAATTATGTGTTCCATCGCTCTATGAAAGATTTCAGATGCAGATATTATCCCGAAAGGCATTCTGAGGAAACAATACCTGCCAAATGGTGTGTTGAAGGTACAGTATTTGGTGCTCTCTTCATCCAGTTTTCGTTGCCAAAATCCTTGTGAGGCATCGAGCTTTGTGAAGTATCTGGCACCTGACATTTCACTGGTGATTTCTTCTCACTTGGGAATCTGGTAGTGTTCACGTTTTATGTTTGCATTTAAGTCCTTTGGATCCATGCATACTCTTAGATCATTGTTCTTTTTCTTTACACATACCATGGAGTTAACCCAGTCTGTTGGCTCTTCAACTTTCCTGATGACTCCTAGTGTGGTCATTCTGTCCAGTTCTTTCTTGAGCCGGTCACGCAGGGGTGCTGGAACTCTCCGTGGAGCATGTACCACTGGCTGAGCATCCTCCTTTAGCTGGATCTTGTAAGTGAATGGTAGAACTCCAAATCCTTTGAACACATCCTGGAAATTACTCACTACAGAATCCACTGAGTCATCTGGTCTGCTTATGGCACAGTTTATAAGGTAGACTCTCTTGACCAGTTCTAAGTCCTCACAAGCTTTGTCACCTAGTAGTGAATCAAGTCCTTCAGCCACAACAGAAAACATGAGATGATGCACTTTTTCTTTGACTGTCACTTTAAGTCTGCATGCACCTAAGCTATCTATTTTCTATCCATTATACTTCTTCAGTAGTACTGACTTTTTCTGTATTTTGGGCTTTTCTTTCATATTTTTAATGTCACTCATACTGATTAAGTTTGCTTTTGCCCCAGTGTCTAGTTTCAATGTAATTAATGCTCCATTTACCTGCAGTGACATTATCAATTTGTCCTCTTTTACTGCATTAACTTTATGTTCAGCATTGTCCATTCCTGAGGGCTGCACATTTTCTGTAGCCTTTTCGATATTGTCATATGACACCATTCCTACAAAAAATGTCTCGCTTACGTCAGTGTCCTCAATCACATTGACTTGTTGCCCTTTCTTTGTTTTTACTTTTGAAAAGCATTGTTTGGCAAAGTGATTCTTTCCATTACATTTTGTGCCCATTTTTCCAAACGCTGGGCATTGTCTTAACTGGTGCTGGTAACCACAGCGTTTACAATTAAAAATTCCATCCTCCGATTGCTTTGCATTTCTGTTCTGCCCCTGTTTCTTCCCCTTGTAGGACACAGCACCGACAGCAGCACTATCACTTACTACAGTCGCATTATTATTAATTTCACTGAAAGTCTTTGCGTGCTGTTGAGCTAGCTCACTGGCATGGCATATTTTCACAGCTTTCTCCAATGTTAGTTCAGTTTCTCTCAACAAACGTTCCCTGACCTTTTTATCATGAATATCAAACACAATCTGGTCACAAATCATGGATGATTTAAGTTCAGAGAAATTACATGTCTGTGCTTTCAGTTTCAGATCGGTCACAAAGCTATCAAAAGTCTCATTTTGCTGCTGTGTCCGTGAACGGAACACGTACCTCTCATAGGTCTCATTCTTTTTGGGAGAACAATGTGTATCAAACTTCTTTAGCACATCGTCCATTTTTTCTCTGTCCTCCTCTTGCTCAAATACAAATGTATTAAATACCTGCGGGCCTGCAACCGTGAGCAGTAATGCTATTTTCCTTGCATCTGGCTTCGTACCGAACCCGATGGCAGCAATGTAGAATTCGAACTGTTGTTTGAAAGTCCGCCAATTGCAGTCGACATTCCCCGTGAGTTTCAAACCCTCCAGTGGCTTCAAATTCTCCATGTCGCATTTCAGAATATTCAGCAGATATTACCACTTCTGGTACCATGTTATGTTCATAAATAAATAGACGTTTTCATTATGAACAGCTAGCTTGAGTTAGTCATTTATTCAGCCATGTGGACTAGTGCACAGGCATCCATCTTGACTACTGCCTTGTGGGTAGCCCCCTACTAAACATACAGCTCCACCTAGTGTACCATTCTAGAATGACATGTTACTGATCATTACAGGTAGGGCTTTCTTGGCCGATGGGCCTTTAACCTGAACCGCTGCTCCCTCAGACTTGACCTCTCCCAAACCTGGGCTAGGGGCAGGTAACTCTTTGCAGCCTGTTGCTGGGAGCTGAGAGTCTCTGCCCCCAGGTCCCATGGCTGGGTCTGGGGTGGGGTTTTCGACCTCAGGTCCCTCCCCCTCGTCTGGATCCCAGAAGAGTGGGGGAGTGTCCCAATCGATGGGTGGGATGGCCCCTCGTCTGGATCCCAGAAGAGTGGGAGAGTGTCCCAATCCATGGGTGGGATGGCCACATCGCCTGCCTGTGCAGTCTGTGAACTTGCTCCTGCTGCAGGCTGAGGATCTTTATCCTCAGACCGTACCCCAACTGGCTATTTTCCCCTTTCAGGTTTAAACAGCTTGCACTTGTTGATATGAAACCATTTTGTACGCCGGGGCAGCTTAACAGCGTATACCATGGGGCTGGCTTTATCTACAATGCTGTAGGGCCCCATGTATAATGGTTCCAAACTCCCTACTCGGGCATAGTTCCTCACCATAACCTGATCTCCTACCTCCCACTCATGGTGCTTTCTGGGTTCGAGCAGCAATCAGTTACTCTGATGCTGCCTTCCCATGTTTCCAGCCGTCTGCTCGTGGACCTGTTTCAGGTGCCCAAAGAGGTTTCGGGCGAACCTGTCCGGGTTTACCTCTCTGAGCTGACCCTCCGTGAGCACCGGGGCTAGTACATGGGTGGGGGTCCGCATAACCCTGCCAGTCATTAGCTCGTATGGGGAGTATCCCGTGCTTTTAGACTGGCTGGCCCGGATCCCCATCAAAACCAACGGTAGGACCTCGGCCCATTTACGGGGCGAGTCCACCGTCTCCTTCCTCAACCTTTCCTTTAGGGTCCTGTTCATACATTCCACAATCCCGGATGACTGCGGGTTGTGGGCCACATGCCATTTCCCCTCGATGCCTAACAGCATAAGGGTATTCTGCCTCACCTGTCCGGTGATGTGACTCCCTTGGTCGGACTACACATACTGTGGTAGTCCTCACCACGAGAACACTTCCCGGACCAGGATCCTGGCAGTACCCAGAGCTGTGGCTGTTCTGCAGGGAAAGGCCTCTACCCATTTGGTAAACACATCCACCAGGACTAGGCAGTACCTATAGCCTCCCTGGGCGGTGGGCAGGGACCCGATGTAGTCGACTTGTATCGACTGCCATGGTCCCTCTACCCTCCTGACATGTCCCAAGGGTACCTTCCTTTTGTGGGGGTCAGGGTTATTAGCAGCGCACACAAGACAGCGTGCACAGAACTCGCGGAAATCTTCCCTGAGTCCGGGCCACCATCCTGCCTGTTCCACCCGCTGCCGGGTGGTCTCAGGCCCGGGGTGTCCCGCTCCTGGACCCTCATGGGCCAGTTGAAGGAATTCCCTCCAGTGTTGCTGCGGCACAACCCACTGTTCCCCCCGGAACAGCATACCCTCTTTTACGGAGAGGGTTGCTGTGCCGTACGGACCCTCTACTCTTTTTCCCTCGGTTACTTCACCGAGGACTGCTTTGAGGACGGGGTCTTGGGCTTGGACCGTCTTAAGGTCCGGGGCTAATGCTACCCCTACACTCCCTTGGGTCCCATCCCTACCTCTGACCGCCGCCATGGGTCTGGACCCAAATGGGTCCCAGAAAGTGACTGTGCGGGCACCCTCCATGGCGAGCAAGTCAGCCTGCTGGTTGCGTTGGCCACGGGGTTCTGTGGAGGAATGGGCTTCCACCTTGTGGATGAAAACCTCCCCTTCCTCCCCCACTGCTACCAGGAGCTTTTCCAGCAGGGGTTTTACTGTGAGGGGTCTCCCGTCGGCGGAGGTGTATCCGCGGCGGGACCAGATGGCCAGGTGCTCCGTACACAAATTGCACGTGAACATGCTTTCCGAGCAAACCGTGTAGCGGGTGGGGAAGATTTCGGGTTGCGTAACAACGTACACCACCGCGGACAGTTCAGCCTGCTGGGTGCTCATGGTACTGGGGAGCTTAATCGCCAGGGCAATGTTTGCCGCTGGGTCATAAACTCCACACCCCGTGAGACGCTCGCCAGCACATTCCGTGCTGGAGCCGTCTACATAGATCTCGCAGCCTGTGGGATGTATCCCGGCCTGTAAACCTATGTTTACTTCCCAAACCCCTTCTATGGCTGTTCCAGGATATACCAGGTTGGCTGCGAGCTTTGGCTCGCAGAGACCCTTCACTCTAAGATCCATCTGTGAGAGGAGCAAGGTCCAGCGGGCAATGCGGGCACTGCTCACTGTTCCATCCTTGATCCTCCCGTCCAGAAGCATCTGGGTGGGTGTGTGATGGGAGAGGTGTCTGTGAAGATCAATGATCTTTTCACAGCCCAATGTGTGGCCAAGTGGTGCTGCTCACAGTTGGAGTAGCTCCTCTCCACATCCGTGAGTGTCCGGGAGGAGTAGACCACCGGCCTCAGCCGGCCGTGCCACTCTTGGAGAAGCACAGCACTCAGGCTGTCCCCGCTGGCTGCTACCTCCAGGAAAAACTCTTTCCCCCTATCTATGTCCCCTAAGCTGGTGCAGTCTGCAAGTCTTTCTTGAGCCTGACAAATGCTGCCTGGCAACCCTCATCCCAAAGCCACTCCACTCCCTTGTGTAGGAGTCGGAGCAGAGGGGCTGCGATGGCTGCATAGTCCTCAATAAAGTCTCTACAGTACTAGAAACGACCTCACACCCGTTACTGTGTTAGGGACTGGTAACTCTTGTACCGCTTCTCTCCTAGCCTTATCTATGGCCCTTTCTCCAGCACGTACGGTCAGGCCGAGGAATTTCACCTCCTGCTGGCCGATCTGCGCTTTCTTGGGATTTTCCTTGAAACTCTTCTGCCCTAGCAGCTCCAGCAGTTCAGCCAATAGTGGGCCATGCTCCTCTTTCGAATCGGTGAACAGGAGCAGGTCATCCACATATTGGACCAACTGTCTGGGCTGGCTGAAACCCTTTAAACTGTTTGCCATGCACTGATGGAAAATGCTGGGGCTGTTGTGGGAGCTCTGAGGCAAGCAGTTCCACATGTACTGTTGCCCTTTAAATGTAAAGGCAAACTTGTACTGATCCTCCCTCCTTAAAGGGATGGACCAAAACCCATTTGAAATATCCAGCACCGTGAACGTGGTCGCGGATGCTGGAATACTTCCTATCAGGTTGGCAACTGCTGCTACTGTGGGTGCACAGGCTGGGATGTTACTATTGAGCACTCGATAGTCCACCGTGGCCCTCCAGGAATTGTCCGGCTTTCTAACCGGCCACTGATGTGCCTCAATAAATCCGAGACTCGATGTTAGCGAAACAAAATAAGGCTTTTATTGACTTAGAAGGTAACACACGGGAGAGAGGTATCTTCCATCCAGAGCTCTGCCGTACTGGATGTGCTGCAGGCTGGGCCAGCTTACATAGGGGCCAGGTATGGGCGGAGCCCTACACATAGTACAATACAATGGTGAGGAAACTGAACAGAGGTAAGGGAAATGAAACTGAAACCAACCACAGTCACAGGCAGTGATGAATGGAATATTTCATCACATTCACCCCTTCTATAGATTTAGTCTGTTCGGGGGTTTGATAGTCCTCTGCGACCGACGTGGCAGTTGTGGTGCCGCGGGTGTCGGCTGGGTGTCCCCGGTGGCCTCCTGGGTCTCTGCCGGGGGTGCTGCCAGGGTTGTTGAAGGGGTAATTGGTGGGGGTGCCGTTGGTCGATGTTCTTCCGGGGGTGATGAAAGAGTAGTGGGTGGGTAAGAGTTGCTGTGATCGTTGTTGCTGCTATTGTCGTGGTTGTTGTCGTTACCGGCTGGGGCAACGTCTTTTATGGACACGGTGTCCTCCCTTCCGTCGGCGTGCTGGACATACGCATATTGGGGGTTGGCGTGGAGTAGGTGCACTGGCTCCACGAGAGGGTCCATCTTGTGGCCCCTCACATGCCTTCGCACGAATACCGGACCTGGGGTAGAGAGCCATGACGGAATGGATACGCCTGAGGTGGATTTCCGGGGAAAGACAAACATTCGTTCATGAGGCGTGGCATTAGTGGCAGTACACAATAGCGGCCGTATCGAATGGAGCACATCTGGGAGGACTTCCTGCCAGCGGGAGATAGGGAGGCCCTTGGTCCTTAGAGCTAGAGTGACTGCTTTCCATACTGTCCCGTTCTCTCGCTCCACTTGACCGTTACCCCGGGGGTTGTAGCTGGTGGTATGGCTTGTGGCGATCCCCCTGGACAGCATGTACTGGCGTAGCTCTTCACTCATGAAGGACGCCCCCCTATCCGTATGGATGTAGCTCGGCATACCGAACAGGCAGAACAGGCTGTTGAGGCATTAAATGACCGTGCCGCTGGTCATGTCTGGGCAGGGGAAGGCGAATGGGAACCGGGAGTATTCGTCCACAATGTTCAGGAAGTAAACATTGCGGTCGACGGACGGGAGGGGGCCCTTGAAATCTAAGCTGAGCCGCTCAAAGGGCCGTGTAGCTTTGATTAAGTGGGCTCTATCTGGGCGGTAGAACCGAGGCTTGCACTCAGCGCAAGTGCGGCAGTTCCTGGTCAGAGACCGAACTTCCTCAATCGAGTAGGGTAAGTTGCGGGACTTTATGAAGTGGAACAGCCACGTGACCCCTGGGTGGCAGAGGTCGTTGTGGAGGGTCTGTAGCCGATCCCCGGTGGCGCTGGCACACATCCCTCGTGAGAGGGCGTCAGGGGATTCGTTAAGGGCCCCTGGCCGGTAAATGATGTCATACTCGAAGGTGGAGAGCTCGATCCGCCACCGAAGAATCTTATCATTCTTGATCTTCCCCCTCTGTTTATTATTGAACATAAACGCTACCGACCGCTGGTCGGTAAGTAGGGTGAAGCGTTTGCCGGCTAGGTAGTGGCGCCAGTGGCGCACTGCCTCCACGATGGCTTGGGCCTCCTTTTCCACGGAGGAGTGTCTGATCTCGGGCCCTTGGAGGGTCCTCGAGAAGAAAGCTACGGGCCGCCCCGCCTGGTTGAGGGTGGCCGCCAAGGCAAAGTCAGACGCATCACTTTCCACTTGAAATGGAGTGTTCTCGTCCACTGCCTATAGCGTGGCCTGCTCAATATCCTGCTTAATGCTTTTGAAGGCGGCGTGGGCCTCAGCAGAGAGCGGAAAAGAGGATGCTTTCAAGAGGGGGCGGGCTTTGTCGGAGTAGTTGGGGACCCATTGGGAATAATAAGAAAATAACCCCAGGCACCTTTTCAGGGCTTTGGGAGTGTTGGGCAGGGGCAGCTCCCGTAGGGGGCGCAATCGGTCGGGGTCTGGTCCGATTTCCCCATTCTCCACCACGCTGCCTAGTATGCAGAGGCGCGTGGTGTTGAAAACGCACTTGCCCTCGTTGTAGGTGAGGTTGAGTTTTTGTGCGGTTTTCAGGAATCTCTCGAGGTTCGAGTCGTGATCCTGCTGGTTGTGACCGCAGATGGTGATGTTGTCGAGATAGGGGAAGGTTGCCTGCAAGTGGTGGTCATCGACCATGCGGTCCATCTCCCTCTGGAAGACCGAGACCCCATTCGTCACCCCAAAGGGGACTCTGAGGAATTGGTAGAGGCGTCCGTTTGCCTCGAAGGCGGTGTACGGGCGGTCCTCTGGTCTGATAGGGAGCTGGTGGTATGCTAACTTGAGGTCGATGGTGGAGAACACCCGGTATTGGGCGATTTGGTTCACCATTTCTGATATGCGGGGTAGTGGGTAGGCGTCTATTTGTGTGTACCTGTTGATCGTTTGGCTATAGTCGATCACCATCGTTTCTTCTCGCTACCCCTTACCACTACCACTTGGGTGCGCCACGGGCTGTTGCTGCGTTCAATAATGCGCTCTTTCAGGAGCCTGTCTACCTCGGTCGCGATAAACCGCCTGTCCTCCCAGCTGTACCTCCTGCTTTTGGTCGCTATTGGCCGGCAGTTAGGGGTAAGGTTCGCGAATAGCGAAGGCGGCTTTACCGTCAGGGTAGCCAGACCGCACACTGTGAGGGGCGGCTGGGACCCACCGTACTTGAGCGTGATGCTTTGGTGGTTGCACTGGAAATCTAGGCCCAAGATCACGCTCGCACATAGATTCTTCATGATTAATACTTTAAAATTATCGTATACAGTTCCGTTAACGGACAATTGTACCGTGCAGTAACCCATGATGGTCGATGTCTGGGTTTTATCAGCCATAGAGATGGTACCCCGAGTAGGGACCACCTTTAGGGAGAGTTGTTGTGCCAGTTCAGGGTGGATAAAACTCTCCGTGCTTCCACTGTTAATTAAACATTTAACCCCGCACCCGTTTACCTCGATGTCCACCATTGATTTGGATAGCGGGTGCGGCCTGGTCTGGTCCACTGTGACCGATGCCACTGTAGGGCCCTGATCGAGACAAGATGGCGTCCACGCTGTCTGCTCATAAGATGGCGGACCCCACGAGGTCGGGCAAGATGGCGTCCAAGATGGCCGCTCCCACGGCGCACACGCGGCGGTGGCGGGTTTTCCGGCGGGGTTCCCTCTGCACACCTTCCAGAAGTGCCCCTTCTTACCGCACTTAAAGCAGGTGGTGCCTTTCACCGGGCACAGGTTTCTGGTGTGCTTCGGCTGCCCGCAGAAGTAGCAGTTGGGTCCCCGACGCGTCGCGGCTGTCGTAGGGCTTCTGGGGGGAGAGCGGGGCCCCGCCGGTGTCGGGCTGCCGGGCGGGGAAAATGCCTTCCAAGATGGCGGCGCCCTTGGTGCGCACGTGGCGGCGTGGACGGCGCGGGCTGAAGAGTAGGCGTCCGAGTTTCTCTGGGCCACATCCAGGGATCGCGCTGTGTCCGCAGCCTGTTTCAGGTCCGATCCCGTTTTTTCCAGCAGTCTCTGCCGGATGTAAGTGGAGCTGAGGCCTGTGATAAAGGCATCGCGAACAAGCTCGTCAGTGTACACTGCGGCTTTTACATCTTGGCACTTGCAGCCTTTGCCAAACGTTTTCAGGGTGCCTAGGAACTCCTCCACCGATTCCCCAGGTCGCTGTGCGCGAGTAGCGAGCAGATGCCTAGCATACACCTCATTCATAGGCTGCTGGTAATGCACCTTTAAGATGTCGCAGGCGGCCGGGTACGTGTCGGCGTCTTGGATGAGTGGGTAAACCCGGTGGCTTACCCAATTCCGCAGAATTCCGAGTTTCATACTCGCAGCGTCCGTAGCGCCTTTGACGGCTGCGGAATTGTCCAGGAAGAATTCCATACACATAAACCAGTGTCTGAAGCGTGCCGATGCGTCCGAAGCATGCTGGTCCAAATCCAAACGTTCGGGTTTCAAGAGTTGATCCATTGTGTTGAAATTTAAGTCAATAAAATTGATGTGCCTCAATAAATCCGAGACTCGATGTTAGCGAAACAAAACAAGGCTTTTATTGACTTAGAAGGTAACACACGGGAGAGAGGTATCTTCCATCCAGAGCTCTGCCGTACTGGATGTGCTGCAGGCTGGGCCAGCTTACATAGGGGCCAGGTATGGGCGGAGCCCTACACATAGTACAATACAATGGTGAGGAAACTGAACAGAGGTAAGGGAAATGAAACTGAAACCAACCACAGTCACAGGCAGTGATGAATGGAATATTTCATCACAGCCACAATAGAGAATTCACGTGGGTAGCTATCGGTCTCAGAACTCCCTGCTGTACTAACGAGGACATGGCCGCTTCCATGTCTGGCTCTGCTTCCCTGGGGAAGTTATACTGTTTCTGTGGTCATAGAGTCATAGAGTCATAGGCCTAGAAATTCAGTTGGGCGCACCAGCCGTTAGCGCCTTAGGAGGAGTAGATCTCGAGCGCTAGGCGCTTATCGCCCGGGCGCAGCGCGAACTGCGCCTCTCCCCAACTTCAGGACACATTTAGCGCCGGCGCAAAGTCTTAGCGCGCGCCCTGATGCGCGCGCAGCTCATGACATCATTTAATAGTGCAACGCCCTTTGTGCGCCCCAAACCGGAACTTCACTCGCGCCGGCCCATTGTGCACCGGGCGGCCTGAACGACTGTGAAGTGGAACGGTACACAGGCCAGCCAGGCCGCGGGGAGCGCTAATTAAAGGGCACTTACCCAGCAGTATAAAGGCCAGCCATTTTGCAGCATTCAGTCTTGTGCAACGGTTTTTTGGACAGAGACCAAGGAGGAGAGTTTACTGGTTTGGACCAACACTTGGACAGGTATTTTTGGCTCAGGCCAGAGCTTACCAATTATCTTTGCCTTCATTCAGAGCTCAGTGTTTGCCAGCATATAATGGGGGCTGCATTGGGTGGCAACGCTGAATTTCAGCCTTATGCCAGAAGGGCTTACAGACGCCGTGAGAGAGTGGCAGCCCTGGCTAGACGCAGAGGGGGCAACAGGCATCGCCAACTGAGGCCTTACCCACGCAGGGTATACCGCCAGCAGACCTCCTATCTGACCATGTCTGCCGCGATGTGTGTTAGGAGGCTGCGATTCCGAAGGGAGGTGGTTGCAGACATCTGCCGGCTGCTTCAGAGAGATCTGCAGCCACAGCTGATGCGCAGGACGTCTCTGTCGGTGGCAGTGAAGGTGACGGTGGCTCTCAACTTCTATGCCTCCGGCTCCTTCCAATCCGCTACTGGGGACATCGCTAACATCTCCCAGTTCGCCGTGCATTGCTGCATCCACCAGGTGACCGAAGCCCTTTTCACAAGGAGACATCAATTCATCTCCTTCCCCATGACCCTGGACAAGCAGCAGCAGCGTGCAGTGGGGTTTGCAAGAATAGCGGGCTTCCCCATGGTGCAGGGCGCCATTGACTGCACGCATGTGGCTTTGCGGGCACCTCTTGAGCATGCCGAGGATTACCGCAACCGGAAGGGCTACCATTCCCTCAATGTACAGCTGGTGTGTGACCACAGGCAGCGCATCCTAGCTGTCAATGCCCGCTTTCCAGGCAGCAGCCACGATGCCTTTATCCTGCGACAGACAACTGTGGCTGACATGTTCCAGGCACAGCCTCCCCCAAGAGGATGGCTTATCGGGGACAAAGGCTATCCTTTGTGTACCTGGCTCATGACCCCGCTCCGCGCGCCCACGACCCCTGCTGAAGAGGCATACAACGAGAGCCATCAAGCAACGAGGAACCTCATAGAACAAACAATCGGCGTGCTCAAGCAACGGTTCCGCTGTCTCGATCGCTCCGGGGGAGCCCTCCAGTATTCGCAGGATCGAGTCTCCCAATTCGTCGTCGTTTGCTGCATGCTGCACAACCTGGCTATCCGCAGGACTCAGGCACTGCCACCTCACGTTGGACCACCACCTCAGGAGGAGGAGCAGGAGGAGCATGAGGACGACGAGGACGAGGAGCACCAGCCCAGGAGGGACGCACAAGGTCCAAGGGCCGCCCGTCGGCGGCTTATTGAACGTCACTTCTAGGCCCCCTGTCAGGGAATGGCTTGTGCCAATGATAGAACATGATTGCAGCCGCTCCGCAAGCCCTCAGCCGGTTAAGGCAACAAACACTTCAAAGATCAAACATGGACAATGTGAATAAATAAAATGCTTTATTTTACAAACTCTGGGCCCTTCCCACATGAAAACCAAAAACAGACGAAACCCCCAAAAAACACTCAAACACATTACTCGCTCCCACAACCTGGAGAGGATTAACAAAATAGGGCAACTAAAATGGCCGTCATTCTCGGCCTTCGTCAAAAACAAACATCGCATCATCGGCCTTCAAAAAACAAACATCCAATTCTCGGCCTCAAGAAACAAACACAAATGGCCACACATTCGACTATTTGGCCCGCTAGGGCGATGCCTTGGCCATCTTTGGGTGGCCCCTGCCCGCCCTGCTGCTCCACCTCAAAGTAAGGCCATTGGCTGCTGCAAGGCTGGGGGCAGGCTCCTGAGGGGCGCATGTCATGACGGCAGATGCCCTTGGGGGTCGGCCTAGTCGAGGTCTGGCCGTCGAGCGGCCGGCTGTTGATTGCTGCAGCTGTGGCTGGCCAGCATCAGTCGCTGCAGCAGCTCCTGGCAGCTCCACTGGGGGAGTGGCAGTGGCGGCTGGAGGAATGGCGGCAAGCTGGTGGATGGCAGGCGCTCGCTGGTCGCCTGAGACACTGGCACTCGCCCGGGCCAGCGCTGCAGCATGCGCACCAATCTGCCGAGGGACAGACCGCTGTGCTGCTGCAGCGCGCCGGGTGCCCTGGCGATGCCTGGCTGACACAGCGAGTGTGGCAGCAGTGAGTGCCCGTGTTGACCTGTTCACTGACCGCAGCAGAGCAGCCAGTGACTGGACGGCACCACTGATCACCTGGCCAGTCGCTGACAGATCTGCCCGGTATTCCGCCCGACTGGTGGCCTCTAAGGGCCCGAACTCAGCCACACTCCGAGAGAGGGAATCGATGGACTCAGGCAACCGTGCCACTGCCGCCATGAGCTCCGTGTGCCGGCGCTCCGAGTCCGCGGACAAGTCTTCGAGACGTTCCATCTCCTCGGCGAAGAGCATCTCCTGACTGGAGACCGGACTCTCCCTCTGGGGAGAAGGCCGCCGAGCTGGCCGACCCTTCCTGCGTTGCTGGAGGCCGCTGGGCCCAGCAATTGGACTCCCCTCCGACGCATCCCCCCTCTGGGGAGAAGGCCGCCGAGCTTCCACCCCCCTCCCGCCTTTCTGCAGCACGCAGGTCCCAGGAGCTCCCCTCCCCTTCGACACTTCCGCCACGCTGCCCTCCAGGGAAGACGTGTCCCCTACATTGGCCTGGGTGGCTGCGGCTGAGGGTTCCCCTGATGGGCCGCCTTCCTCTTGCTCCTCCTCCTGCTCCTCCTCGAAGGGTCTGTCACTGGCAAGTTGAGGGACCTCCTCTTGACCATCTGAAAGCAGGAAGGCACAAGAGTAGCTTTAGAGTGAGGAGAGGGCGTCAGTGCGGGATGCATGAGTGGTGGCATTCAGCGCATTGGTCGGACAGTGGCAAAGGATGTAGATCTGATGCGCAAGTGGGACGAGAGAGGTGCAAAAGGTGATGTCCTTACCATTGCTGCCCAGAACAGGGTCGGCATCTCCACATGCAACGGGCCCAATCACCCGGCCACCCATGAGGCGCTCCACGCGATGTTGCAGGTCGGTGAGTGGCTGGAGATGGGGTCGGCCTCCCCCGGTCGCAGTCCGGCTCTTGCAATTATTCGCCAGCTTGGCCTGCAAGAGAAAGGACGGCCTCTAAGTACAGTGTGTCGCCGTGATCTTGTGTGCACTGCCTCCCATGGTGGAATAGCCTGGCCAGTGTGTCGCCATGATCTGGTGTGCACTGCCTCCCTTGGTGGAATAGCCTGGCCAGTGTGTTGCCATGATCTGGTGTGCGCTGCCTCCCATGGTGGAATAGCCTGGCCAGTGTGTCGCCATGATCTGGTGTGCAATGCCTCCCATGGTGGAATAGCTTGGCCAGTGTGTTAAGTGCAGAATGTGCAATTGATGCTCATGCCTGTCCCATAGCTGCTGGATGAAGGCTGGCCATTAGAGCTTTCAGGTCCCTTTGCCCATAATGTGAGGTGCACATGCAAGGATGAGGAGGTCATTGGAAAGGGTACTCACCCTGACAATGCGTGTGAGGTCATTTAACTTTTTGCGGCATTGGGCACCGGTCCTGGGGACGTCGCTGTTGGCTGACAGCTTGCTGGCGACATGCCTCCAGGCTCTCCTGTAGACGTGGACCGTGGCCTTCTTGCCATTGTCCGGGTACAAAACATGGCGCCTCTTCTCCACAGCAGCAAGCAGCACACTCAGATCACGCTCTGAGAAGCGCTGCGCACGTTCACGGGCCTTCTCCATGTCTTCAGGCGCTATTTGGGTCCAGCAGCAGTGTTCAGGCCTAGCTGGAGGGCTCCACTATCCAGGGCGTGGCAGCAGACACAGTCGACCCTTCCCCCTTAAGAGCTGGCCGGCGCCAGGGTGTCTGCTGTCAATCACGAGATGGCCGCACCTGCGCTGCGCCCGGCCTCGGCGTTATCGATCACCACCTCCGGCTTAGCGCCCAAAGAGAGGCGTCCAGCAGCAGTTTTAGCGCTCGCCCGAACTAGTAGGGCGAAGCTAATGAATATCGGAGAAGTGGCCTAGATTTGGCGGCGGCCGCAAACTTTAGCGGACGCCCCACTTTTGCGCCCCAAAAGTGGCGTCAATGAATTTCTAGGCCACAGAGTTATACAGCACAGAAAGAGGCCCTTCGGCCCATCGCGTCCGCGCCGGCCATCAAGCCCTGTCTAATCTAATCCCATTTTCCAGCATTTGGTCCGTAGCCTTGTATGCTATGGCATTTCAAGTGCTCATCCAAATGCTTCTTGAATGTTGTGAGGGTTCCTGCCTCTACCACCCTTTCAGGCAGTGAGTTCCAGATTCCAACCGCCCTCTGGGTGAAAAAGTTTTTCCTCAAATCCCCTCTAAACCTCCTGCCCCTTACCTTGAATCTATGCCCCCTTGTTATTGACCCCTCTACTAAGGGGAAAAGTTCCTTTCTATCTACCCTATCTATGCCCCTCCTAATTTTGTACACCTCAATCAGGTCCCCCCTCAGCCTTCTCTGCTCCAAGGAAAACAACCCCAGCCTGTCCAGTCTTTCTTCAGAGCTGAAGCGCTCCAGCCCAGGTAACATCCTGGTAAATCTCCTCTGCACCCTCTCCAAAGCAATCACATCCTTCCTATAGTGTGGCGACCAGAACTGCACACAATACTCCAGCTGTGGCCTTACCAGCGTTTTGTACATCTCCATCATAACCTCCCTGCTCTTATATTCTATGCCTCGGCTAATGAAGGCAAGTATCCCATATGCCTTTTTAACCACCTTATCCACCTGTTCTGCTGCCTTCAGGGATCTATGTACATGCACACCAAGGTCCCTCTGATCCTCTGCCTTTCCTAGGGTCTTACCATTCATTGCGTATTCCCTTGCCTTGTTAGTCCGTCCAAAATGCATCACCTCACACTTTTCAGGGTTAAATTCCATTTGCCACTGTACCGCCCATCTGACCAACCCATCTATATCGTCCTGTAACCTGAGGCTTCCCTCCTCGCTATTTACCACCACACCAATTTTCGTGTCATCTGCAAACTTACTGATCATACCTTTTACATTCACATCCAAATCATTAATGTAGACCACAAACAGCAAGGGACCCAGCACTGATCCCTGCGGTACCCCACTGGACACAGGCTTCCAGTCACAAAAACAACCTTCCACCATCACCCTATGCCTTCTGCCACTAAGCCAGTTTTGGATCCAATGTGCCAAGGCACCCTGGATCCCATGGGCTCTTACCTTCCTGACCAGTCTCCTATGCGGGACTTTATCAAAAGCCTTACTGAAATCCATGTAAACCACATCCACTGCACTACCCTCATCCACACACCTAGTCACCCCCTCGAAAAATTCAATCAAATTGGTCAGA
Source organism: Somniosus microcephalus (assembly GCF_052327205.1). Taxonomy (NCBI): domain Eukaryota; kingdom Metazoa; phylum Chordata; class Chondrichthyes; order Squaliformes; family Somniosidae; genus Somniosus; species Somniosus microcephalus. The sequence continues at coordinate 214,935,211 of NC_140993.1, read as the reverse complement.
CATGATCTTCCCTTGACAAAGCCATGCTGGCTATCCCTAATTAATTCTTGTCTCTCCAAGTGGAGACTAATTCTGTCCCTCAGAATTTTTTCCAATAATTTCCCTACCACTGATATTAGGCTCACTGGCCTGTAATTCCCTGGCTTATCCCTACTACCCTTCTTGAATAATGGTACTACATTAGCTGTTCTCCAGCCCTCTGGTACATCCCCTGTGGCCAGAGAGGTTCTGAAAATTTGTGTCAGAGCCCCTGCAATCTCCTCCTTTGCCTCACATAGTAGCCTGGGATACATCTCGTCCGGGCCTGGGGATTTATCCACTTTTAAGCCTGCTAAAACCGCTAGTACCTCCTCCCTCTTGATGCTAATATGTTCAAGTATATCACAGTCCCCCTGCCCGATTTCTAGGTCTACATCGTCCTTCTCCATAGTGAACACAGATGCAAAATATTCATTTAAAACCCCACCTACATCTTCTGGCTCTACACACAGCTTGCCACTTTGGTCCCTAATGGGCCCTACTCTTTCCCTAGTTATCCTCTTGCCCTTAATATACTTAAAAAACACCTTAGGATTTTTCTTTATTTTGCTCGCCAGTGTTATTTCATGGCCCCCTCCTCGCTCTCCTAATTTCTTTTTTAAGTATCCCCCTGCACTTTTTATACTCCTCTAGGGCTTCCTCTGTCTTTAGTCCTTTGTATCTGCCAAAAGCCCCCCTTTTTTTCCGAATCCATCGGGCCATGGGGTCCCCGTCTATGCTGCCCTCAAACCCTGTGACCCTCCCGCAGTCGTGTTTGTGTGTGGCAAATGCGGCCAGGTGGGCCTGCACAAATGCCTGGAACTCCTGTGGTGTGTTACTGACTATAAGCTCGAGGTTATAACCCTCTTTGGGCTACGTGGTGCACAGGGTCCCCTTCCCTTCCTTTCCTGGGATCACTACTACCTCACCATTCTTTACTTTACTTGCCCCCCATAGGCAATGATTCCTCAAATCTACTAGGATCCCGTGGCCTACAATAATGTCGGCTCCCAGGACACCTCTTCCACCCTCCACTTCCCATTTCATCAGGACACAGGTCCACTTGGAGCGGAGCGGTCCTAACCGAATGGCGAGTGTAGTGTATGTACCCGTCTACCCTTAAGGAAATTATTGTATGTAACCGTTCACCTTTAAGGGAACTACTTTAAGTGTGGCACTGCTTGTTTGGCTTCTGTATACTGTAATACCGACAGTGACCACACCAGTATATAAGTGTTGTGACAGGATAACTGGGGCAGATACGCCCGGACCTTCGAATAGTAAAGACCTGTTTGTTGTTATTTCTGAAGTCTGTGTATTTATTAACTGCACAACCCACAGACTTTACAGTGGCGACGAGTCCGATCGTACCCTGCGGCAAGATTACCAAAGCAAGAAGAGCGTCGAAGAGAGGCAACCGCCCTCGTCGTGCTGCTGGAAGAAAACACGAGGCTGCAGCAGGAGAAAGGTGGAAGACTTTAGCAACAAAAGCTTCCATCTGCAACAGGCACTGACTACCCTTCTACCACGGTACAGAGTGAGCCGATCAGCAGGGAACAAGGCGGCCGAAGAGACTGTGAGTAGGGGAAGGAGTAGGGGAAGGTGTAGAGAATATCCGGAGGATAAGGGCAGAGCACTCGACCTCGGTCGAGGGGGAGCTGAGCCGGTCAAAAGTCGGGTCCAACGGCGTCGGGTGACAGCCGGACCGCGATCGGCGGGAAAAATCCGGGCAGCAACCGCAGCCACGAAGCGCTAAGCCTGCGAGTAGGCGCGGGAGGAGAAACCCAGCCGCAGCCGGGGAGGGAAACACCGGTCTGCGAGAGGGCTGGGGAGGCGAACAGGAACCGTGCGGGTGAGAGCCGGGGGCGGAGAGAGAGACTGCGAGGAGCCAGTCCAGCGGCTGAGCTGTTCTCCACCAACGGGGTACTCAGAGCCGGCAAAACCGAACGTGCGGGAGTGGGAGAGAGACACAGCCGAAAACGGGGTGAGAGACTGCGCGAGAGCCAGTCCAGCGGCTGAACTGTCCTCCGTTAACGGGGTGTACCCAGCGCCAGTAGAGCCGTGCGGGCGGGAGGAGAAGTCAGAGCCGAGTAGGGGGAGCTGTGCGAGAGCCAGCCCAGCGGCTGAACCTGTCCGCTGCGGGGAAAGCGTACCCCTTCCACCAGGAAGAAACGCGGGAAGCCGCCATTAGGCGGAGGAGCCGACAGAAGCGGGAAACCGCCATTGAAGTGGGCGGGGAGAGAAAGGAAGAGCGGGAAACCGCCAAATTCGCGGGAAAAGCCGCCATCTTAGAAAAAAAAATACATAAGAATTTAAAGAAATATTTGTGTTGTACCCAAAGAAAGGAAGATGCCTAAGCGTGGGGACAGCAACGATTTTAACTCCGAAATAGAAGACTGGCCCACGTACGTGGAACGTATTGAGATACATTGTAAGGCTAACAAAATAGCTAAGGAGGAAAAAGCTGTAACCTTACTTAACATGATGGGTGCGAAAACATTCGGGTTGTTGAAACATCTTCTCTCTCCAGCTAAACCGGCGGATCAGACCTTCGAGGATATAGTAGCGGTGCTGAAGGATCACTTGAACCCCACACCGTTGAAGCTGGCTGAACGATTCAGATTCTATGCGAGAACGCAGAAGAAAGACGAAAGCAACGCGGAATACTTGGTCGAACTGCGGAGGCTAGCGAAACACTGCCAGTTCGGAGGGAATCTGACAGAGGCACTGCGAGACAAGTTCGTATGTGGATTGTCCAAAGAAGGGATGCAAAAGCGACTACTGGAAGAGAACAACCTCACACTTGACAGGGCTGTCCTTATAGCCGCATCATACGAAGCCGCAGCAAAAGGAACGGCGGTAATGCAGCGGAAGACGGTGGCACTAGGGGTGGACCACATCACCTCGAGGACTACGAAATGCTATCGTTGTGGGAAGACAACACACGACCAGAAGCGTTGCTGGGGTAAAAACCAAGAATGCCGGAAATGTGGCAAGATCGGGCACATAGCTAAAGTGTGCCGGTCAGGAACGACGTACAACAATGACGAGTCCTCACAAAAATGGTACAGAAAGGTACAAGAGGCGACTAGGAAGAGTCTGAAGGAACAGAAGTCGGACTCACACTCCAAACACAAAGGACTGGACAGTCTGAGAATCCACCACGTGAGCAATGAAGCCGACCGACAAACTATTTGGATAACGTTACAGATTGAGAAGGTCCAAGTAAAAATGGAAGTAGACACCGGATCGGCGTTGACTGTCATGAATAAGCATGACTATAAAAAGTTTTTCAAGCATATTCCACTATGGAATACGGATCTAGTGCTGCAGACATACACAGGGCACAAAGTATTCCCCATCGGAAAACTAGAGGTTAAGGTGAGATACCAGGATAAAGTTCACCACCGGTTAGATCTGTATGTGTTGCCTGAGGGAGGTCCACCATTTCTGGGACGAGAGTGGATCCGAAAAATAAAGATGGACTGGCATGCACTAAACACCATGATGGTGGAGTCCGAAAAAGAGGATGTCAAACCTGAACGGTTGTCCAGAATATTAGACGAAGCTAAAGAGGTATTCCAGCAAGGACTGGGAACGCTGCGAGGTATTAAAGCAAAGGTCAAGATTGCAGAACATGCAAGCCCAAAGTTTTTTAAGGCCAGATCGGTACCGTACGCAATACGACCAGCAGTAGAGGCAGAACTAGAAGAACTTGAACGATCAGGGGTTCTGTCAAAAGTAGACTGGAGTGAGTGGGCCACGCCCATTGTTCCCGTCATGAAATCCTCACCAAGTAATAAGCCAGGGGGACCGGGGAAGGTCCGTATCTGCGGAGATTTCAAGATCACAGTGAATCCGGTACTTCACACGGTACAATACCCGCTTCCGCGGATTGAAGATATTTTTGCTTCATTGGCTGGAGGGAAGCACTTCATGAAGATAGACTTGGCTCAGGCATATTTACAGATGGAGGTTGAGGAAGAGTCACGCCAATACCTCACCATCAACACTCACAGAGGCTTGTATCGCTATAATAGACTGGTCTTTGGAGTAGCTTTGGCGCCAGCAATTTGGCAGAGGGCCATGGAACAGGTGTTACAAGGAATTCCAAGCACGCAGTGCTACTTAGATGATATTCTAATCACGGGAAAGGATGAGGAAGAACACCTCACGAATTTGAAACTGGTACTCACCAGGTTGAAGGAGTATGGCCTTCGGGTTAATCGCAAGAAGTATGAGTTTTTCCAAAAACGGATCTCATACTGCGGTCATGTCATTGACCGAGAGGGACTACATAAGTCACCGGAAAAGATAGAAGCGGTCGTGAAGGCCCCCGCTCCAGGAAACGTGTCACAGCTAAGGTCATTCTTGGGGTTGATTAATTATTATCACAAGTTTCTGCCAAATTTATCTACGGTGCTGCATCCGCTAAATGAGCTGTTGCGGAAAGAAACACCGTGGAGGTGGAGTGAAGAATGCAAAAAGGCTTTTCGCAGGAGCAAGGAGTTGATTACCTCTGAAGAAGTGTTGGCTCATTTCAACCCAGCATTACCCCTTCGGCTAGCTTGTGATGCTTCCCCGTACGGAATTGGGGCAGTACTTTCGCACAGACTACCAAATGGCTCGGAAAGGCCGGTGGCATTCGCGTCCCGATCATTGACACCAGATAGATAGGGAGGCCCTCAGTCTTGTGTGGGGCGTGAAGAAATTCAACCATTACCTGCAGTGTAAGAGGTTCACATTGCTGACGGACCACCAGCCGTTGGTGTCCATATTCAACCCAAACAAGGCCGTTTCTACCATGACGGCACAAAGGTTACAAAGATGGTCAGTTTTACTTGGGGCACACCAGTATGATATTGAATACAAACGGTCCAAACAGCATGGAAACGCTGATGGGCTATCACGCTTGCCATTGCCGATGGTAGAAGAAGCGAGGACAGTGGACCCAGTAGAGTTGTTCCACTCATCAATAGTGGAGTGTCTGCCGATAACAAACTCAATGATTGAGAATGAGACGAGGAATGACCCGACTCTTTCACGAGTCTATGATTTAACGGTGGAGGGATGGCCAGCACAGTGCGAACCAACACTGCAAGCATTCTCACAGAGGAAAGAACAACTGTCAGTGTGTCGAGGAACCCTGATGTGTGGGTCTAGAGTGGTGATTCCACCCAAACTCCAAAAGAGGGTACTCAAGGAGCTGCACGAAGGACACCTGGGTGGCGTAAAGATGAAGAATCTAGCAAGGGCGTTTGTGTGGTGGCCAGGCATCGATGGGGACATAGAGGAGATCACGAAGAATTGCCTAGGATGTCAGAGGGTTCAGAATGCGCCACCACAGGCTCCTCTGCACCCATGGGAGTGGCCCTCATCTCCCTGGCAAAGAGTACACATCGACTTTGCTGGTCCATTTATGGACTCGATGTTCCTAATAGCGGTAGATGCCCACTCCAAGTGGCCAGAAGTAATTAAGATGACCACCACCACGACGGAAAAAACCATCACGGTGTTAAGGACTATGTTTGCTCGGAATGGCCTGCCAGAACAGATCTGTTCTGACAATGGACCGCAATTTGTATCTGAGGAATTTAAGAAATTCTTAAAGAGCAATGGAGTTAAACATTACACGTCAGCCCCATACCATCCCACCTCCAATGGATTGGCTGAAAGGTTTGTCCAGACCTTCAAGAAGGCCGTAAAGGCCATGAGTAATGAAGACATAAGTTTACAGCATAAGGTGGATAGTTTTTTGTTGGCATACCGAATTGCAACCCATGCGGTCACAAATCAAACTCCCGCGATGATGTTTTGTAATAGACGCCTACGATGTCGGATGGATTTACTCAAACCAAACGTCAGAAGGGACGTAGAGAACCGGCAATTCCAGGGCATAAACGAAAGGGCCACTAGATCCTTCAAGACCGGTCAACGAGTTTTGGCCCGGGACTATCGTACTGAGAAATGGCAGCCTGGAACGATTGGAAAAAGGCTAGGCCCGTTGATGTACACTGTGGACATTGGAGACAATATAATAAGGCGCCATGTTGACCAGATCATAGGGTCCGCCACAAATGGGCCCCCGACTTCACCACCTTACCCGGATAAGGTTGAGACTGAGTTACCCAGAACACCTACGTCCGATCTGGTAGTTCTGGAGTCAGAGGAACCTGACACTGTGCTTCGAGCCGATTCAACTTTACCAGAAACACCTACTAGCCCGCTTGGAATGACGACACCACTGCGGCGTTACCTGGACAGAATCCGGAAACCTCCCGAAAGACTGAATCTATGAACTGTCTTAAATAAATCTGTATATATATATGTGATAATGTATGCCCACTGTGGACTCAGTATGTTGAAAGCTAAAAAGGGAGGATTGTAGTGTATGTACCCGTCTACCCTTAAGGAAATTATTGTATGTAACCGTTCACCTTTAAGGGAACTACTTTAAGTGTGGCACTACTTGTTTGGCTTCTGTATACTGTAATACCGACAGTGACCACACCAGTATATAAGTGTTGTGACAGGATAACTGGGGCAGATTCGCCCGGACCTTCGAATAGTAAAGACCTGTTTGTTGTTATTTCTGAAGTCTGTGTATTTATTAACTGCACAACCCACAGACTTTACAGCGAGCGGGATGGAAAACGAGCCAGCCTGTTCTTTACCTGTGAACCCTGACAGACTGTATGGGACCCCGTTAGAGAGAGGCGAGGTGGTGGGGTTAGCTGAGTAGACCACGATGCATGATGCCCCCGTGTCTAACAGATAGGTCCGCATCACCTTTTCTATCTCCATCTCCAAGAGGGGCCTTTTCCATTCATCGTATCGGAGGGAACACAGGTAAACATAAGAACATAAGAACATAAGAAATAGGAGCAGGAGTAGACCAATCGGCCCCTCGAGCCTGCTCCGCCATTCAATAAGATCATGGCTGATCTGATCCTAACCGCCAATCCACTATCACAGAACCATCTCCTGACTCTAACAGAATTAGACACACGAAATAGGAGCAGGATCAGGCTACACGGCCCCTGGGCCCGCTCCGCTACCCACAGGGCCATGACCGATCCGAACCTAGACTCATGTCCAAATTCCTGCCCGCTCCCCATAACCCTTAATTCCCTTTACTTCTAGGAGACTGTCTATTTCTGTTTTAAATTTATATAATGATGTAGCTTCTACAGCTTTTTGGGGCAGCATATTCCATGGACCTACCACCCTCTGAGTGAAGTAGTTCCTCCTCACCTCAGTTTTGAAAGAGCAGCCCCTTATTCTAAGACTATGCCCCCTAGTTCTAGTTTCACCCATCATCGGGAACATCCTCCCCGCATCCACCTGATCGAACCCCTTCACAATTTTATATGTTTCAATAAGATGGCCTCTCATTCTTCTGAACTCCAATGAGTAGAGTCCCAATCTACTCAACCTCTCCTCATATGTCCATCCCCTCATCCCCGGGATTAACCGAGTGAACCTTCTTTGTACTGACTCGAGAGCAAGTATGTCCTTTCTTAAGTATGGACACCAAAACTGTACGCAGTATTCCAGGTGCGGTCTCACCAATACCTTGTACAACTGAAGCAATACCTCCCTATTTTTATATTCTATCCCCCTAGCAATGAAAGCCAACATTCCATTGGCCTTCTTAATCACTTGCTGCACCTGCATACTAACCTTTTGAGTTTCGTGCACCAGGACCCCCAGATCCCTTTGTACTTCAGTACTTTCCAGTTTCTTGCCATTAAGATAATAACTTGCTCTACGATTTTTCCTGCCAAAGTGCATAACCTCACACTTTCCAGTATTGTATTCCATCTGCCAAATCTCTGCCCACTTACTTAGCCTGTCTATGTCCCCTTGCAGGTTTTTTATGTACTCCTCACTCACTACTTTCCCTCCCATCTTAGTATCATCTGCAAACTTTGATATGTTACACTCGGTCCCCTCCTCCAAATCGTTAATATAGATTGTAAAGAGTTGGGGACCCAGCACTGACCCCTGCGGAACACCACTAGTTACTGATTGCCAGTCTGAGAATGAACCATTTATCCCAACTCTCTGCCTTCTGTTAGATAGCCAATCCTCTATCCATGCCAGAATATTACCCCAATCCTGTGATTTTTTATCTTAAGCAATAATATTTTGTGTGGCACCTTGTCAAATGCCTTTTGGAAGTATAAATACACTACGTCCACTGGTTCCCCTTTATCCACCCTATATGTTACTCCCTCAAAGAACTCCAGCAAATTTGTCAAACATGACTTCCCCTTCATAAAACCATGCTGACTTTGTCCTATTAAATTATGATTATCCAAATGTCCTGTTACTGTCTCCATAATAATGGACTCCAAAATTTTACCTACCACAGATGTTAGGCTAACCGGTCTATAGTTTCCAGCCTTCTGTCTACTGCCCTTTTTAAATAAGGGTGTTACATTTGCAGTTTTCCAGTCTGCCGGGACCTTTGCCGAGTCCAGGGAGTTTTGGAAAATTATTACCAATGCATCCACAATCCCTACCGCCACTTCCCTCAAGACCCTAGGATGTAAGCCATCAGGTCCAGGTGATTTATCCGCCTTGAGTCCCATTATTTTACCGAGTACCACTTCCTTAGTGATTTTGATCGTGTTTAGCTCCTCCCCCCTTTAGCCCCCTGTTTGTCCAGTGTTGGGATATTCTTAGTGTCTTCTACTGTAAAGATTGATATAAAATATTCATTCAGTGTTTTTGCCATCTCCATATTTCCCACCATTAATTTCCCGGTCTCATCCTCTAAGGGACCAACATTTACTTTAGCCACCCTTTTTCTTTTTATATAACTATAAGAACTCTTACTATCTGTTTTTATATTTTTTGCTAATTTACTTTCATAATCTATCTTCCCTTTCTTTATCAATCTTTTTGTTATTTTTTGCTGTCTTTTAAAGTTTTCCCAATCCTCTATCCTCCCACTAGATTTGGCTACCTTATATGCCCTTGTTTTTAGTTGAATACTATCCTTAATTTCTTTACTTAGCCACGGATGGCTGTCTTTTCTTTTACACCCTTTTCTTCTCAGTGGAATATATATTTTTTGGAAGTTGTAAAATAACTCCTTAAATGTACACCACTGATCATGTATCGTCTTACCCTTTAATCTATTTTCCCAATCCACTGTACTCAATTCTGCTCTCATACCTTCATAGTCTCCTTTATTCTAGCTTAGCACGCTTGTTTGAGATCCAACCTTCTCACCCTCTAATTGAATATGGAATTCAATCATGTTATGGTCACTCATTCCAAGGGGATCCTTTACTAGGACATTTTTAATTAATCCTGTCTCGGTACACAGGACCAGATCTAAGGTTGCTTGCCCCCTGGTCGGTTCAGTTACATGCTGCTCAAGAAACCCATCCCTAATACACTCAATGAACTCATCTTCAAGGCAGCCCTGCCCAATTTGATTTGTCCAATTAATATGATAGTTAAAATCCCCCATAATTATAGATGTTCCCTTATTACAAGCCTCAACTATTTCCTGATTGATACTCCGTCCAACAGAGTTGCCACTGTTCGGAGGCCTATGGACTACGCCCACTAGTGGTTTTTTCCCCTTATTATTCCTTACCTCCACCCAAACTGTTTCATTATCCTAATCTTTCGACCCAATATCATTTCTCTGTATTACAGTGATTCCTTCCTTTATTAACATAGCCACCCACCTCCCCTTCCTTCCTGCCTGTCCTTCCTGATCGTTAAATAACCTGGTATGTTTAATTCCCAGGCATTGTCACCCTGCAGCCATGTTTCTGTAATGGCCACAAGATCATACCCATATGTAGTTATTTGTGCCATTAATTCGTCTATTTTGTTCCGAATGCTACGTGCATTCAGATAGAGAACTTTCAAATATGTTTTGTGATACTTAGTTCCTGCTTTTGCCCTTTTTATTACTTTACCTTTTACTCCATACCTTCTGCCCCTTCCTGACACGCTCTGGTTTTTAATTTCCCCACTGCTACCTAAGTCTATGACCTTCTCTGTTGTCATTTTTATTATTTGCTCTCTAGGAACCTCTCCCCCACTAGTTAGTTTAAAGCCCTCTCTACAGCCCTAGTTATATGATCCGCCAGGACTCTAGTCCCAGCACTGGCCAAGTGAAGCCCGTCCCAACGGAACAGCTCCCTCCTGCCCCACTGGTGCCAGTGTCCCAGGAAGCAAAACCCATTTCTCCCACACCAGTCTTTGAGCCACGCATTTAACTCTCTAATTTTATTTGTCCTAGCCAAATTCACTCGTGGCTCAGGTAATATTACCCTTGTGGTTCTGCTTTTTAATTTGGCCCCTAGCTGCTCAAACTCCCTCAGCAGAACCTCCCTCCTTGTCCTATCTATGTCGTTGGTACCAACATGGACCACGACAACTGGATCCTCCCCCTCCCACTCCAAGTTTCTCTCCATTCCAGAGGAGATGTCCTTAACCCTGGCACCGGGCAGGCAACACAGCCTTCGGGACTCTCGCTCTCAGCTGCAAAGAACTCTATCTATCCCCCTAATGATACTATCCCCTACCACTACAACATTTCTTTTAACTCCCCCCACTTGAATGGCCCCCTGCTCCACGGTGCTGTGGCCAGGTTGCTCATCCTCCCCGCAGTCCCTGTTCCCATCCTCACAGGGAGTAAGAGCCTCGAACCTGTTGGACAAGTGCAAGGGCTGCGGCTCCTCCAACACTACCTCCTGGATCCCCGTACGTGCCTCACTTCTAGCCACACCATCCTGACCCTGGCCACGGACTACATCTGAATTAATTAATCTAATTGGTGTGAATCCCTCGTGATACACAGAGTCCAGGTAACTCTCCCCCTCCCTGATGTGTCTCAGTGTTTGAAGCTTGGACTCCAGCTCTTCAACACGGAGCCGGAATTCCTCGAGCAGCCAACACTTACTGCAAATGTGATCACCGTGAGCATCAATGGTGTCCACCAGCTCCCACGTATTGCAGCAGCAACACATCACCTGATCTCCCATTCTATGTAATTAATTACATTTATTAATATTATTCTTAAATACCCTCTGCCCCGATTCTAGATGGTGAATATCACACGTTAGAAATATAAACCAAAGAGATTTAAGCTTAACAAGGGAGAAATACTCACCAACCAATCACTTACCCGCTTTCTGGTGACGTCACACTTGGATTACTTTTTACCTCTCTCCTTCCCTCCGAGTTCCCTGACTGGACGCTGTGAGGCCTTACCTGGTCTCTGGGGCCTTTTATAGCCCCGCTTTGCCGCTCGAGATTCCCGCCGACGCTGTGAGGCCTTACCTGGTCTCTGGGGCCTTTTATAGCCCCGCTCTGCCGCTCGAGATTCCCGCCGACACTGTGAGGCCTTACCTGGTCTCTGGGGCCTTTTATAGCCCCGCTCTGCCGCTCGAGATTCCCGCCGACGCTGTGAGGCCTTACCTGGTCTCTAGGGCCTTTTATAGCCCCGTTCTGCCGCTCGAGATTCCCGCCGACGCTGTGACGCCTTACCTGGTCTCTGGGGCCTTTTATAGCCCCGCTCTGCCGCTCGAGTTTCCCGCCGACGCTGTGAGGCCTTACCTGGTCTCTGGGACTTTTATAGCCCCGCTCTGCCGCTCTAGTCAGGGCTGTGGGTTGGGTGGGGCTGAGAGGGTCAGAGCACCGGTAGCGGCTGCTACTCTCCCCTAGCCAGTCAATAAGGACCTCATGATGTCCAAAAGTGACTCGACCTCTGCGGGAGGTATTCCTGCCCCCGCCTTTTGGGCTGCGGCTGTGGAGTTCTTTCCCTTGTTATGTTTCCAAGGGTTTTTGCAATCCTTTCGCCAGTGACCATCCTTCCCGCACCTGTAACAATTCTCTTTGTGTTAGGGGGCTTACTACCTTCCTGGTGCCACTCTTTCCTACCCGATCCGGGTTTTACCTCATGTACCTTCCCCTTAGGTGGGTGTGCATCAGATCCCCTACCGTTTTTATAGGCCAGAGTTAGCTGCCTAATCACCGTAAGTTCGGTGGTCTGGGGGTTCTTGGGTTGAACCAGACTTCTGCCTTGGCCCAGACCTGTGGCAAGCTGTTCACCACCAGGCAACAGAGCCAATGGGCCAGGAGATCCCCATTCAGGAACCCCGGTTCAGCGTCCCCAGACAGGCCCTCCGGTATACCGGCCACAGCCGGTCCGCGAAAGCCTGCGGGGTTTCCCCTGGGAGCTGGACCGTCTTCTCCACACGGGAGAAAGGACTTCCCTCATTCATCCCCATGGCCTCCAGAACCGCATCTCTAAGCTCCTCGTACCCGCTCTGCCCCCTTTTACACTCGTTAGAGAGGGATTGGAGGAGACTACTCTCCAGGGAGAATGGCAGCATCTTGGCCTGCTCAGCGCCAACACAGTGGTTGATGCTGGTTGCCTGCTCTATGTCCCTGAAGTGGATCAAGACGTCTCCCTTTTCGGAGAGCTTCAAGATATGGTTGACCATAGCCCTAAGCTGTTGGGTGTTAAAGGGTAATACGAACTGGTTTTGGAGGTGTCCCTCATCGTCGCCATCGACGGGTGGGCTGAGCCTCCGATGCCGTGCCGGGCACATTGGTCCCGGCTCCGATTTCTCTGGCGGGGGTTGCTCTACCACTGCTTCCATCTCTGGCTCCACCCCTGGCTCCACCCCCGCTTGCTGCCAAACCTCGCTGAAACTTGGCGCTATGGGTGGTGGTCGTGAGATCTCCTCTCCCTCAACCGGGTCATCCCTGGGCACTACCGGTGACGTTGGAACTGTCCTCCCCTCGTTCCCCATAAAATCCGCCTGACCTGCCTTTGGGCTTATGAGGCACACCATGCCTTTTGCCTTCCGGAGGGCCCGGCTCAGATTTTCTACCCGCTCTTTACAGGGGCCGTGGTCTGCCTCCTCAAACCCCTGTTCACTCGCTAGCTTGTAAGCTGCCTGTACCTCCTGTACTTTCTCTTCTTGTTCCCTAATCTGCCTTGCCAAGCGGGCGTTCTTCTCCCGCAACCTTAACTCATTTCCCTTGGCCTCGGTGACTTGGCACCATATGTATTCCAACTGGGCCTTGTGTTCTCCCATTAAATGCAAGGCCTGCAAACTAATAAATAACTTCTCCCCTGCTAGTGCCTTATCCTGGATCTCCAGGGCTGACTCCCTTAACTCGACTGCCTGTGCTGCAACGAGCCTGTCCAAAAGCTGGACCTGATTTTTGAAACACATCAGCCAGACTGCCTTCTCTAAGGACTTCTTGTGTTCGTTTCCCTCTGTCCACTTAGCTGCTGCATCTACCGGATGCCCAGCCCTTAACAGAGTGGTGATCCACTTCTTAGTGATATTTGTTATGTATTGTTTGTTCTCCTCCCACCTGTGATGGTGCTGTCACAGGAGATAAATGGTTGGGTGTTCTCTTGGTTAAGTTTAGCTCTCTTTGTTCGCAACTCTCCAGAACTTTCCTTTCCCTTCGAATAAAGAACTTCATGTTTGAATCTCTGAGTTCTGAGTCCTAAATTGTGTCTAGGTAGAAAGGTACCGACACAACAAAGTGGCGACGAGGATCGGATGAATCTGCATTGTGGGAACTTTCTTGTTTTCGACTACAAAATACTTGGAACAGAGATTGCAGCATCACATTAACGTTACAGCAGTGAGTAAACAGAAATTTTAATTTGAAACATGAGATGGCTACTATATTAGGAAACATCGGTGATAATGATGAAAATGTGGAGCAATGGAGCGCATATACGGAACGTTATGACTATTTTGTATTGGCGAATGCGGTGGCAAATGAAAAGGTCATGCCTAACTTTTTGAATGTAATGGGGCCGAAGACATTCAATTTATGTCGCAGCCTCGTGCAGCCAGATAAGCCAGGAACTAAAACATATAAGCAACTAGTGGAAATTCTTGGAGCACATTTTTCACCAAAACCTCTGGTTATTGCTGAGAGATTTAGATTTCACAAACGGAATCAATAGGAGGGGGAATCAGTGACGATGTTTATTGCTGCTTTAAAAAGGTTGTCAGAACACTGCGAGTTCAAGGAGGTGCTGAAGGACACCATTAGAGACAGACTCGTGTGTGGTCTGCAAAATGCAGCCACACAGAAGTGCCTTCTTACTGAGGACAACCTTACTCTTGAAAAGGCCATTGAAGTTAGTGTCTCCATGGAGATGGCGGAAAAGGAGGCTCACCAGTTGAGTTCAACAGGGAGAGTTCACAAGGTGTCGTCTGAGCCTAAAGGTGCGCGGAACGGCACATGTTACCGCTGTGGGAAAACGGGCCATCATGCTAATGACTGCTGGTGTACGGAGCTGGAATGCTGAAATTGTGGCAAAAAGGGTCACATTGAACGCGCCTGTAGAGGTAAAAAAAGAACAGACAGAGCTGGGAAGCATGGAAGCAAAATGTCTGTATTTGGACAAGAGAGGAAAAGGAGTGTTCATTCAGTGCAGTATGATGGAACAAGCAAAACAGAGGGGAGCGACACCTCTGAGGAGGAAGAGGTGCACATACTGACGGTTGCAGGTGATTCAAATGGCTACTGGGTATCACCACTGGTGGAGGGAAAATCAGTGCAGATGGAGGTGGACACAGGCGCGGCTGTGTCCCTTGTTTCAGACACAGTCTACAACAAAATGCTAAAGCATCTTACCCTTCAGCCAACAAACATTGTGCTAAAGATGTATACCGGCGAACCTGTGGCCATGAGAGGCACCATTGAGGTGACAGTTAAATTGAACGGACAGACTGCGAAACTGCCACTATATGTGGTGAAGGGAAATTACCCATCGCTACTGGGACATGCGTGGCTAGAGAAAATCACGCTGGACTGGCCTGCAGTCCACATGATGTCAAAAGGGGAGTCAGGTCTGACTGCAGTGTTAAATAAACATGCAGAACTCTTCAATGGGGAACTTGGGAACATGAAAAAGATCAGCGTGAGACTGGACATTAAACCTGACAGCAAGCCGAAGTTTCACAAAGCCCGACCTGTACCCTATGCAATTAGGCCAAAAGTTGAGGCTAACTTGGAGGCCTTAGTCGAGAATGGAGTCCTGGAGCCTGTGAGCGTGAGCAAATGGGCCACACCCATTGTTCCTGTCCTGAAAAAGGATGGATCTGTTCGAATCTGCGGGATTTTAAAATGACTATTAACCCGGTGCTGTCTGCGGAGCAGTACCCTCTTCCCCTCATTGATGATCTTTTTACGGGCCTGGCCGGAGGGCAAAAGTTCAGCAAAATAGACTTATGCCAGGCTCATCGACAAATGCATGTTGATGACAAATCAAAGGAGCTGCTGACAATTGTGACACACAAGGGGCTATACAGGTACTGCCACCTTCCGTTTGGAATTACGTCGGCCCCTGCTCTATTCCAAAGGGCAATGGATCAGATTTTGAGTGGACTGCCAGGAGTCCAGTGCTACCTGGACGACATCCTTGTCACTGGGACAAATGAGGAGGATCATCTTCTGAACTTGGATGCGACACTACAACGACTGAAAGAGTACGGACTCAGAGTTCGTAAGGACAAATGTGAATTCTTTCAGTCTTCAGTTGAGTACCTGGGGCATGTGATTGACGCTACTGGCCTGCATAAGGCGCCGTCAAAGGTCAAGGCGATCGTGGAGGCTCCAGCACCCCAGAATGTGAGCCAGTTACGTTCATTTCTGGGGCTACTTAACGACTATGGGAAGTTTATTCCAGACTTAGCAACATTGCTGAAGCCGTTACATCTGTTGCTATGTCAAGGCAAAACATGGAAATGGACTGAACTGTGCAACGAAGCTTTCGCCCAAGCAAAGAAAGCATTGCTGAAATCGGAGGTCCTGACACACTTCGACCCAAAGCTACCCGTGCAGCTAGCATGTGATGCATCACCATATGGTGTGGGAGCAGTCATATCCCAGATCATGCCTTCGGGTGAAGAGAAACCTATCGCCTTCGCATCACGCACCTTGAACAAGGCCAAGAGTAACTATGTGCAGAATGAGCACGAGGCCTTGGGAATCGTTTTTGGAATTCGAAAATTTCAGCAGTACCTATTTGGGAGAAGGTTCACACTCCTGATGGACCACCGTCCATTGACTTCAATCTTCGGGCCCCACACCGGAATTCCGTCTCTCGCTGCAAGCAGGATGCAAAGGTGGGCTTTACTGTTGTCAGGACACACATACGGCATCAAATATCGCAAATCAGACTTGCACGGCAACGCAGACAGTCACTCGAGGCTACCCTTGCCTGTTACTCCCCCAGAGCCTCGTCAGATAGACATCTTCTACTTTAGACAAGTGGAGGGAGCACCTGTCACTGCAGTTCAGGTGCGAAGGTACACCCGCAATGATCCAGTCCTGTCTGAGGTAATGGACGATGTCATTCGAGGGAGAGCTATAGGAGATTCTCCTAGTTTGAAACCTTACGTTTCAAAAAGAAATGAGCTCTCCGTCCAGGCAGGTTGCCTTCTTTGCAGACGCCGTGTCATCATTCCGCCACCTCTGAGGAACCTATACTGCAACAACTTCATACAGGCCACAGTGGAATGGTTCGGATGAAGGATATGGCAAGAAGCTACTTCTGGTGGCCAGGTCTCGATGGGAATATTGAAGAGAAAGCCAAAACATGCTCCCCATGTCAAAGGGTCTGGAATGTTCCACAGCTGGCAACCCTACACCCCTGGGATTGGCCTGCAGAAGTGTGGCAGCGAGTACATGTGGACTTCGCCGGTCCTTTCGAAGGGAAGATGTTTATGGTGGTTGTGGACACTCGTAGCAAGTGGCCGGAGGTCGCTGTGATGAGGTCTACCACGGCAGAGAAAACAATTGAGAAACTTGGTGAGATGTTCAGCCATTATGGCTCACCGGAACAACTCGTAAGTGACAACGGTCCACAATTTGTATCACAGGAGTTTGCAATCTTCCTGCATGTGAATGGTGTCCAACACATCAGGTCTGCGCCCTATCATCCCTCTACTAACGACCAGGCAGAAAGGTTCGTGCAAACTTTGAAGCACGCCTTGAAGGCATCGCAAGGTCAGGGCTCAATCCACCAACGTCTGAACAGCTTCATGTTGTCCTACAGGAACGAGCCGCATGCCACAACCAAAACTTCCCTCGCTTCGCTCATGATGAAGAGGCAGTTGCGGACAAGTTTTGACTTACTCAAACCTCCAAGGGCAGAGCAGGTTGTCCATCGTCAACAACAAGCTCAAGTTGATAAGAGAGAGAAAAGAGCCAAGGAGAGACAGTTTCACCCTGGAGAGCACGTCCTAGCTCGAAACTACAACACTGGACCGAAATGGGTTCCTATAACGGTGATCGCGCAGACGGGCCCTGTGTCTTACACGGTTGAGACTGCTGACGACGTCGTCTGGAGAAGACACACAGATCAACTGTTGCTAGGAGCAGAGACAGCCACAGAGGCTCCAACGGCTGGTTGGCCTGAACTGTTTCCGGATGATACCGCAAACCAGCATCCTTTGCCACAGTGCTCTTCTCCAACACAGGAAGTCAAAGAGACTGTTCAACCTGTGCAAACTCCTGACTCTCGACTGACACAGGCACCTTCTCCATCTAGGCCTGTGTCAATGCCTACTGCTGTGGAAGCCAGCGATGACCGCCGGTATCCTGTCAGAGAGCAGCGGCCTCCAAGACGCTTGGATCTGTAGGCTTAGCGACTTACCCACAAGACTGGGGCAGAATAAACCCCAGGGTAAAGTCAGGGTTTGAGGCAGTCTACCTCTACCCTTGGTTAGTTGAGTGCATTGAAAGTAACTTACCTTTTGAGGAATAATGTGGACCTTTCATTTAAGAGGGGAGGAATATGTTATGTATTGTGCGTTCTCCTCCCACCTGTGGTGGCGCTGTCACAGGAGATAAATGGTTGGGTGTTCTCTTGGTTAAGTTTAGCTCTCTTTGTTCGCAACTCTCCAGAACTTTCCTTTCCCTTCGAATAAAGCACTTCATGTTTGAATCTCTAAGTTCTGAGTCCTAAATTGTGTCTCGGTAGAAAGGTACCAACACAACAATATTCACCTTGCTAAACACATAATCAGAAATCCTTTCCTCCATCATGGTTTGCTCATCCGAACCATTGTCTACTGTATCGCAACCCTGTTGCTGGTGTCCTGCTGTGTTCGCCATTTTTTGTAGGGGGTGGCGGGTGGCGCATGCGCCCAGTCAGTTATGCCCCTGACTGTCTGTGAGCGGTTCGAATTGCTCCCACACCCCTGGGTTCTAGACACCGGACTTAGGTACAGGCAGCGATACAGAAAACTCGAGGAGACAGGTGGTTTGGTGCAAGAAAACTAAGATTTTATTAAAACAGAAAATAAAACAGTCTTATGAGAAGTCACTAGTATAAAATACAGGCAAATACAAAATAACTATACTTATACAAACTACATTAACAATCCCCTTATCCTTGTCCCACCCCCTATACTTAACTAGATTAAGCTATGAGGGTCCAGAATTCATGCTCACCAATCCAAAGCAAAGCCAGCTGTTTTAACGGATGCGGGTTTTGAGGTTTGGTCTTCTGTCCTTTTAGGTACCCCGTCGCCACGTTTATTCGCAGTGTTCAACAAGATGTTTGCCTCCCCAAGCGCCAGCTTATAACTAGGTGCTTGGCCTTTATCGATACGTTTTTCGCTGCCCGGTTCTGCTCTTATCGAGTTGTTACCTTCTTCTTCGTCTCTTTTTGTCTTGTCTCGTTCGCCTCGTTTCCTCTGCCCTCTCTCGTGGCTCGGGTGTCCTGGGTGACTTTGGACTCGGGTCTCGTTCCCCTCCCCTGCAGTTGGTATGGATGTCCTTGACTGCTGAAAATTTACTGCGGGGATCGAGGAGAGAACCCGCCACGAGGCCAGGGCATGAGTACAGGCGACGGCAGCCCAAGGCAGAGCAAGAGTCAAGAGCCAAGAGGAAGAGAGCGATTGCTACTGGGGGCCTCCAGTTATACTCCTTTCGAATGGCCCTTATCTGCGTGCCAAATCAGGTTAGTTCATTGTTTCACTTTTGGCGGGCTGTTTTAATTGATTATAGCAATCTAAGTTACCTGGATTTAGATGGCTATTTATCGCACCTAATGGCCTGATGTCCGGGCTGTATTGTCTTTAATGCATTCTAATCGGCCTGTCCAGCCTTGGTGGCTCCAATAAGCTGTTTCTGATTATTTATGCGGACAAACTAATGGCCTCATGGATAGGCCTAACTGGTTTTGATCTGTCTACGATCTGATGTAATGCATATTCAATGTTTGCTGTCTGGCTTCCAAAACACAAAGTCCTTTTTCACAGAAACTGCATTTTAAGTTTCGATTTCCCAAAGCTGCTCGTGCTGCCACAGAGTCCAAGCTTTTTAAAATCTTGCAGGCTTTTGGTCACGAGGTGCAGACGCCATCTTTTGGGTACCCTTTTTAAAATGTCCATGCAGGGTCCCTTTTATTAATAACTTTGGGGGAATGTGGGAATTTTGCGAATCTTACAGGAGAGAGTGGGCACCAAAGTTTTCAGACACTGCACTGGAGGTCTTGGTGCAGGAGGTGGAAAGGAGGAGAGATGTCCTGTATCTGCAGGGGGACAGGAAGCCCTCCAGACATTTGGTCAAATGGCAGTGGGAACAGATCGCTGTGTAGATCAATGCCAGGAGTCAAGCCCCGAGGACCTGGATGCAGAGTCGCGAGAAGTTTAATGATCTCACACGAGTGGGCAAGGTCAGTGAATGCATCTCAAATGCTGTATCCCACCTACTGCACCACTAGCCTCAGCCACTGCTCAATCCACCACAACCCCATCACTCGCCTATCAACAATCTCTATCAGTCAGGACTCAAACCTAACATTCACATCCTTCACCTCACCCTCACACACTTAGCACTGCTGCAAGTCTCAAACCCACATCTCACAGCTTGCACACACTACCAGCTATTCAACCATGACAGCCACATTACCCAAAAAGATTGCACCACACTCACTGACACACTTCCCTCTTTCTTGCAGGACAAGGTGGTGCACAACCGGAGGCAGCAGGAGCTAACTAAAGGGGAACAGGCGCGCCTGCATGTTCTAACTCTCATGGAGGGGACGATGCTGGCCATTATCAGACGGGCCATTGCTGAGGCCATGACCAACAACGGGGCTGAATCCATTGAAGATGACGGTATCCTGATACCTAATCCTCCTTCTCATATCCCACTTCACACTCATCCCACAATCTCTTCTGACCTACAAGCTGCAGATGGTGTAAGCACGAACCTCTTCCTTTCTCCTCTCCCTTCACCACAACCCAATCCTTGTGCCTTTCTCCTTTCAGATACCCAAGAACTGCAACCTGGCCAGGCATTAGAGGAAGAGCAAGAAGACAGTGATGATGAAGACACACCATCACTTGACTTCACACTCGCAGCCACCAGCTCAGCTACTGACACTGCACATATCTTGGAGGATAGGTTAGACGTGGGATCTGCACGTGGTGAGACACCGGGCACAAGTGCGCTGCAGCCAGGGCAGGGGGCAAGGAGAGTGCAGGTACCGGCTCCCCGGAGGGCGAGATCGCACATGATTTCTGCTGCAGAGGACTCGGATGAGGACTTTGATGGGGCAGGCTACAGAAGAAGGCTGATTGGTATGCACAATGAAATGTTTGGTGCATTGGGAAGCCTGCCAGAAAGCCTGCGTTCAACATCAAAGAGCATGGAGGAATTCGGCACCAACTTGGCACAGGGCTTTGCGCAGAGTTTGGAGTCCATCCTTTCCACCATCAACACACTTGTGGATCCAGCCATAATGCAGCGTCTGATGGTCAATGTCTCAGCTTCCATTGCAGAACAAGCAGCTTCCACCAAAAGTCTGCTTGCCGCATGCAAGCGCAGACTGCTGTCATCATGGCTGCGGATACTAGTGTTCAAAGGAGCTTGCAGGGTGTCACAGCAGTCCAGCAATCTGTCCTCCAACAGATTACTAGGATTGCTGAGGCGCCGCCCCGGGAGAGTGGCAGAGGCTCCATGGAGCATGAACCTGCTGTCCTTTCTCAGGATGACAGCATTCATGATCTACCCCTGCCACTCTACCACTGCCCTTGCTGTTGCCTGTCAGCCAGCTAGCCCAGACTGCTGCCGCCCACGCCGAGGTGGTGCAGCTTGCAGCCGGGCCTTCTAGGACCGAGCTGCTTGAGGTCATCTTCCAAGGCCATCTGCTGTCTCCTCTACTGAAAGTCAGCAGCCTTCCATCAGCCATGCTGCAGCCACTGGGGTAGCACTGCATAGGAGCTCTAGGACAGGCAAAGGCACACGGAAAACAGTCACTAAGGGAATTCACAAGGGTGAATAGTTTCATTTTGTATGCAATATGGCATGCTTTCATTTATAAATTTGGTTTGGAATGTGTATTTTGTGTTGGCTTTTATTTTTGCATTGTGGCCAAAAGGATGATGTGATGATCAGTGACAGAGGGATGGTAAGGAGTGTGGGACAGTTGGTGAATGGGGAACTGAGGTTAAGGTTACTGGTATTGCACTTGAATTAGTTCATCACATACAGCCTGGGCAGAAAGCAACATCTAGGTTGCAGCCTCCCTTCCTCTTCCTCCTCTTCTGCCTCCTCCTTTTCCTACTTCTTTTCCTCCTCCTCGTGCTCCTGCTTCTCAGCTTCTCGCCTGATAGGTGGTGGCAAGGGCTGTCCCCTCATAATCGCAAGGTTGTGCAGCATACCACCACAAATCTTGACATCTGCTCAGGCGAGTGCTGCAGGGCTCAACCAGAGCGTTCCAGGCAGTGGAATCGTTGCTTCAGCATGTCAATGGTCTGCTCTATCATATTTCGTGTGGCAGCATGGCTCTCAATGTATGCATACTATGCACGTGTGTGTGGGTTGCGAACCGGAATCATGAGCCATGGGTAAAACAACAGAAGACAGGAGATGTTCAAAAAAGAATTTAAGGTGATACTGAGGAGCAAGAGCTCCATTTGCCGAAAAAAACAGCCATGGACAACTAAAGGAAAGAGCATATAAAAATGCAAAAAATAGCACAGATCCTGGTGAATGGGAAAGATACAAAGAACAGCAAAGAGTTACAAAACAGATAGTAAGAGCTACAAAAAGGGAGTATGAAAAGAAACTTGCAAGGAATATCAAAACCAAAATGAAGAATTTTTACAGTTGCATTAGGAAAAAGAGGGTGGTCAGGAGCAATGTTGGCCCCTTAAAAACTGAAAGTGGTAATATTGTTAATGACAATGGGGAAATGACGGGCATGTTGAATAATTACTTTGCGTCAGTATTTACAGTAGAGCATGCCGGAAATTCCAAAGAAACTAATATTGAATTGGGGACAGGGACTCACTAAAATCAACGTAAGTAAATTAACAGTAATAAAGAAAATAATGGCACTAAAGAGTGACAAATCCCCAGGACCAGATGGTTTCCACCCCAGGGTTTTAAAGGAAGTAGGTGAGCACATTGCAGATGCCCAAACTATAATCTTCCAAAGTTCTCTCGATTCAGGAACCGTCCCTTTAGATTGGAAAATTGCACATGTCACTCCGCTATTTAAGAATGGTGAGAGGAAAACCAGGGAATTATAGACCAGTTAGCCTAACATCGGTTGTCGGGAAATTACTAGAGTCTATAATTAAGGATAGGGTGACTGAACATCTCTAAAACTTTCAGTTGATCAGAGACAGCATGGATTTATGAAAGGTAGGTCATGCCTGACGAACCTGATTGAATTTTTTGAGGAGGTGACTAAAATAGTGGACAGGGGAATGTCTATGGATGTTATTTATATGGACTTCCAGAAGGCATTTGATAAAGTCCCATATAAGAAACTGTTATCAAAGGTAGAAGCCCATGGAATTGAGGGCAAATTATTGACCTGGTTAGGAAATTGGCTGAGTGGCGGGAGACAGAGAGTAGGGATAATGGGCACGTACTCAAATTGGCAGGAAATGACTCTTGTCCCGCAGGGATCTGTGTTGAGGTCTCCACTATTTACAGTATTTATTAACGACTTAGATAATGGCATAGAAAGTCATATATCCAAATTTGCTGATGATAAAAGATAGGTGGCATTGTAGGCAGTGTAGTTGAAAGCATAAAATTACAAAGGGATATCGACAGATTAAGTGAATGGGCAAAACTGAGGCAAATGGATTTCAATGTAGGCAAATGAGGTCATCCACTTTGGACATAAAAAGGATAGAACAGGGTACTTTACAAATGCTGAAAAGCTAAAAACAGTAGAGGTCCAAAGAGACTTGGGAGTTCAAGTACATAGAACATTAAACTGTCATGAGCAGGTACAGAAAATAATCAAAAAAGCTAATGGAATGCTGGCCTTTATATCTGGGGGACTAGAGTACAAGGGGGTAGAAGTTATGCTGCAGCTGTACAAAACCACGGTTAGACCACACCTGGAGTACTGTGAGCAGTTCTGGGCACCACACCTTAGGAAGGATATATTGGCCTTGGAGCGAGTGCAGCGTAGGTTTACCAGAATGATACCCGGACTTCAAGGGTTAGGTTACGAGGAGAGATTATACAAATTAGGGTTGTATTCCCTGGAATTTAGAAGGTTAAGGGGTGATCTGATCGAAGTTTTCAGGATATTAAGGGGAACAGATAGGGTAGATAGAGAGAAACTATTTCCACTGGTTGGGGATTCTAGGACTAGGGGGTATAGTCTAAAAATTAGAGCCAGACCTTTCAGGAGTGAAATTAGGAAACACTTCTACACATAGAGAGGTAGAAGCTTGGAACTCTCTTCCGCAAATGGCAATTGATGCTGGATCAAATGTTAATTTTAAATTGGAGATTGATAGATTTTTGTTAACCAAAGGTATTAACGGATATGGGCCAAAGGCAGGTATATGGAATTAGGTCGCAGATCAGCCACAATCTCATTGAATGGCAGAACAGGCTCAAGGGGCTGAATGGCCTCCTCCTGTTCCTATGTTCCTGTATGATGACCTGCATGATGTGCTGCCTATAGTCACATACCAGCTGTATGTTGAGGGAGTGAAATCAATTTCATTCCAGTACACGACATAGTTGACATGTGGTGCCCGCAAAGCAATGTCCAGGCAGTCAGTGACACCCTGCACCATGGGGACGCCTGCAAACCTTGCCACCCCTCGTGCTTGCTCCGCCTGCTTCTCTCTGGCAAGAGGGAATTAAATTAAATTATCTCTCTTTGAATAGAGAGACTCAGTGACCTCCCTTACACAACAGTGGATGGCAAACTGCGAGATGCTGCAAATATCTCCAGCTCCAGCCTGGAAGGAACCAGACGCACCAAAGTTCATAGCCACGGTCAGCTTCACCAACACTGGCAATACGGTCCTTGGCCTGCTCTGAGGTTGCCGTTGTGGCTGCAGCAGTTGGTAAGTTTCAGTGACGACCTTCATAGTGAAGCGCAGACGTCTCACATATTGCTCGTCACTGAGGTTCAGGTAGGAGAATTTCTCCCTGAAAACCCTGGGTGGATATAGCCTCCTGCTGAGAGCCCTTGACCCCCTCCTCCCTCTTCCAGCAGCTTGTCCTGCTCTGCGTGGCCTCTGCATATTCTCCCAGTCATGCACGATTCAAAGAGGAAGGCCTACTAGTGCAGCCATGTGTTGGAGCAACTGGTTTGTGCAGAAGCCTTGAAGTTAGGACAAAGTCCTTCAGCATCTGCCACACCATTCCCTGTAGACTTTTGAAACTTGAAACAACTATCAAAAGTAGCAAAAATGTGTAGAATTGTAGCAATAGCCAGAAAAATTCAATCGCAACTAACCTGTAAGTAGTTGATGATCTCTTTAAATAGGGCTGATGGCGGTCCTTCATGCTGCTGAACGTGTGTTCAGCGGTGCGAGGTTGAGAGGGCATAGGCTGTAGTAGACGGCTCCAAATGGCTGATTGCCGTCATGGTCTGCCTGCTCTGCATACTTCCGGCAGAAGTTAACTGCATGCGCGCTAACGTCTGTACCAAGATGGTGTCCAATGCACTTTGCGGATGCCAGTTTGGAACCCTAAGTGCACTCGTAATGCCCAAAAAACGGGCGCTACCAAGCCCAATTTCCCGCCCTATACCTTTTCTAATGTGATTTCTGTTGGATTTACAGAGAACAGTGTTCGAACAACAATGCCTCTGCTGAAGATAATAACACAACTGTTAGCAACTCTGTGGGACCTGTTTGCATCAGAACGAAAGTCCAGTTTGAAGAACATTCTGTGCCTGATCTCACTTTGTCTTCTGATGGGACTGGGGGCCAGTGGCATCCTCTATGTCAGCTTGCGAGCATTACAATGCAGCCTCTCAGTGGCTCTGGCGGTGTGTGGGATCTTTGCTGCCGTCACTCCTGCAGCTTTGTTTCTTTCAAAGTATCTCAGATGCTTCACTCTGATATTCCTCATTTCATGTGGAACACAACAAGGCCGCAACGCTCTGATAACAGCAGGCACCGGTGTGGTGCTCTTTAACTGTGCCCAAAACAGCTTTCACAATTTAAAAGGATTGGCACAGTGCATTGTCTGCTATCTGGAGGATAAGCTCTCCTCTATCAAAGATCTCTTGGAAAAATATGTTCAAGTAATTGAATGGTTACCCAATTATATAAGAGACAACACAAAAAACATATTTAAGATTCATTTTCCCGTTGCAACACAGAGAATAGAGGAAGATCTACAAAACCATCTCAATGCAACCAGACATCACTTGGAGAACCTTGGTCATCGTATAATATCAACCTTTGACACTGTGCTCTGGGTCGCCAAAAGTTCCGTGGCCATATTTGGTGTTTTGCTGGTCTTAATGTCCACTGGGCTCTACATCAGAAAGTATGTGCACAATGTTGAATTTGAAAATGTATTCATTACAAAACAGTTTGTGGAACTGGATGAAAAAAAAAGCAACCAAGGGAAACCTCCATTGCTTCCGCTAACTAAAAAGGAGAAGAAACGTTTCATAAAGGTCCCATTGCTGTATTTAACAGCAAAGGAATGGAAAGTCACGGTGAAATTCTTTACTCCTATTTCTGCTAACTTATTTCTTTGGGCAATAATAATAGTGACTGATTATGGACTGTACCTGCTCATTTCTTCAATAAGAATTCATTTTGTGTCTCTACCTGAAATTAACCTTCGTTTGTCCTCACAGGTAAGTTCTTCTAGAACATTGTCTTGTGCTGCAATTAGTTCAAATATGTATTATGAAAATAATAATGTATTTAACTTTAACCATTTGTAATATGAATAACACCCACCAAAGAAGCTGAACCTAATGATTCTGTGGGTGAATGTCTTGTGCTCTGTGAGAGGGAGCCAAACAAATCTGGAAGGTCCCCAGTTCAATCCCTAGTCTGTGCTAAATTATTTTATCTCAGCCAGGTAATGAGAAAGCTACAAGTGGCCTAAGCATCCATGAGGTGGAAAGAGGAATGTCAGCCAGTATTCCTGCTTCATTTCAATACCCAGTGACCCAACTGGAATGTATGTGTGCACTTGGATGTTGGGTGAGAACAGGATAGGACTCAACTGTGATGGTGCTCCCCACTGGTCAGAAAGCCTGCTAACATTCACATATAGAATGGTTACTTGGGTCTATGAAAAGGGACAGGCTTGTTGAGCCTAATGACCTTTTCCTGTTCCTAAACATTTCTTATGTTAAGCAGAAACTTTACTGGGATACACACATTCTAATCAATGGGGGGGTAAATGTAACTTTTGACAATATTTACAATGATTGATATCATATCAGCCGTTGGTTGCACACCCTTCCCAATTTTCATACTAAAGGGCGGTCGATCTGATATCAGTCATTTTACACTGTTGCCACAAGTTTAAATTGCCCCCAAGGTGTTTAAATGAGAACTAAAATCCTGAATAGTTGCTAAGCAATCCAAAATTTATCTTGGAGACTGGGGTCATTTGCAGTCAGGTGTGTAATGCTTTGCACATAACCATAGTCACTATTGCTCCTTCTTTGACTTCTGGTAACATTTTAATGGTCAAGAGATACAGTGGCCCCAATTTTAATGGGGGCGCTGGGTGACACGGGAGCAGTGTGTGCAAGCTCTGAAGTGGGCAGCACACCAGACGTCAAGGCCCGGCTGATTTTAATGGCCGGGCCACATTTCCATAAATTTTCTCCGATTCCTGCCTGAACCCAGCCAGATCCGCCACCTCGCTGATGGGCTTGAAAGGAAATCTGAAATAAAATGTCGTTACTTACCTTGCTGGGCCTCTTCTGACTCTACTCCCCAGAATTGCTTTTTCCCCTGAATTGGCCTGGGGTTCTTTTTTAATTTGTTTTTTTGCCTCTCCCAGGAGATTACAGGACTTCTGCTGGGTATTGGGTGTTGTGTTGCTTAGTTGCCAAATGGCTGAATGGGACAGACTCAATGGGCCAGCTGGTCTTTCTCCTTTCATCTTTTTTGTATATTCATATGTAACACCAGAGATGCCATATTTAGTAAGGAGATTCTTGATTTTTCAGCAATATCCAGCTGTCATTATTTTCTACCAATTTATCTGATAACATTTATTTATATTCACATTAATATCTAGAAAATGAGAAGTCAGGGAGTAAGAAATTAAAATTAGCCCCCGAACATATGACTTAAGCTATTCGGGGTAGATTTTGACTTTGTGCGATAGTGTAAAATGGGCGATTGTGAATCGGAAGCTCGTTTAACATAGAACCATATAGAATCTTAGAGCACAGAGGGAGACTATTCGTACCATTGTGCCTGTGCCAGCTCTTTGAAAGAGCTATTCATTTAATCCCACTCCCCTGCTCTTTCCCCACAACCCTGCAATTTTCTCCCCTTCAAGTATTTATCCAATTCCTTTTTGAAAGTTACTATTGAATCTGCTTCCACCACCTTTTCAGGCAGTGAATTCCAGATCACAACAACTCGCTGCATAAAAAAAATTCTCCTCATCTCATCTCTGGCTCTTTTGCCAATCACCTTAAATCTGTGTCCTCTGGGTACCGATTCTCCAGCCAGTGGAAACAGTTTCTCTTTATTTACTCTATGATTTTGAACGCCTCTATTAAATCTCCCCTTAACCTTCTCTGCTCTAAGGAGAACAACCCCAGCTTCTCCAGTCTCCCATGTAACTGAAGTCCCTCATCCCTAGAATCATTCTAGTAAATCTCCTCTGCACCCTCTAAGGCCTTGACATCCTTCCTAAAATGTGTTGGCCAGAATCTCTGATGATTTTTATTTCCAAGTGGGACAGATGTAAGCGGTTTGCCAATTTGCTATTGCTCATTTAACACTATTGCACAAAGTCAAAATCTACCCCTATAACTTTAATGGGTCTGGAACTACCTACTCATTCCACAAGATAGTCAGTTTGGTAGACAGTCTTCTGAGGAGGTGAAAGCTGCTCCTTATAAAAATATAGAAGGTATTAAAGCACCTGCCATGCTTATCAAATTCTAGACTGAAAAACAGACTGCCTGGCAAAAATTAAATAAAACCTTCAGTTGTTATTGCTTATGATGAACACAAGGTGATGTTTAGTCATTAGATACAGAATATATACCAGGTCACCTTTCAGTATGCTGTACAGATATAATCTACTGATGCACAAGATTCATGCTATATTATAACTGGTGTATGCAAAATCATAGAATCATAAAATAGTACAGCACAGCAGCAGGCCATTCGGCTCTTTGGAAGAGTAATCCAGTTAGTCCCACTCCCCCGCTCTTTCCTCATATCCCTGCAAATTTTTTCTCGTTCCAAATATTTATCCAATTCCCCTTTGAAGGCTACTATTGAATCTGTATCCACCGCCCTATCAGGCAGCGCATTCCAAATCCTAACCACTCATTGCGTAAAAAAGTTTATCCTCATGTCGCCTCTGGTTCTTTTGCCAATCACCTTAAATCTGTGCCCTCTGGTTATCAATCCTTCAATCGCTGGAAATATTTTCTCTTTATTTACTCTATCTAAACCCTTTATCATTTTATACACCTGTATCAAATCTCCTTGTAGCCTTCACTGCTCGAAGGAGAACAGCTCCAGCTTCTCCAGTCTATCCATGTAACTGTAATCCCTCATCCCTGGAACCATTCAAGTAAATCTCTTCTGTACCCTCTCCAAAGCCTTCATGTCCTTCCTAGAGGAGAGATTGAGTAGACTAGGCCTATATTCTCTAGAGTTTAGAAGAATGAGAGGTGATCTCATTGAAACATACACAATTCTTACAGGGTTTGACAGGGTAGATGCAGGGAGGTTGTTTCCCCTTGCTGGGGAGTCTAGAACCAGGGGTCACAGTCTCAGAATAAGGTGTCAGTCATTTAGGACTGAGATGAGGAGAAATTTCTTCACTCAGAGGGTGGTGAACCTTTGGAATTCTCTACCCCAGAGAGCTGTGGAGGCTCAGTCATTGAGTATATTCAAGACAGAGATCGATAGATTTTTGGGTATTAAGAGAATCAAGGGATATGGGGATAGTGCAGGAAAGTGGAGTTGAGGTAGAAGATCGGCCATGATCATATTGAATGGTGTAGCAGGCTCAAGGGGCCAAATGACTTACTCCTGCTCCTATTTATGTTCTTATGTTTTAAGGAGGCTACAATAGAATATCTGTACATTAATGCACATATTTGTTCCCTTTGTTTTCTACAGGCAAATGTTTCATATAGAGCACCTTTGTTTAAAAGTGATTGCTTTCCCCAACCGACCCTTACTATTAATGGTATATGGATCCCACTCGCTGGAATAACCTCTGTCCTTATGTTGCTCACTTTGCTTTCTGCCAAACTTACAACATTAAAAATATTGGTCTTGTCATCATTTTACCCAGAAGCTCAAAGGGACCGAGTATGCTTTTTGTATGATAAGATAATAAGGAAAAGATTTTCAGGAAAATCATCACGGAATTCCAAGAAGTCATTGAACGCTGCAGCTAACTCGGTAAGAAGATTATCAAGATATTTATTACTTTTCGATCACTGCTTTGTTTCTCACTCCCCCAACACTTTGCCATGTTATTTCTTTCCTTTTTAATTGTTCCTTGTTTTCCTTTTTTCTCCAGCATAGAGTCATAGTCATAACTGCACAGAAGGAGGCCATTCGGTCCATCAAGTCTGTGCCGGCTCTCTGTAGAGCAATCCAGTCAGTCCCATTCTCCCACTCTATCCCCGTAGCCCTGCAAGTTTATTTCCCTCAAGTGCCTATCCATTCTCCCCTTGAAAACATTGAGTGTGTCCACTTCCACCACTTCCGTCGGCAGTGAGTTCCAGGTCCTCACCACTCGCTGCGTAAAAAAGTTTTTCCTCACATCCCCCCCTGTATCTCTTGCCCAAAACCTTAAACCTGTGTCCCCTAGACCTTGTACCATCAACTAGTGGGAACAGCCTTTCCCCGTCTAGCCTATCCAAACCCATCATAATCTTGTACACCTCTATCAAATCACCCCTCAACCTCCTTTGCTCTAATGAAAACAAATACAGCTTCTCCAACCTGTCCTTGTAGCTAAGATCCCCATTCCTGGAACCATTCTGGTAAATCTCCTCTGCACCCTCTCAAACACCTTCACATCCTTCCTAAAGTGTGGTGACCAGAACTGGTTGCAACACTCCAGTTCTGGCCTAACCAGCGCTTTATAAAGGTTCAGCATAACTTCTCTACTTCTCTGGACATCCCTAAAAGCTGATGTAGAGTGGTCCTCGCTGGACAAGCAGGAGAAAGCTTACTAGTAGTTGATGCTGGTAAGGTGAGCAGTTTTAGCTGGTTAAACTCCAGCATAGAAACATTGAAACATAGAAGATAGGAGCAGGAGTAGGCCATTCGGTCCCTCGAGCCTACTCCGCCATTCAATGCGATCATGGCTGATCATCCAAATTCAGTACCCTGTCCCTGCTTTCTCCCCGTATCCCTTGATCCCTTTAGCCTTATGAAATATATCCAATATCCAACTCCTTCTTGAATATATTTAATGAATTGGCCTCTACTGTCTTCTGTGGTAGAGAATTCCACAGGTTCACCACTCTCTGGGTGAAGAAATTCCTCCTCATCTCTGTCCTAAATGACTTACCCCTTATCCTTAGACTGTGACCCTTGGTTGTGGACTCCCCGACCATCGGGAACATCCTTCCTGCATCTAGTCTGTCCAGTCCTGTCGGAATTTTATAAGTTTCAATGAGATCCCCTCTCATTCTTCTAAACTCTAGTGAGTATAAGCCCAATCGACCCAATCTCTCCTCATACGTCATTCCTGCTATCCCAGGTATCAGCCTGGTGAATCTTCGCTGAACTCCCTCCATGGCAAGAACATCCTTCCTCAGATAAGGTGACCAAAACTGCACACAATACTCAAGATGTGGTCTGCAGCAAGACATCCTTGTTCCTGTACTCAAACCCTCTCGATACGAAGGCCAACATCCCATTTGCCTTCTTAACCGCCTGCTGCACCTGCATGCTTACCTTCAGCGACTGGTGCACAAGGACACCCAGGTCTCGTTGCACTTCCCCTTCTCCCAATCTATTGCCATTTAAATAATAATCTGCCTTCCTGTTTTTGACACCGAAGTGGATAACCTCACATTTATCCATGTTATATTGCATCTGCCATGCTTCTGCCCAATCACCCAACCTGTCCAAATCATCCTGGAGTTTCTCTGCATCCTCCTCACAGCACACACACCCACCCAGCTTTGTGTCGTCTGCAAACTTGGAGATATTACATCTAGGTCCCTTGTCTAGATCATTAATATATATTGTGAATAGCTGGGGTCCAAGGACCGATCCCTGCGGTACCCCACTAGTCACTGCCTGCCACTCGGAAAAAGACTCGTTTATTCCAACTCTTTGCTTTCTGTCTGCCAACCAGTTCTCTATTCAAGTCAACACCTTGCCCCCAATCCCATGTGCCTTAACTTTACACGCTAATCTCTTATGCGGGACCTTATCGAAAGCCTTTTGAAAGTCCAAATACACCACATCCACTGGTTCTCCCTTATCTATTTTACCAGTTACATCCTCAAAAAATTCCAGTAGATTAGTCAAGCACAATTTACCTTTTGTAAATCCATGTTGACTTTGTCCGATCCTGTCACTGTTTTCCAAGTGCTCTGCTATTACATCTTTTTTGAATAGTGGGGTAGCATTAGCTACCCTCCAATCCATGGGTACTGTTCCAGATTCCATCGAATGTTGGAAGATGATCAGCAATGCATCTGCTATTTCTAGGGCCACTTCCTTAAGTACCCTAGGATGTAGATTATCAGGCCCTGGGGATTTATCGGCCTTCAATCCCATCAATTTCCCTAACACCATTTCCCTACAAATACTGATATCTTTCAGTTTCTCCCTTTCATCAGACCCTATGTTCCCCAACATCTCTGGGAGGTTATTTGTGTCCTCCTTTGTGAAGACAGAACCAAAATATGTATTTAATTGGTCTGCCATTTCTTTGTTCCCCATTATAAATTCCCCTGATTCTGACTGCAAGGGACCTACGCTTGACTTCACCAATCTTTTTCTCTTCACATATCTATAAAAGCTTTTACAGTCAGTTTTTATGTTCCCTGAAAGCTTACTCTCATATTCTATTTTCCCCTTCTTAATTAATCCCTTTGTCCTCCTTTGTTGAATCCTAAACTGCTCCCAATCCTCAGGTTTACTGCTTTTTCTGGACAATTTATATGTCCTCTCCTTGGATCTTATGCTATCCCTAATTTCCCTTGTTAGCCACGGTTGAGTCACCTTTTCTGTTTATTTTTATGCCAAACAGGGATGAACAAATTCTGTAGTTCATCCATGCGGTCTTTGAATGTTTGCCATTGCCTATCCACCGTCAACCCTTTGAGTGACATTCCCCAATCAATCCTACCCAACTCACGCTTCATACCATCGTAGTTTCCTTTATTTAAATTCAGGACCCTAGTCTCTGAGTCAACTACTTCACTCTCCATCTTAATGAAGAATTCTATCATATTATGATCGCTCCGACCCAAGGGGCCTCATACAACAAGATTGCTAATTAATCCTTTCTCATTACATAATACCCAGCACAATTCCTTGGCAGTCCCTAAGCCAACCTGTGCCTAAATTTGCTGGTCTTTGGTAAGTGGGATATCCCTCTTTGCAAAGAGATCATATACTCCATGGGTATTTGTGCATGTTATGCATCTGACTGAACAAAGTAATTCCAAGATCACAATTTATGTACAAGTGAGAAAGGCCATGTGACTCAACATAGGTTATTCATCCAGAAAGATCCTACAGTCCCACATATAAAGGCATCATATTGTTTTTTATAAAATTATTACATGTTTTTTGCCTCCATTACTGTACTCAAAAGGTCATTCTGTGGCAAAACCACTAAGTGACTTACATAATTGTCTGTAACCAATGTTATTACCTCTAGCATTAATTGTCTGTAACCAATGTTATTACCTTTCAAGTTGGCTCTTGTTAAACAGAGCTAGATCAACAACATCGCGATCTGACGCGATGACGTCATCACGTGGGTCACGTGACGTCCCTTTTGGCGGGAAACGTGATGACGTCATGACGTCAGAGGTAGAGGGCGGGACCAGCCAGTCCTCGTGTGGATTGAAAGAGAAAAGACCTGTTTTGAGCTTCTCCTGTAGTTTCTCATTTTGTAAAGTTCTTAGACAATAAATTCAGTTTGTTAACTTCCAGTAAGTTATAGATTCTTTGTTAGGAGTGCAGAGACTCCTACAATTCCATATTAATGCTTTGTGGGAAGAAAAATTTCCTAACATCACTCCTAAATTTGGCTTTTACTTGTTTCAGCCCAAGCCCCCCTGTTCTACTCTCATGGTTTAGTTTGAAGTAGTGTTCTGGATCTACCTTTTCTTTATTGTTTATTGTCTTATATACCTTGATAAGATCACCTCTCAGTCACCTCCATTCAAGGTTGAAATCCCACATTTCTTCAATCTTTCTTGACAAACTCAGTCCACTGATGTTAGGAATCAACCTCATGGCTCTTCTATGAACAGTTTTGAGGTCTTGAATATCTCCATTGTAATTCAATGCTCAGAACTGGGCACAGTCCCCAATGTGCAATCTGACCAAAGCACTACACAGATTGAGTATGACTGCCTCTGACTTATGCTTTGGTGTTCTGGCTTTTTACTTTGTTGATTAATTTGTTGATTACTACTCCGCAGTGAATGGAAATGTTTAGCATTGAGTCTTTTTAAAGCCCCAGATCATTTACAGCTTCAAATTTTCTGTTCCAACAATTCATGGAGTACTTATGTTACTCTTCTTCTTCCTAGTATAGTACATTAGCCTTGTCCATATGGGGGGAAATTCGGTGGAGCCGCAAACAGGGCGCCCAGCTCGCCTGGGCGCCGGAATTACTGCTGCGATCGGAGCAGTTGCGACCGCCGGAAATTCAGCTTGTGCGCCCCAAGAGGGACACGGGGCGCTGCTCGAGGCACTCCACATCCCTCTTAGGGTGCTGAAACTGAATATCGCAGCGCAACGTGCCGCAGTGCCACACGCTGCGGGACGGCGTGCTGCGGTACTGCAGGCCTTCCTCCCATTCTTAAGGGGGAGGGGCCTGCACCAGCGCGATGAGAGATCGCGAGTGCCGGCAAAAGAGCCCGGCACCGAGGAGAAGTGCCGGGCTCTCGGAAAACAGCTGGCACTGCCGCAGGGGGAGATCAAGAGGCCGGGGACGGAGGAGCTGGCAGGCGGCCGCCGAAAAAAACAGCCGCCACGCACCTCCACCTTAATTTGTGCCACTCCCACCACAGGTAGGCCCCGTGAACCGGGCGCGATTTGCGAACGGCGCTACAGAGGCGGGCGCTACCAAATATCGCGATCGGGGCAGTAGCGGGGCGCTGTGCACACCGATGGCGTCATTGGTTGCGGCGCAGTGCAACAGGCTAACGCCGCCATTAGTGCCCCAGCTAAATATCGCGGGAGGCGTGGCCAGTGGCGCTAAAGCCACTGAGTGCCCTCTTTAGGCACTAACTGGTGGCGCAGCCCACCGAATTTCTAGGCGTTGTTTCACTAACTTCCATATTTTGTTGGAAAATGCAGAATCTTTCCCTTCTGAATGCATGATGGTTGCTATTTATTACAGTGCCAGTAGACGGTTAGGTCTGAAAAATATGCCGGGGCATGATGCTGGCACCTACTCCTGGAATGCAATCACTGTAGAACTGCACCACTGACACAGCTGGGCTTTGTGGGCTGAGGGGGTGCCTACAGAAGCAGGCCTGCAGCAGTGTGAGGGTTCATTTGAGGCTGGCAATAGATGGCCAGCCCATCACGGGGTACTCTCCCAATCATTTCTGGGCTTCTCATTTTTGGAAGCCCCCACCCCAGCCTGGACCCCAGGTTGGCCCCACTTCTGCCGAGATCTGACAGGTACACGTGATGAAACAAGGTATACCTGCTGTGATGATCATACACTGGGTCCTGATCGTACACCTCATTTGTAGAGTTCCCCTTGGCATCATTAGCTTTGTAAGGGACAGGCAAAGATTCTTTTACAAGCCTCAGCTGGAATTCCCAGCATAGGCTTGGACCTGGTATATCGAGGGGTTGCAGCAGCACTGCACCAGAATTGTCAAGCAATTTTGGCCTCTTAATCCTTACGTTTATTCCTGATGATCAATTCCATTATTTTGCATGGGATTGATGCAAGGTTAATAGGTCTGCAGTTGCCCGGATGCATTTTGTCAGCCTTTTGGAAAGCAAGCATCATGTTAAACTGTTCCTAATCTACTAGAATTCCCAAGTCTTCATTGACTCTCCTTAATGTCTATAAATGCTGCTCAAATCTCATCCACTGTCTCTTAGTACTTAAGGACGAACAACATCCATCCATGGGAATTTATTTCTGTTGAGCCCTTCCAAGCCATCCATCTCATTTA
Organism: Somniosus microcephalus; assembly: GCF_052327205.1. Taxonomy (NCBI): domain Eukaryota; kingdom Metazoa; phylum Chordata; class Chondrichthyes; order Squaliformes; family Somniosidae; genus Somniosus; species Somniosus microcephalus. The sequence goes on along the minus strand of NC_140993.1, from coordinate 214,899,339 downwards.
TGACTAAGTCATTAATTCCATTTGGATTATTATTTAGAGAGAATATGTTTCTCATGCCTTCCCTAGAGCTAGAGGAAATCATTTAATGTATTAGCCACCTTATATTCATCCCTAATATTGGTCCCATTAGCACATTTTATATTATTTCCAGGTCTCTCTTTGCCCCTTTGCTGACTCGTGGAACATGTTTCTGCATGTTCTTATGCTCATCCCAGTGAACCACTCAACTTTCTCCCTGTGCAATTTGCAGAGGTTCTTTTTCCTCCTTATTGCACTTCTGATTAGTTTATTAGTCAATTTGGAGTCCTGCTTGTTTAGCCTATGTTTGCTTATCCTGGGCATATATTTAATCTTCATGCTCAGTATTATGCCCCAAAATTGCACAAGGCCAGTGGCTCCAAAGAAACGCTACTAGGAAGAAAGAAAGAACAAAAGGACTTACATTTATATCACGCCTTATACGACCTCCGGACATCCCAAAGCACTTCACAGCCAATTAAGTACTTTTGAAGTGTAGTCACTTTTGTAATGTAGGATGTGCAGCAGCCAATCTGCGCACAGCAAGCTCCCACAAACAGCAATGAAATCAATGGCCATATCGTCTGTTTTTAGTGATGTTGGATGAGCGAAGAATATTGGCCAGGACTCCCCTGCTCTTTTTCTAACAGTGCCATGGAATCTTTTATGTCCACCTGAGAGGGCAGATGGAGCCTCGGTTTAACGTCTCTTCCGAAAGACGGCCCCTCCAACAGTGCAGCACTCCCTCTGCACTGCACTGAAGTGTCAGCCTAGATTATATGCTTAGGTCTCTGGAGTGGGACTTGAACCCGCAACCATCTGAATCAGAAGCGAGAGTTCTGCTACTGACCTAAGGTTGACACCAAACCCAGCTAAGTACTAACCCAGTACTTAAAATCCAATCCAATGCCGACTTCAATGAAATTCACATTGTCATATCATAGACATGCTCACTGGCATTGGTGTAGCACAATCACATGTAAAACGGAAGTGGTGCTCATAGAGGGTGGGCGACTGACTTTCAGGCTCTCGTGGATGAAATGCAGCAGAGGAGAAAAGGAGTGTTGGGTGCCCCATGAAGGAAACCTCAGAAAAGTGTGCCTTGCAGAGGGAGCTGGCACTGGCTCAGAGTGCCTCCTCTCTCATCCCTAGAACTGAAGTCTTGCACAGTAAAAAGTTTAATGGCCTGACAAGGACAGGCAAGGTAACAGACAAAGCATGGGCATCAGCACAGTTAACCCTCTAATATGACTTCCTGAAAAAGTCCTCCTTCTCTCTGCACTGTGGGTTCAGGGATTCACTACAGGGTGTTAACATATTTCAATGTTGAGAGTTTGCTGTGGTGCAGCAGGAAACTGATTTGCACTGGTGATGGCATATCCATGACATCCACACAATGGAAAAGTCCTGGGCCTAGAAATTGGGTATAGCCCCGCTTGGGGCGTTAGAATTGGCGGAGCACAAATTTTATAGCCAGACGCAACTTATCGACACCTCGTGTGATATTGGGTTGCAGCGCCCCAAAGGTGATTGAGGCGTGAGTTCAGGCGTTACACGGGGCACCTAAGGCGCTAACATGCCGGCGCAACCCAATATCGGGGCGTCCAGCTGCAGCGCAGGTGCTCTCAATTACCCATCACCACGAGACTTCCAGGCGCCAGCCAGCTCTTAAAGGGGTGGGTCAGGCAGCTCCAGCATCCACAGTCTGCGCCTTGTAGACCTGCAAATCGGCGCAGGCCCTTCTCTGGCGCAAAAAACTTGGAGCATATGGAGAGGGTGAGGCAGAGAGCAGAGCGCTTCACCAATGAGTCTCTGGAGGAATTGGTGTCCGCAGTGGAGTGCTGGCGAGATGTCCTCTACCCCGACAATGGCAGGAGGCCTAATCATAAGGAATACCGACGAGCTTGGAGGGATGTTTCTCAGAGGGTCAACTCCAGCAGCATGGCGACCAGGAGCCCTGTGCAGTGCAGGAAGAAATTCAACGACCTCACTCGGGTCATGAGGGTGAGTGGAGTTAATGTAAACTTATGCATCCCTCCATTAGCACCTGACTTTATGGCTACAGGGTGCGCTATGCCCCACTGGCCATCTGTCAGCAAGCACCCATGGCCCTTTCTGGTCACACACATGCACATTTGACTCAGGGCATCATGTAAGGGCTGTTCCACCATGGGGGGCATGAGATGATAACCCAGGGCATCATGTAAGGGCTGTACCACCATGGGGGGCATGAGATGATAACCCAGGGCATCATGTAAGGGCTGTTCCACCATGGGGGGCATGAGATCATAACCCAGGGCATCATGTAAGGGCTGTTCCACCATGGGGGGGCATGAGATGATAACTCAGGGCATCATGTAACATCACTTCCCGTCCTTTGCCCTGCAGGCCAAGCTGGTGAGAAACCGCAAGGAACAGCTTTGCACCGGAGGAGGCCGTCCTCAAGTGGAGCCTCTGACGGATCTCGAGGAGAGAGTCCACCAGATTGTGGGAGGATGTCTGAGTGGTCCTGTCACCACTGCAGCTGCCGACCCCATTGTCCACAGCGATGGTAAGGTTCTCAACTATTACAGCTGTCACCTTCCAGTTGTTTCCCCCGCCAGCATGTTTTCTCAATGTGGACCCATGTCATAGCATTGCCGCACTGTTGCATCCCTTGCTGCCAAACTGTCCTTTTGCTAAAGCCACTCTTCAACCTCCCTGCTTTCAGATGCTGCATCACCAGCTCGGGAGCCGGCCCCTCAAGCTGCCAGTGCCAGTGCCTCCGGAGGCAACGACCAGGAGGAAGCCAGACCATCCGTGCCAGCCTCAGGGGAGCCACCGCATCTGGAGACTGGGGATAGTAGTTCCCTTGAGGGGAGGGGGGGGGGGCGCTCTGATGAGGAGCCAGTTGCAGGAACCAGCGGCCTGCAGCAACGCGCGGGGGGTAGGGACGCTCAGGGGCCGTCTCCCCGGAAGGCGAGGCAGGCCACCATGACTGCTGCACAGAGTGCAGAGGAGGTGCGTAGCCTTGCCGAATTGAGCGCCCAGGCCCGGCTCAGGCACACTGAGCTTATGGCTGCAGTGGGGAGGATGCCTAAGTCGATCGACACACTGGCAAAGAGTGTGCTGGACTTTGGGGCAGCAATGGAAAGGATTGTCCAGGGCTTTGGGGCAGCAATGGAAAGGTCTATCCAGGGCTTCGGCCCAGCAATGGAAAGGTCTGTCCAGGGCTTGTCCGAGGCAGTGGAAAGGTCTGTCCAGGGCTTGTCCAAAGCAGTGGAAAGGACTGTTCCGGCCTTGTCCGAAGCAGTGGAAAGGACTGTTCCGGCCTTGTCCGAAGCAGTGGAAAGGACTGTTCATGGCTTCTCCGAAGCACTGGCACCTGCCATGCAGGTCCTCACTGCTGCCACGCAGTCACTTGCTGGCCTCGTCCACACGCAAATTGAGGCCACGCGAACACTCTCTGCTGCCACCCTAGCTGCATCAGGCAGGATCACCCCAGGCCCTTGCAGCACCACAGCAGGCCATGAATCTGTGGAGCAGTCGATTGTGGCGGATGATCTGGTGCGGCCCCGTCAGAGTGCCAGTGTGTCGGCCGACCACAGTGCAGGTGCCCTCTCTCTGCATGTGAGCAGTCCTGATGCCACCGCTGGCACGTCAGCAGTGCAGCTGCCACCACCTGCGCGGCAGACTGCTAGCAGACATGCCCAGTTGGAGCAGCCTGCTTGCGGGCCCTCCAAGCCCAGAGGTCGTCCAGGCTGTCCCTCAGGGGCTTCAGCGCTTCCAGACACTCAGCAGGCGTCCCCCAGCCTTGACGCAGCCACTGGAGTCCAAATACGGAGGAGCTGCAGGGAGGGAAGGGGCCGACCTCGTAAGAGGAGTCGGTCTCCATCAAGCGTCACCAGTAGAGGGAGGTGCTAAGACGTGTCTTTTTCCGGATTTAAGGCCGTTCACACCTGCTGTGTTTGTTTGTTATGTTTTGGTTAGTTTCGCCGGGTTGCCAGACAGTTATCTGTTAGATAGTTAGTTATGATTTCTGTTACCATTACGTTGTCATGCTGGAAGGAAGCACTTGTTTGAAAATAAAGAAAACTTTTTATTTACAATCGAGCTGTACACTATTTACAATCATCGAGGCCTTCATAGGCTTACTGCGAACCGGAGGGCGCTGTTCGAATCACAGCCACCATTCCGTCCGAGGGGCCTAGAACCGAGTCCTTATGAGCCTCTGACGAACGGCCCTTCCAGTTTCTGGAGCCCTCCCAATTCCTCCTCCTCCTCCTCCTCCTCCTCGTCCGCCTGCTCTGCTGGACCTTGAGGGTCGGCTGGCATTGGCTGGGTGCGTCGAATGGCCAGGTTGTGGAGCATGCAGCAGACAACAATGATGAGCGCCACATGCTCCAGCGAGTACTGTAGGGCCCCCCCCGAATGGTCTAGACAATGGAAACGCTGCTTCAGCACACCAATTGTGTGCTCCACAATGTTCCTGGTGGCCTGATGGCTGCTGTTGTAATGCTTTTCTGCCGGGGTGCTGGGCAAACGGAGCGAGGTCATGAGCCATGGGCAGAGAGGATAGCCCTTGTCACCCAGAAGCCAGCCTCGTGGGTGAGCCGGGGCCTCAAAAAGGTCAGCCACTGAGGTCTGCCGCAGGATGAACGCATCATGGCTGCTGCCAGGGAATTGTGTGTTCACCGCCATGATCTTCTGCCGGTGATCACAGACCAGCTGCACATTAAGGGAGAGGAACCCCTTGCGGTTACGGAACTCCTCCGGATTCTGTAATGGTGCCCGCAAAGCCATGTGTGTGCAATCAATGGCCCCCTGCACCATGAGGAAGTCCGCAATAGCCGCGAAGCCCTGCGCGCGCTCCCCCTGCTTCTCCAAGGTCACAGGGAAGGTGATTAATTCGCGCCTCCTTCTGTAGAGGGCAGCTGTCACTTGCCGGATGCAGCAATGCACCGCAAATTGAGAGATATTTGATATGTCCCCAGTTGCTGCCTGAAACGAGCCTCTGGCGTAAAAGTTGAGCGCAACAGTGACTTTCACGGCCACCGACAGAGAGGTCCTGCACCGTATCCGTGGCTGCAGATCCCCAGCAAGCAGGTGGCACAGCTCAGTCACAACATCCTTACCGAATCTGAGCCTTCGCAGACACTGCTCCTCCGACATGGTAAGGTACGAGACCTGCTGCCTGAAAACCCTGGCAGCGTATGGTCGGATTTGGCGACGTCCATTGGCCCTCCTCCTTCTGGCCAATCCCGGCCCTCTCTCCCTCCGTCTCTGTGCCCTTGCCAGTTGTTCAGCCAGGATGACGTTCCCCTCCAAAGCAGCTCCCATTATTCTTGCCGCCGAGTAAGACGCAGTCAGCTTTCTGGATCCAACTGTTCTGGACAGGGCTGAAGCTCCCAAGGCTCCTCTGGCTCAATAAGAACAACTCTCTGTAACTGAAGGTCTGCAACTCTCTCCAGCAGCGAGCAGGATGGCCAGGCCAAATGGCTGCCGCTTTTATACTAGTGCTGTCCCCTTTAAAGAGTGCCCCCCCGAGTCCGAGAAGGACCTGGTAACGTTCCATCCAACTGTCACTGATAGCGCCAGGCGGAACGGAGGGGGGCGCCACTGAATTTCCGGTACGGGGCGCCAAAAAGGCGTTGCACAATGAAATGATGTCATGATCTGGCTGCGCCCGCAAGCGGGCGCAAAGACTTAGCGCCGGCGCTAACAAGCTACTCAATATGGCAGGATGCGCTGGGATCACTGCGCACGTCCGAAAATTGGGTAACGCCCCAAATCTCGGGCTCTTTAGGTGCTAATCGCTGGCGCAACCAACCAAATTTCTAGGCCCTGCTCTCTTACTTAATCCCCAAATTGTATGTTTCAATTACTGACTGGTAATGCTGGACTGTAAAGGTTCATTCATGTCTGAGCACTGCAAACAGTAGGCCAATCACAAATATTGACTTTTTAAAAATCCTACAGGTATCATTTTGGTTTCCCATCTTCAAAATGAAGCAAAAAATTGAAGAGACTGAACAATATCAACAGGACTACCAAGATATGGGGATCAACCTTCCGATGACAGGGACCTCAGATACCAGGAAGTAAAGCACTAGTCAGCTCTCGAGTGGAAAATGTTCGGAGCCGTTAAAATATAACATCAAGCTCCATCTTTAACCTCTTGGTTCATGCTCTTGTGTAAAATCCCTATGTGTGCTACTTAAAAAGTCATTACCCAATTGGATTAATGAGTTTGTTTAAATAGCACACAAGTTGTTTAGCCAAGAGGCCAGATTTGAAGCCCAGAGCTGTGTTTAAGTAGTGCCACTGTTTGCGACTGCAAAATTTGTGAACTAAAAAAAAAATCCTCTTTTCCTCTGATGTGTGTTTCATGTACTGCATTTAGAAATGAAGTTAAATGGCTTATGCATGATTGCATGTGACAAATATTTGTGTTCTTGTGATTAAATAATGAAAATCATTTAAATGCAGCGAACAAATTGATTCTTAGAAACTGCAGGTGCAACGGCAATGCTTTCATTACCATAAAATCCTATGTTTAATGAGCACTTCAAGTTGCCTTGTTCACACAGGGTTACAAAATATCAAATTACTAATCTTTGGGAATGTGTGCTTCAAATTTTCCTCCCTGATTTAAAAGCTTTCCCTAAAAAATGTGATTCAAGACAGTTTAGAAATTTATAATGTAAGCCGAGAGATTCGCCAAGATTGCCTAGGGGCCTCATTCCCGCTCTGAAGATGACAATGTTCAAATCATTGGCTGATGGCTCAGACCAAAGAAGTCCTAGGATTGATATCTCGTCTACCATGAGCTAATCTCAAAAACAGGACCATCTGGGGAACACTACAACTGGTTTCAGCATCCACAATCTTCAGGGAGGGAAAGACTCAGGCAAGATTCCCATTCCTGATTGCGATCCAGTAATCCTGCTATAAGTGTATATACGTGGAAGTTGTGTTTGGACAAGATTGGTTTCTGCTGACACTCAATGTTCATGACTAACAACAACAACAACTTTTATTTATATAGCGCCTTTAATGTAGTAAAACATCCCAAGGCGCTTCACAGGAGCGTTATCAAACAAAATTTGACACCGAGCCTCATGAGATATTAGGGCAGAAGACCAAAAGCTTGGTCAAAATTTTAAAGAGTGTCTTAAAGGAAGAAAGAGAGGTAGAGAGGTTTAGGGAGGGAATTTAGAGACATTGGAGGGGTCGAGAGAGGTGGTGGTGAGATAGAGCTGGGTGTCGTCAGCGTACATGTGGAAACTCACACTGTGTTTTCGGATGATGTCGCCGAGGGGCAGCATGAGGATGAGCAATAGGAGGGGCTAAGGATAGATCCTTGGGGGACACCAGAGGTAATGGTGTGAGAACGGGAAGGGGAGCCATTGCAGGTGATTCTTTGGCTACGACAGATAAAAATGGAACCAGGCGAGAGCAGTCCCACCCAGCTGGATGATGGTGGAGAGGTTTTGGAGCAGGCTGGAGTGCTCAACCATGTCAAAGGCTGTAGACAGGATGAGGAGGAATAGTTTATCTTTGTTGCCGTCACAAAGGATGTCATTTGTGAGCACTTGACTACTTGGCCAAGGTACCAGAGGACTGCTGGTGTCGATGGAACTGTATCCAGGTATGAATCAGTGATTTCAGGATAAGAAGGAAGAAGTGGTAAAAGGTGAAAGAAACTCAAGGTGGGAAAGGCTGTTAAGAAATTTAATTGAGGTTAACAAATTGAAGCAAATGAATAAATGTGGCCAGGCTTCCAAATTCTGACCTGTCCACCTAGGTGGAGAATTGAACATAAAAACAGAAATTGCTGGAAATACTCAGCAGGTCAGGCAGCATCTGTGTAGAGAGAAACAAAGTTAATGTTTCAGGTCGATGACCTTTCATCAGAACTGACGAAGGGTAATCGACCTGAAACGTTAACTCTGTTTCTCTCTCCACAGATGCTGCCTGACCTGCTGAGCATTTCCAGCATTTTCTGTTTTTATTTCAGATTTCCAGTATCCGCAGTATTTTGCTTTAGTAGGAGAATTGAACAGGCAGTTTATGTTTTGCCCCTATTACTATCCCATGAAAGAAGCTTTCTGTCAGGCAATCTTCACTCCTTGCCCTGCCCCTCCTCACTTGAGTTTAAGTCTCAGGTCAGTCTCAGTTTTCATACAAAAGGTCATTTATATTTACGCATTTATATTTTTGCCTTGCACTGATACTATCTCATTCACTTTGTAATTGCTTTAATTCTTTTGTGTTCCAATTTATAAATGCTCCTGCTTTGTTGTTTCTCTGGTCACAAATTGCAACCAATGTTTATAAAGGCTAAATAAAAAAAAAATCCTTGCTACTAAAACCCCAGTTTTATGGTTCATTGTTTCTTTGTAGTTGTAACCTTGCCTGCCAGTCAAAGAATTTATTCATCATACAGCACAGCTAGATGCAGAGTAAAGCTCCCCGCACTCCACCCCAATTCTGTGCCTCATCCCTAACTTCAGATGTGCACCCCCTGCTGCGCCAGTGTGGTATTTTACCATTCCCCACACCAAACATCCTGAGACCTATCAAAATGGCATTGTTGATTAGTGGCAGTAGACCCATTCCTACTCAGAACTGCATCAAACTGTATCTAAGCTCATTTTGCATAGAACCCTTATTAGCCAGCAGACACAGGACACTTTCATCTCACCATTTTAGGCTGAATTTAAATCCAGGCAAAGGCTACTGTCTAAGGCTGAAGTCAACTTGTAGTTGTGCCATTATTGTTAACCCAACAGTTACTGAACTCCCCACCAGGAATATGCTATCTGTTTGCTATCTGTTTTCTAACCATTAATTTTATTATCATGATACTAAGCAGATGTTCAGGATGTGACCAAATATAAGGGCCTATTTTCTGAATGCAGGTTCCTGGTGGGGAGCCTTGCCCACTGGAAGCTCATATCATGGGCATGCACTGTATATTTTTTTATGCATTAATTTTAAAGTCTACCATGAAATATCCATTCATGAGTGTGCCAAGAACAATTCCTTGTATCGGGGCTTTTTCCCTCTAGGTAGTCAATCCTTCAGTTCTGTTTTAGAGTACTCACTAACATCTGTTCGAGGGCCGCAATCCCAAGCAGTGACTTGCTTGAGGTCTACTTTCACAAACCCGCAGGGAGGTTGAACTAGTGGGACAAGAACTCTCCGCCCACAGGCAATTCGCCTCGGCAAAACTATCACAAAGAAGGTTCAAGTGTAGGAAAGGCAATTCCAAGTAGGCAAAACTGAACAGCAAGATAACTCTACACTGCTCTGTACAGCTTCAAGCAGTGGTTTAATAGCAGCAGAGGTAGCTCACAATGCTCGTGGAGTTTATCCAGTGAATGTCTAACCCACAGAGCCAAGTAGGTCCCCAGTTTAATCCCTGGTCTGCGCTGAGTTATCTGATCTCAGTTGAGCAGTGGCCAAACACCTCCAAGTTAAGGAGAGGATCATCAGCCAGGATTCCATCTCCTGATTGTTATTTAGTGATCCCTGTAAAAGATCCTGTGTGGAAACTGGGTGGAGATGGGATCAAGTTCTGCTGCTGTAACCCACATAAATGAATAGTCTGCCAACATATAATGTCCAGGCCCATACATGATTAATGGACAATTGAAGTACCAAAGGTCCCCAATGTCAGTGCACCCTTACCCCAGCATAGAAGAGAGAAAACAATCACTACCACATCCCTCCTTTTTGGTCAGCAAACAATTTGACAAAATGTTGTCCATGGTGCATTTGTTCTGTCATTCATTACCAGGTTCTCTAAAAGAAATAACCAAGTCTGGGAGCTGCATACTTCATTATGCCAGTCTATCCAATCGTAGAGACAAACGGGCTGGCATGAGTCCAGTTGCTTTTTTTTAAGCTAATACAATTGTAAAGTCATTTGGGGCATATCACCAGAACCACAGCCCAAGCCTTGGTTCAATGGTAGAATTCTTGCCTCTGAGTCAGACAGTCATGGATTCAATCCCTACTCTAGAGGCTTCAGCACATAATGTAGGCTGACACTTCAATGCAGTTACTGAGGGAGTGCTGCACTGGGGGAACTTCAGATAAGGTGTTAACTGAGGCTCCATAAAAAATTCCATAGTTCTATTTGAAGGAAATAAATGTCCTGGTCAACATCACTAAAACAGATTACCTGCTTACACTATGTTGTGTTTAGGATAATCTTTATCCTTCACTTTATTACAGGATTATGGACTCAAATATTACATAAAGTTACATAGAATATACAACACAGAAAGAGGCCATACTTTTAAAGACCTCTAACAGTGTAAGGCTCACAAAATTATACAAATTCCCCCAGAGCAAGAAAAGAAGAGATATTGGACTGTTTGAAAACAATATTGGGCCAAAGAGTCTTAAAACCAAAACCCCAGGAAGATTTGGCTAGTTTAAAAGGCATGTTCAGGCCTGTGGAAAAACTGTGACAAAAGGAGGTGGGATGTGCCCCGAAACACAGACAGTTTGAGTATTGGATCATCTGGGAATGTTCTGGGCCACCCCAACCTTTCTACATAAAGACAATAAACCCACTGAAAAACTGTTCCTGCCGAAACTCACAGAGTCACCAAGTACATGAATAATACAATACATGCCAACAGTCAACAAAAGAGAACCGGGCCCCAGCAGGAAAAATACAATCAAACAGCAGTTTAAAACCAATCAGAAAGATTTCCAAAACACTTTACACATTTTAAACTGATTTCAAGGCAATCCCGAAACCAGTTAAAGGCCAATTAAAAATAGATGGGCCATCCCCGAAAACTCGATGAGGATTGAAACATATTAAAAATAACGAGCCCGCCAAAATTTAACAAAAGAACCAGAGATTTGGCAGTCAGATAAGCCAGGCCTCAAAACAGTATAATTGTGGCCTGCTTGTTCAGTGAAACAGTTCGGTGAGTCGTACGTTGAGATCAGAGGAGACGAGATCAGATCAGAAAGAAGGCTCAAGTTCAGTACAGGAGAGAAAGTATGGTTCAGAAAAATATCTCATCATCACCGTACTCAGTCGGAGAATCGGAGACTTGAAGGAAGAAGAGTGAAACGGAAGGAAAAGGAAATCGCGGCAACCAAAGTCCCCAAGAAACCAACAACTACCAATATTACCACCAACCAGATAATATTGGGCCACCACAACCAACAAGAAAGCAACCACCGAAAAGTCAAAAAGTAACGCACTTGTTTTCACTCTACAGGCTAGTCTGACCTCCCCCTGGGTAAGATTTGACATAAAAGACTCTAAAAACTATACCTAACCAAAGAAAATTGGGTACTTACCCGATAAATCCAACTACGCAGCTAACCGCATCAGCGGACAGGCGAAGACTGAAGACCCAACGCAGGTGCAGTCTTCCACCATGTCCGGGGTACGGCAGGCCCCAACCACCACAACTAAAGAGAACCCCGAAATCGCAAACCTCTACAATCTGTCAAGAAAGTTGTTTGGTGAGCATTTCCTGGTCCTCTGGAATTCAACCTAGTTAGGATAGTGGGGTTGGGAGGGTACGGTATTTTTGTCTTATTGTAATTCTCCCTCGCATATTCCGAAGTGTTCCCCCTTTTAGAGTATAAGATTTTATTGTATTGTATATTTTCCTGTCTCAAAATAAAAATCTCTATTTTTGTGACCAACTCAGGTGTCTGTTGCAATTTCATTACAACCCCCAAATAAGTCCAAAGTCTAGAACCAAGGGAGTGATGCGCTATCAATTACTCATAAAAGACTGAGAGTTAAGAGAGTAACTAAAGGCTTTTATTAACAAAAGAATGAAGGTCTGCCTCGAGTCGCTGCGGGTATCAGATGAGGCGGTGTTGGGGGCCTGCTGCGTTCCGGCTGTCATCCAAGATGGCGGCGTCCATGATCCCCATGTGGCTGGAGGCGTCCAAAATGGCTGCTGTACCGGTGGTTCGCACATGGCCGGGGAGGCCCAAGATGGCGGCCCACATGGCCCACACGCGGCGCTGCTGGGGTTCGGGGTGGCTTTGGCCCTGCAGACGCTAGCGTAGTGTCCCTTCTTCCCGCAGCCCGAGCAGATCGCGTTTTTCGCCGGGCAGCGCGCTCTGGGGTGTTTTGCCTGGCCACAGAAGTAGCATTTCTGGCCTTGGGGCACTGCTGTCTGGCCTTGGGACACTGCTGCGGTAGTTGGGCCGTTGCTGGGGTGTGGCTGGGGTGGCACGGCGCTATGAGGCTGTCCTACCGTGTCCCAGGCTGTCATTCCCCGCGGCGTCCACGGTGCAGAGGAGTAGGCATCCATGCCCCGGTAGGCTGCATCCAATGATAGTGCGAGTTCAGAGGCCTTGTTGAGGTCGAGGTCACTCTGCTCCAACAGTCGCTGTCGGGTGTAATTGGATCTTTGGCCCGCTACAAAAGCGTCCCGGATAAGTTCCTCTGTGTACACAGCGGCCTTTACATCCTTACAACCACAGGCCCGGCCAAGCACAGACAGTGCCTGAAGGTATTCCACGGTCGATTCCCCAGGTTGTTGTTTACGACTCCCCAGAAGGTGCCTGGCGTACACTTCGTTCACTGGGCGCGTGTACTGGTCCTTGAGGAGCTTGATAGCGTCCGCGTACGAGGTCGCGTCTTGGATGACCGAGTACACTCGGTGGTTCACTTTGGAGGTCAGGGCATCCAGTTTGTCCTCGTCCGATTTGATTGCTGCGGAGGCGGTCAGGAATTTTTCGAAACACTTAAGCCAGTGAGTAAACTTGGTGGATGAGTCCGCCTCCTGATGATCTAAGTCCAGGCATGCTGGTGTGAGGATCTTCTCCATTATAAAAATTTTGTTAATAAAATTGATGCGCTATCAATTACTCATAAAAGACTGAGAGTTAAGAGAGTAACTAAAGGCTTTTATTAACAAAAGAATGAAGGTTTCCCTCGAGTGGTCGACCGGTCCAGAAATACAAAGGGCTGGGGAGCAGTCACCTTTATACTAGGACTTGTGGGAGGAGTCAGCCGAGGCATGTCCAGGCATGTACACAGTGGAATACAAACAGTGGTTTACCACAGGGAGTGGGAGCGATTCGAACTGCTCAGGGAGTCAGAGGTAAAGCTGACCACACACACCACCCCTTACAACAGGTCACCTCTAAGCCTTCTATTTTCTAAAGAAAAAAGCCCCAACCTGTTCAATCTTTCTCGATAGCTGTAATCTTGCAGGCCTGGTACCATCCCTGTAAATCATTTTTGCACTTTCAGTGCTTACATATCCTTTTTATAGTATGAATACCAGAATTGTGCACAGCACTCTAAATGCGGCCTGACCAGGATCCTTTACAAGTTGAACATAACTTCACTACTTTTGAATTCAATGGCCTAGAAATTGGAATTGTTGGCGCCGGCCGTTAAAGCCCGTTTTGCTGAAAACAAATGGCGGTCACCTCACTTCCGCCCATTTCCGGTGGGTCCCGCAGTGGCTGCCATTTTCAATAGGTTGGCAGCCCTGCCGATGGCCATGCTAGCTGGAGATATTTAGATTAGGCAGATCGTGATGGCAGTGAGTGTGCAACGCTCACTTGATGCCCGATCTGCCATTTTCATGTTTTCTGCTTCACTTACCAGCCTGTGTTAATTATGACCTGCTGGCCAAGCGTTCAGTAGCAGAAAGGAGCCTCCAGCAGCGCTATTTAAAGGGATCATCATCAACGACTTGCAGCTAACATGTTTCTGCAGTCTGACTGGCTCTATGCAACTCCAGCAGCTTTATAAACTTCTGTCAAGGTTCTACGGTAACAGGGAGTGTTGTTGCAAGTGGAGAACACCTTCATTCTCATTTAAAGGCTTCTGCTCACAACACTTGCTCACTGTCATGGGGGCTCTACTGGCAGTTCACCTCGTGCTCAACTATCTTAGGGAGAGGGAGCGGAGGCAGCGAAGAAGAGGAGAAGATGCACACAGAGGGAGGAGGAGGGCCAGGAGGGCTCTCAACAGGAGGCCTTATCCACCTAGGGTCTTCCGAGGGCACCTCTCCTACCTCCACTTAATCGCGGAGCCGTGTATTAGGAGGCTCCACTTCACCAAGGAGGTGGTCACAAAACTCTGCCACCTCCTGCAACCAGACCTGCAGACTGAGAGCAGGGTGAACACAACTCTCCCAGTAGCCCTCAAGGTCATTGTGGCCCTCAATTTCTTCACCAGCGGATCCTTCCAGTCTGCAGCAGGAGACATAGCCAACATCTCACAGTTCACCATCCATCGCTGCCACGACCACGGCCTCGAGTGCAACATCTGAAAACCTTCTGACTCTCTCTCTGGGTTGTTGTTGCTGTGCCAAGTCTGCAATGCCAATGAGGTGCTGCTGCATCAAACCACCTCCCCTTTAAGCAGTGGACCGAGCCTCGGCCAAACATTACTGGCCATTAGACTGCACCCGATATTGGACCCCCTGTCAGCTCTAAGCCAATCAGCAGGCAGCATGAATTCTGCATGCTGCCTTGACAACTTTCAATGGGCACAGGCAAATAGCGCTGGCCCTTGACACTGCCCGTTTTCAGGCCTAATCCAATTTCTAGGTCTATCTCCCTAGAAGTAAATCCCTGTGCTTTGTTAGCATTTTTACTTGCATTACTGACCTACGATGCTGCTTTTAATGATTTGTTCACCTATATCTCTAGAACCTTTTGCTCTTCTACCCCATTCAGTTTCTTATTTTCTAAGGCACCAGTAATGTTTCTGTTTTTCCTACCAAAGTGAGTCACCTCACATTTATCTATGTTAAAGTTCATTTCCCACTTAACTGCCCAGTCTGCAAGTTTTCTAATGTCTTCTTGTATCATGTTGCCTTCTTCCTCAGTGTTAGCTATGCAAACCCTGCAGTTTGGCGTTGTTGGCAAATTTTGATATTGAATTATTTAAGTCCAAATCATTAATTTAAATGATGAATAACAGTGGTCCCAGCACTGATCCTTGTGGAACATCTCATTCTACCCTCCTCAATCTGTATAACTACATTTACCCCTTCTCTCTGCTTTCTATTTTTTAGCCAATTTACTATCCATTCAGCTGTTTGTTCCCCGACTCCACATGCCCTGACCTTTGTCATGAACCTACTGTGTGGTTCCTTATTAAAGGCCTTTTGAAAATCCAAGTATATGACATCTACTGCATTACCCTTGTCTACTCTTTCTGTTACCTCTTCGAAGAATTCTATCAGGTTAGTTAAGCATGACTTAGCCTTTGAGAATCCATGCTGGTTATTTTTTATTATATGTTCTGTCTCCAGATGCTCTTCTATCACTTCTTTTAGTCTAGATTCCAGTACCTTTCCAACTACTGACATTAAGCGGACTGGTCTATAGTTCCCAGGTTTTGTTCTAGCTCCCTTTTTCTATAAGGGAACAACATTAGCTGTCCGCCAGTCCTCAGGCACTACTCCCTCTTCTGTGGAACTTTTATATAATGTAAACCAGTGCCTTCACTATCTCCTCCCTAGTTCCCTTGAGTATGCATGGGTACACACCATCTGGACCTGGGGTTTTATCCTCTTTTAGTTATGCTAGTTTGTCAATTATTTTCTCCCTTTCTATCCTGACTGCATTAATATTCTTTTTAAGTTCCTAAGTTCCTCCTCTTGTGAAGTGTCTATTTCATTACCTTCTTTAGTATAAAATTTGGTGAAGTAGTTATTCAATATGTCTGCCATTTCTCTGTCATTACCTGTGAGTTTATCTTACTCATCCTTTAGTGGCCCTATCCCTACTTTAATTTTCCTTTTGTTATTTATGTGTCTATAGAACACTTTATTATTTCTTTTTATATTCCTTGATAATTTGATTTCACAATTTCTCTTTGTCTTTTTAATCTTTTTTAAACTTCTCTCCTGCGTTCTTCATATTCCATTTTGTCCTCCTCTCCATTAGTATCTAAGTACTCCTTATATCTCTTTTTCTTTAGAATCAATTTTTCCTTTAGTTCTTTATTCATCCGCAGTGTCCCATAAATAGTTTGCTTGATTTTGACTTTTAGTGGAATACATTTCTCTTGAACTCTAATGATTACCCTTTGAAAGATTTCCCACTGTTTTTCTGTTTCTTTGTTTTTCCAAGATTTTCTCCCAGTTTACCTTCTTTAGTTCCACCCTCATTTCCTCGTAATTTGCTCTTTTGCAATCTATTACCTTAGTCTTTGTTATACTTATGTCACACTGAAGAAATAGAGAGACATCTGATTAAAAACCTGTATTTATCAATACACTAATACAAACCCAGCACATGCAATACTTATAAGGTTCAATTACACTCACAAGCAACAAACTCATCGGGCCTCGTGAACTGAGTCATCTTTTTGCGCACAATAGACTTATTAAACCACTTTGCTGATAAATTTAATCTGTCAGTTTGGAATTTAAGTTTCTGGTATGTAAACAAAATCAGAAAATCTAGCAATTTATTATCTGCCACAAACAAAGCTTAATTGCTAATTTAGCACATTAATTTTATACATAATGTAAATACAAACAATCATTGCCTGTCAAAAAAATCCGAACAGTTATGTAACCAATGTGTTTTCAGAATTGTCATTGTCTGAGATATTGCCCAGTCTTCTGATGGGCTTGTAACAATTTCCCCCATTCCTGAGCAGATTGAGACTAGTCAATAAAACTACCATTATAAACTTCATGGAAACAGGGTTTGTTAGACATCCTGGAGAGATATATGTTGGACATCTTTGGGAGTTCAAAGTTTAACAGTCGAACTTCTTTGTTAAACAGGCTGACATTGAAGTGTCGTAAAAGGAATGCATTGTCAGGCTGTCCGATATAAACAGGATGACATTGAAGTGTGGTGAGGAGAAAGCCTGGCTTGTCTTCTGATATGTAAAGTGTTTGTGTAAGGAAATAAGTGTGGGGCAATAAAACAATGGCTGCGAGTCCCTTTGCTAAAGATAACAGTGTGTAAAGGAAGTTATATTTAAGGGAAATTGCTCTGAGGTAAACAATTGCACTGTTTACAGGATAGTCTGTTTCCAGAGGATTTGGGAAATAGATACGTCATTTTGACATTTTCCTTTGATGTAGTTAAAATATGGTGTATAAAGGAGCATGATTTTCAACAGTATCTCAGAGCGTACTCGAAAGATACAGAAACCAGTAAAGTCACTCTCTGTACAGAGTTAAAGACTGATCACCTTTCTGTGTAACAATAAAGTCTGTTCCGTATACTCCACTACGAAGTCTTGTGCTTACTCGAAATGTGTTGGAGAAAGAAGGTTGCTCAACAGGGTCACTTACAATTCGTAAACCTAAGCACTATAGCTCAGGCTATATTGACATTTTAAAAGAGTAACAGAGCAATGCATGTTTCCTGAAGATACACTGCTCTTTAAATAAAGCTGTGGTTTTATCTAATCACAGGTTATCATCCTCTTTACTTACTCTCAACCTGCATTTTTGCATAAGCCTGGGTTTGTTATATTTAATCTTTCAAAAACCATGAAAGCCTGTTCTAAAATCATCTATGCAAACATAAAATTTATTTCCTGCGCATTTCAGAGAATGTTAAACATAGCACAGGGAGTTTCAAAATTATAAAGCATTTTGCAATAAATAAAATTCTTAGAATAAACTACAAAATACTGGATAAAAATTCCTATTGGTGATGTTATTGTACGAACATTTAACACCCTCGCACCAACTTTCTCTTTCCATTATTTTAACAGAGGAGTTAACCCGTTTGTTTTAATTTTATGATGTTACTGCCTGTTAAAATGTCACACAGGAATTCTACACAAGGGTATTAAACCTTTGCACAATAATATCAGCAATTTCTACTTGATGCTACAATTCTGATTTTGGTGTTTAAGGAATATTCAAGTCTTCAAAGGCTTGAAGGGCTGGCATCATTAGCACTTTGAAATAGAAAAGCCCTCTTCACAGTTAGTAGTTGTACTATATCTGAGACCAAATGTTGTTGGGTTCCCTCTTTAGTCACAGACTGACGAGAATTTGTATTCAGTGAAACAAAATATAGATGTGTTATTCACTCATTGGGAATTTTCAGAAATAATGTTTAGTAAATCAACCTATTACGATGAATTAAACAGGTTTACACCCTGTTATTAGACTAGCTGATTAATTTGCTCAGCTCAGTGTCACTTGGTATTGCCATTCATGGTTTAATTGGTTCACACTGGCAAAGAGGGACATTCTGTTCAAAGCAATTTGTCTAAGAACTCTGTTTTTCAGAATCAATGAACTGTCACGTTGATGGTCTGAATTTCCTGGGGCTGGGAGGCCGTTACAGCAGGGTGGGGGTGGGTGGGGGGAGGAGCAGCCGGAATTTGGGGTGGGACCTGGTTCCACCAGGTCTGCACTGTGAAATTCCACCAAAATGGGGCCAGGCCCAAACCACGGAAAAACTGGCCCCACAAAAATACATCAACTAATGTCAATAAAGTATACCCAGTTAATTACTTCAAAATATGCCAAAAAGTAGGACCAGAGGACATAATAGAAATCAATAAGTTAATTTGGAACAGTTATCAAGTATAAACTTTACTCATAGTACTGTTTAGTATGTTTTGCCAAGTGAGCTTTTTATACTGGATCTTCCCCTTTGCTGCAATGGCAGTGGATCTTTTGATCCACTGTCTGCACCCTAGCCAGTGCGGAGCCGGTGAAACAGCTCTCTGCCCATTTTCCTTCATTCATCCGCCTGCCATAACTAGACAGGAAAACTCAATTGGGTTTATTCAAAGATACAAATTGATACTATGCTGTGGAGCACTGACAGCATAAATGTCAAAATAAATTTGGACACAGTCCCTTTAAGGAAACCAGCTGATGACACGTCATGAAATTTTGTCACCAGACCCGCTTCCTCTAATTGGCTGGGAAACGCACAGGGCGGGCTTAAGATGCCCAATCACAGTAAATTCATTTCAGAGGCCGAGATGGAGCCAGCAGTTGGGTTGGGACCCGCCACTGATGTTGCCGCCAAGGTTAGTAAAAGCCCAGCCTAAGTAATTGTATGGCCACCTCTGTCTGCTATATTATCACATCCCCATCTCACTAGCCACCCCTCACACTCACCATCATCCGAGTGGAATCATACCAACTAACAACACACAAGGGTAGGCACTTGGGTGTTTCATGCAATGTTCATGTAAAGTTTATGTTAATTTGGTGTCAAACATTGAAACCTTTCTTTTCAACAGTTTGCGTTCTTTGACAGATTTGTGTGCACCTTTGGAAGTGGCTTAGTGAGTTGCAGTAAATAGTGAGACTAACAGTACCCCCACAATGGTGATGAGTGTGAACAACAACAACTTGTACTTATATAGCACCTTTAACGTAGTAAAACTACCCAAGGTGTTGCACAGGAATATTTTAAGACACCGATCCACATAAGGATAAACTAGGGCAGGTGACCAAAAGCTTGGTCAAAGAGGTAGGTTTTAAGGCACATCTTACATAGAAACATAGAAGATAGGAGCAGGAGTAGGCCATTTGGCCCTTCGAGCCTGCTCCGCCATTCAACGAGATCATGGCTGATCATCCAAACCCTAGCACCCAGTCCCTATACTGACAGCCATCCCACCCAAGCCCTATCCTATCCCTGTAACCCCGTAACCCCACGTATTTAATCCCCCCTAACACTAAGGGCCAATTTTTATCATGGCCAATCAACCTAACCCGCACATCTTTGGACTGTGGGAGGAAACCGGAGCACCCAGAGGAAACCCACGCAAACACGGGGAGAATGTGCAAACTCCACACAGACAATCACCCGAGGCCGGATTTGAACCCGGGTCCCTGGCGCTGTGAGGCAATAGTGCTAACCACTATGCCACCATGCTCTTAAAGGAGGAAAGAGAGGTAGAGAGGTGGACAACTTTAGGCAGGGAATTCCAGAGCTTAGGGCCTAGGTAACAGAAGGCATGGCCACCAAGGGTTGAGCGCTTTTAATCAGGGATGCTCAACAGGGCAGAATTAGAGGAGCGCGGGTATGTCAGGGGGTTGTGGGGCTGAAGGAGATTACAGAGATAGAAAGGGGTGAGGCCATGGAGGAATTTGAAAACAAGGATGAGAATTTTGAAATCGAGGCGCTGCTTAACTGGGAGCCAATGTAGGTCAGCGAGCACAAGGGCGATGGGTGAACAGGATTTGGTGCGACGAGTTTGGATGTCCTCAAGTTTACATAGGGTGGAATGTGGGAGGCCAACCATGAGCCAGGAGTGAAAGGAATGGCTTGGGCATTGTAGGGATGCTTTATGCTGTTGTTGTGGGGTGTTGCCCACCTGGCGCATCATGTGGCAGCCAGGGTGTACAGCATCAAGTGAAGTAAATCTGGCCATGGTGAGGCCATCCCTGGCCTCCCGGGCAGCAGTGTGGTCAGGTGCTGATACCCTGTGTCCTGTGCAGCATCAGTTGATTGTGGAGAAGGTTGGTGTTGTTGTTGGTGCTGCTGCTGTGCCTGGTGCTGCTGGTGTTGGGGCTGAGCATGGTGGGATTCTGAGCACCAAACTGCGAGAGTATAAGGGCACCCATGCTGATGGATTAGATAGCAGAAGCAATCTGTCAATGGTGAGAGAGGTAATGAGGTCAGACTGGATAGAGAGATGTGTAAAGACTTGCAGCATGGTGAATCTGTTGTGGCAAAGCAGTGAGGAAGAGCTTGTGGCTGAGGGAAGATATCTCTGTAAGGTGGGAGCTTTTACTTGACATTTGAGCTGTCAAATTATCAGCTGATTCAATGGCCACTGACCTCCTGCCTCAGCTTCACAGACGTGGTCTAGGCACAGCGGGAAACTGGTGGGTGAGCTGTCAAATTCAAAAGGTGAGTTTAAAACCATTGTTAAGTGGCTGTAAACAAACCACTAATGATTTGAATTGGGTCCCCTGCCGCTGCCTTTCAGGTTTGCTCAGCGCTGGCAGACCCGACATCAGGAAAGGCAAGTGTGCACGATTTGACAGTTGTTTCCCGACCCGCTGTCAATCAATTCACATTTAACTGCCGACCCGCCACCGATCCAGCCTTCATCGTTTGACTGCTATTATCAACAATTGTAATATTTAGTCTTAAAAAAGTTTTGGGGGGGAGGGGGTTCCGCGATTTTTGTCCCCTCTCCACCAGCAGAAAGCGCAGTGGTGACCTTCACTCCCGACCCCGCCAGAGTCACTTGATTTAAATAGCAGCAGCAGGCACCTGCCACACTGTGGGTGTATCTTGGGCACCTGCCTATGGAGTGGATGGGAGGGAAAAGAGGTGTCAGCAAACTGCATGGTGATCTATAAAGAAGTTTATATATGCCTAATTAGTCCACTTTATAAAAGGGCCAATACTGCAAATGGAAGCAGTGTTTTGATTGGGGGCCAGGGCAGGATGCAGGCCTGGACCATAAGGTGGGTTCTACTTCTGTTACTGAGCGACCTGTACACCAGGGTCATCTTGGTGCTCAAATCACTCCACAATAGGTAGGCCAAAGCCAAGGAAGCTCCCATCATGGGCCAATTTGGGGAAGGCAGAGGCTCCATCCAAACAGTCCTGACAGAAGCTTGTGGCCTGGGCTGGGACCTGGCAAATCCTGTGAAGGAATAAGCCATATAACCTATTCAGAAAAATACACCATTCTATGAAAGAATTCTGGACTTATTAAAACATGACAAACTGGGTCTGGAAATCTAGAAACCTAACTATGAAAAAGCTGTGATAGCATTCTGGCTATTGAGATAGTTGTTGACACTGAATCAATAGCCTTATTGAAACAGAAGGTTAAAGGTTCCTGACAGTCTGAACCTTTGGGAACAAGACAATAGTTCACCCTGTGCAAGGTGTTCTAATTTACACCTCGTAAAGAAGCACATAAAAGTAACAAACATCTACCTTCGTAAAAAGGATGCCAAGTAAAGCGCACCTGCTGTTACACCGTTTTTTATGATAAACTTAGAACACCTAGAGGAGAGACATAATTCTGTAGTGCTACCAGCTGAGGTGACTGTAAGAATTGCAGGGGTCAGCAGAAAAATGACTAGAGATAATTAGCTTACATCAGCAGAAAACCTTAAAGAAAATACCACTGTAAAAGGGTATAAATATTGAACTCTCAAATGGGATAGTAGACTCGCTTAAAGGGCAAAGCGATTCTCGGTTCAGAGCCAGCTCTGTAAGTCTCCAACTTTTTGTACCTCGGGGATCAAAGGTACTGTGTTTGATTTTGGTGGATATCCTGAATAAAACTTCAAGAACTGTAAAACTGTAGTGAAGTTAAGATTAGAGAGTATGTTCTCTGATAATAAAATTGTAAGCTTTCTTTTTTTGGAACTGTTAATGTTGCGATTGACTCACCAATTGTAAATTATATGTCGGTTCTTTAATAAATCTATATATTTTTAGAATTGTCTCACATAATAGTTCTATATCAAACTCGCAAACTCAATCTCTGTACACTCTTTGGTGAGGAGTTGCAGAATTCTGGGGGAGTTTTCCGGACCCTCATAATATCCGGAATGTTACAGTCTAGCTAAACTTATTAAAAGTGCTACCTGGAGGACGGTAACATTTTCAGGTTGTTCCTTTTCTTCAGGGAGAGATAGTCCGGACCTTTAGACCCAATTAAGCGTCTTTAGGATTTGGCTACCTCAAACTTTAGTTGAAAGTGAACATCTGAGGAATACGCCTGATCCAGGGTAGCCCTAAAGGGGCTAGGACTAGTAATTATCCCTTCAATCCAAAGCCTGGCCAATTCCCCTGTGATCCCACTAAACCCTTAGCCAACTTCTGCTGGAAGTGCACTCCTGGCCACTTAGAAATGCAGGACCTTTTCCCTGACACCATGATAGATACACTTCAAAGATTAGCTAAATAAATGTCTGGTTGGAATTGGGGATGATCAAATACTGCATGGGACACAATTCTGCCCTGATACCAGACTGGGGGATGGAAAGAAAAAGGGTATTTGCAAAGGACAGCTGGCCAAGATCGAATGATAGTAATTGAAGTATGAAGGCAGTTAGATATTCTGCAGGTCTGGGTGATTAGAAAGAATTTATATGAGATTGAGTGCATCACATAGAACCCATGAGCCAAGTGGTCTTTTCATATTCCATATTTTATTATCTCCACTTTATGTCCTTTAGGATCATGTGGCAATTCAGTGCAATACAGATCATCTCAATTAGAAATCACTTTACTCCTTTGCATAGATAATATTTAAATAATCATAGCATAGGGGGTGACAGAGTGGCACAGCAATTTACAACTGTGACCTGTGGCAGAAGTGTGGTAGGATATGGATTTGCACCATTCTCCTCTTAAAGTTGATTTCCTGATTGAACCATAAACTTATGGGGAGGACCTAGCCGATTTCCCCTTGCTGATGAAAAGGGAAGGGAATGTCATGTGACAGCAGCTTTATCCTGGGATTGGTGAAAGCCTGGGAAGAGGTCATCTGTCTGTCTTCTTGACTGCAGACAATGCTGGATCAGCCAAAGAAACTCCTACTTTCCAAAGTCAAAGATGAAGCCAGACACAGAGATCCATTAACTAACATAACAACAGAAAATGCTGGAAATACTCAGCAGGCCAGGCAGCATCCGTGGAGAGAGAAACAGGGTTAACGTTTCAGGTCTGGGACCCTTCTTCAGAACTGAAACGTTAACCCTGTTTCTCTCTCCATGGATGCTGCCTGGCCTGCTGAGTATTTCCAGCATTTTCTGTTGTTATTTCCGATTTCCAGCATCCGCAGTATTTTGCTATTCCATTAGCTAACACTACTTTATTGCCCCCACTACTGAACATCAAGCCATCATTTCCAAGACTATCACTGACCTCATCTCCTCTGGTGATCTTCCCTCCACAGCCACCAACCTCATAGTCACCCAACCCCGCACAGCCCGCTTCTACCTCCTTCCCAAGATCCACAAACAGGACTGGCCTGGTAGACCCATCTTTTCCACTTGTTCTGGCCTCACAGAACTTATTTCACAGAATCACAGAATCACAGAAACCCCACAGTGCAGATAGAGGCCATTTCGGCCCATCGAGCCTGCACCGACACATATCCCACCCGATCCCCGTAACCCCTACACCAACACATACCCCACCCTATCCCCGTAACCCCACGTATTTAATCCCCCTAACACTAAGGGTCAATTTATCATAGCCAATCAACCTAACCCGCACATCTTTGGACTGTGGGAGGAAACCGGAGCACCCGGAGGAAACCCACGCAAACACGGGGAGAATGTGCAAACTCCACACAGACAGTCGCCCGAGGCCGGATTCGAACCCGGGTCCCTGGCGCTGTGAGGCAACAGTGCTAACCACTATGCCACCGTGCTGCCCTTTCTTCCTATCGCGACTCTATTTTTTCTCCCCTTGTCCAGTCTCTTCCCACCTACATCCACGACTCTTCCGATGCCCTCTGCCACTTTAACAGTTTCCAGTTTCCTGGCCCCAACCATCTCCTTTTCACTGTGGACGTCCAATCCATCTACACCTCAATCCCCCACCAGGATGGCCTGAGGGCGCTCCATTTCTTCCTTGAACAGAGGCCCAACAAGTCCCCATCCACAACAACCCTCCTCCGCCTGGCTCAACTTGTTCTCACATTGAACAACTTCTCCTCTGACTCCACTCACTTCCTCCAAATTAAAGGTGTTGCTGTGGGAACCCGCATGGGCCCTAGCTATGCCTGCCTGTTCATGGGATATGTGGAACACTCTTTGATCCAGTCCTACTCAGGTCCCCTCTGTAAAGGCTCAGAAAATTCTACAGATTCCCCCAAGCCAAGGAAAGAAGAGATTTTGGACTGTTTAAAAGAATATTGGGCCAAAAAGGGGCATAAAAGCAAAACCCCAGGATTTTGGCTATTTTAAAAAAAAGGCATGTCCTGGCCTGTGGAAGGCTGCAACAAAGGAATTGGGATGGGCACTGTAGAACAAACAGTTTGAGTATTGGCAAAGGCCAGATTGTCTGGGAATGTTCTGGACCATCTCAGTCATTCTACATAAAGACAATAGGCCTACGGAAGCACAGTTCCCGCCAAAACCTACAGGGCCCTCAAGAACATGAATAATACAGTACATGCCACTAATTAACAAAAGGGATCCTGTCCCCAGCAGGAGAAGACAATCGAACAACAGTTTAAACTACTCACAGAGACATCCAAAACCACTTCACACACTTAAACTGATTTTGAAGCAATTCCGAAACTAGTTTAAAGTCAATTAAAAATAGATGGGACCAGCCCGAAACTCGATAAAGAATTTTAAAACTATTAAAGTTAGCGAGCCCACCAAAATTATCAATGGGCCAGAGAAGATTTGGCGGGCAGATAAGCAAGGCCTCAAAACAGTATAATTGAGGCCTGCTTTTACACAGAAACAGTCAGAGAATTGAAACAGCAGTCAGAGAATTGAAGTCAGCAGTACAGTTCGGACAGACACAGAAAGAGGCACAGCTCATTCAAAAGACATCAGCCTCGGGACAATCAATCGACGGAAGGGCAACAGAAGGAGAACGGAAAGGAATCACGGCAACCAAGGGCCCCAAGAAACAAACAACCAACGATATTACCAACAACCAGGTAATACTGGGCCACCGCGACCAACAAGAAACCAACTGGGAAGAAACCGAAGATCTGCAAGTTTTTCCCACTCTACAAATTATAGTCCAGAGGTGTCCTACCACCACCGAGGGACCAGGGAATGGTTTAGTCCTAGTGCCGACCGATGAGTTGCTGTACCGGGGGTACACTATGCAGTGGCCTCAGTGATCCTGAACCTGACTGAGGTGCACTTACCTGAGTGGTGCCCTAAGGAGACAGAACAGTTGTACCAAGCCCTGTTGAAGGAAATGTTTAAGAAATTTTATGAATTCGACTTTGCCAGTGTAGACAAAGCGAAACTGTACAGCTTACATCCTGAACATAATATGGGCACGGGGAGACAAAGAAGGGGGACCTGGAATGATATTTTCACTGCCTATAGTACAGGATCCTCAGCAATAAACAGCCTAGATGATATAGAGTTACAAACTCAGATAAATGGTTTAAAGACCCAGTTAAGAAAAATCCTAACAGAGGAGCTCAGAGCTACATGAGGACCAGGCTATGACGGTCCATTTAAAAGAGATCATTGCTGAGCTGGAGAGACACGCCAAAACAGTAAATGCACTCATACGGGAAGACAGGAATGCTTCGGATCAAGCTGCACGGAATGAGGTGTGCGTGCTATACGGGGCATGGTTGCTGGGCGAGGGCTGCAGCAACCTGGAAGATTTAAAACAAGGTTTAGTCCCCTCCTGGATTAGCAACAAGCACCTTGCAGCCCTCCATCTGCTTAGTAATTCGCTGAGCCCGTGTCAGCTGCGCCTAGCCTCTGACGCCTACCCTGTCCCAGTGGATTGTGGGCATTCCAATCACACTATCATGGGGATAGTAGTGAGGATGCCGGTCATGGGTGGGACAGCACTGGTATACAGGGTGGAGAACATTGGGATCATTCAAGGGGGTGCACACATCCGTTTCGCAGAGGTCCCACCTTATGTCATAAAGTGGGAGCAAGCTATGACAGGTACAGACCTCTCCGGGTGCCGGAGCTGGGGAGCACACATAATACTGTGTCCCCAGCACTTGAATGCCTGTTCGAGACCACAGTGCGGGTTTAAAGCTGCTGGCACACAACCTGTGAACTGTACCATGGAGGTAATGGCACAAGGCCATGTTTCCCCACAGGTAGCATTCATAGGGGGTGAGACATATTGTGTCACCACAAGTGCGCCCCACTACCAGCACGGACAGCACATCTGGTGCCCAGTGAGTGACAGCAGTTTCTGATTTAAACCCGAGGCAGAAGTTCAAGTGGCCCAGAAACGGATTGTACACATCTCTGAACCCTCAACTGTTCACCTCACTGTCAGGGAAAACATTACCAATCTGCAAAATTACGTAACACATTTCAGCAAAATTACGTAACACATTTCGGCTATGAAATTCCCCCTCTACCAGAACATCTTACCGCCCTATTAAAAGCAGTGGTCATTTCACAGAAAATTTCTATACATTAGAGCAGAAGACAGTCATGATAGGGGCCAAGATCTTGAATATTGTAGTTCCATCTTGGTGGGACATTTTTGAAAACATAGAGGTCCCTTCTTGGATTCGAATGGCTTCACACTTTAGTGGTGTGCTAGCTCGGTATAGTTTTCTACTTGTTCTACACAAAGTGCAAGGGAAGGGACCAGATGCTCCGCTCTCAATATGAGGGAGCATGGGACAAAAATAAAGTCTATGACCAGGTATAAAACAAACCTTGACCGTTATTATAAGTAAAGTATTATGAGTGTGTGTGTCATTATTTTTCCTATGTGTATGTAATTTTTTCCAAGTGGTGCAGGGGTGTTGGACCCCTCCGTGCTTGGATGTGGATGTAAGCGAATTTTTCGTACCTTGTGTATATTTTGAACACTACACCTATAGGAGAACGGGAGAGTGTTTTGGTTTGGGTTTTAGTTTAGATAATACAGGGGAAGGTTGGCTCTCAGGGATCAGAAATTTGCTCAGCCAGGATGAAACTATAGTGTTTAAAAAATCACAGGGTGGCGTGTAAGGCTCGCAAAATTCTACAGATTCCCCCAAACCAAGGAAAGAAGAGATTTTGGACTGTTTAAAAGAATATTGGGCCAAAAAGGGGCATAAAATCAAAACCCCAGGATTTTGACTATTTAAAAAAAAAGGCATGTCCAGGCCTGTGGGAGGCTGCAACAAAAGAGTTGGGATGGGCACTGTAGGACAAACAGTTTGAGTATTGGCATAGGCCAGATTGTCTGGGAATGGTCTGGACCGTCTCAGTCATTCTACATAATGACAATAGGCCTACGGAATGACAGTTCCTGCCAAAACCTACAGGGCCATCAAGAACATGAATAATACAGTACATGCAACTAATCAACAAAAGGGACCCTGACCCCAGCAGGAGAAGACAATTGAACAACAGTTTAAACTACTCACAGAGACATCCAAAACCACTTCACACACTTAAACTGATTTCGAAGCAATTCTGAAACTAGTTTAAAGTCAATTAAAAATAGATGAGACCAGCCCGAAACTCGATAAAGAATTTTAAAACTATTAAAGTTAACGAGCCCACCAAAATTAACAATGGGCCAGAGAAGATTTGGCAGGCAGATAAGCAAGGCCTCAAAACAGTATAATTGAGGCCTGCTTTTACACAGAAACAGTCAGAGAATTGAAACAGCAGTCAGAGAATTGAAGTCAGCAGTACAGTTCGGACAGACACAGAAAGAGGCACAGCTCATTCAAAAAACATCAGCCTCAGGACAATCAATCGACGGAAGGACAACAGAAGGAGAACGGAAAGGAATCGCGGCAACCAAGGGCCCCAAGAAACAAACAACCAACGATATTACCAACAACCAGGTAATACTGGGCCACCGCGACCAACAAGAAACGAATTGGGAAGAAACCGAAGATCTGCAAGTTTTTCCCACTCTACAAACTATTCCTGCGTTTGGTGAGCATTTCCCTGGTCCTCTGGAATCCAACCTAGTTAGTGTAGTGGGATTGGGAGGGGTGAAGTGTTTTGTCTATTGTCATTCTCCCTCATATATTCCGAAGTATTCCCCCCTTTTAGAGAGATAAGGTTATTGTGTTGTGTATATTTTCTTGTCTCAAATAAAAACCAAAGTTCTTGCATCAAATTAAGTTGCTTGCTGCAATTTCATTACAACCCCCAAATAAGACCAGGTCTAAAACCAAGGGAGTGGGAGCGATTCGAACTGCTCGGGAGTCAGAGGCAAAGCTGACCACACACACCACCCCTTACACCCTCCCTCACCTCTTTTACTGGTGCATCGATGACTGTATCAGTACCGTTTCCTGCTCTCGCCCTGAACTAGATAAGTTAATTCACTTTACTTCCAATTTCCACCATTCCCTCTCCTTCACATGGTCCATCTCCGACTCTTCCCTTCCCTTCCTTGACTTCTCCGTCTCCATTTCTGGCGATCGGCTTTCGACAAACATCCACTACAAGCCCACCAACTCCCACAGCTACCTGGACTACACCTCCTCCCAGCCCCGCTTCATGTAAAGACTCTATTCCATTCTCCCAGTTTCTCCATCTGTTCTGACGATGCCATCTTCCATACCAGTGATTCCGTCATGACTTCCTTTTTCCTCAACCGAGGATTCCCCTCTACTGTGGTTGACATGGCCCTTGACCGTGTCTGTTCCATTTCCCGCACTTCTGCTCTCACCTCCTCCCCTCCCTCCCAGAACCACGATAGGGTTCCCCTTGTCCTCACCTTTCACCCCACCCCACATTCAACGGATCATCCTCCGCCATTTCCGCCACCTCCAACGTGATTCCACCACCAAACACATCTTACCCTCACCTCCCCTTTCAGCATTCCGAAGGGACCACTCCCTCCGCAACACCCTGATCCACTCCTCAATCAACCCCAACAGCCCTTCTCCTTCACCTGGACCTTCCCGTGCAAGCGCAGGAGATGCAACACATGCCCTTTTACCTCCTCCCTTCCCACTGGCCAGGGCCTCAAACACCCCTTCCAGTGAAACAGTAATTTACTTATACTTCTTGCAATTTAATATACTGTATTCGCTGCTCACAATGCGGACTCCTCTACATTGGGGAGACCAAACGCAGATTTGGCGACCGCTTTGCAGAACACCTCCGTTTAGTCCGTAAGCGTGACTCTGAGCTTCTGGTCGCCTGTCACTTTAATTCTCCGCTTCACTCCCACTCTGATCTCTCTGTCCTCGGCGTATTACATTGTTCCAATGAAGCTCAACGTAAGCTCGAGGAACAGCACCTCATCTTTCGATTAGGCACTTTACAGCCTTCCGGACTCAATATCGAGTTCAACAATTTCAGATAATAATCCCTGCCCCCATTTTTCATGCTGTATGATTTTGCCATTCCCATTTGTAACATATTCACAGTATGTTCTTTCAATTCCTTCTGCCCCTCCTAACCACCACCCCCCCCCACGTCTCTGCACCTGCTTATTATCTGTTACATTTCCAGCTTTTTCCAGTTCTGATGAAGGGTCCCAGACCTGAAACGTTAACTCTGTTTCTCACTCCACGGATGCTGCCTGGCCTGCTGAGTATTTTCAGCATTTTATGTTGTTTTTTCAGCACTTTTAATAAGTTTAGCTAGACTGTAACGTTCCGGATATTATGAGGGTCCAGAAAAGTCCCCCAGAATTCTGCAACTCCTCACCAAAGAGTGTACAGAGATTGAGTTTGCGAGTTTGATACAGAAGTATTAAGTGAGACAATTCTAAAAATATATAGATTTATTAAAGAACTGACATATAATTTACATTTGGTGACTCAATTGCAACATTAACAGTTCCAAAAAGAGAAAGCTTACAATTCTATTATCAGCGATCCTGCTCTCAAATCTTAACTTCACCACAGTTTTACAGTTCTTAAAGTTTTATTCAGGATATCCACCAAAATCAAATACAGTACCTTTGATCCCCAAGGTACAAAGAGTTGGAGACTTACAGAGCCGCCTCTGAAACCGAGAATTGCTTTGCCCCTTTACAGCGAGTCTACTATCCCATTTGAGAGTTCAATATTTATACCCTTTTACAGTGGTATTTCCTTTAAAGTTTTCTGCTGATGTAAGCTAATTATCTCTAGTCATTTTTCTGCTGACCCCTGCAATCCTTACAGTCACCTCAGCTGGTAGCAGTACAGAATTATGTCTCTGCTCTAGGTTGTTGCGTTTGCAAAGATAATCCAGAGACCATCAGTGAGTTCAGTTCATGTTGCTTTTATAATGGCTGCCATACACACACACTTCCAGGCACAAGCAATCAAATACCTATACACAATACAATAATAACAGCACTATCAAACTCCATGTGCTCAGGCCAAGGCAATCGAGTACCTATCACCAATGTCAGACATAACATTTCCTCCCCCTCACAGAATTTCAAGCATGAAATGTAGTGACAAAGTCCTGTAGGTGGCCAGGGTGAGAACGTGTACGAACAGGCCGAGGTGCAGACTGGTGAAGAGCAGGCTGAAGTGGGGACTTGTGAGGAGCAGGCTGAGGCACAACATCTGCTTGGGGGTTGGCTGGCTGAGCCACATGTGCATCCCGCCACTCTGGGGGTAAGGCTTGGGGATTAGGTCCATATAATCCCGCATCAGGGGGTGCTGGCACCTTCCGAAGGCGGCTGGCATGCCACCGAGAGCCGTCAGTGAGGCAGAAAGTGGCTGGTCCAAGTTGGCGGCTGATTTGGAGAGGGGAGGACCAGAATGACGCCATCTTATTGTTGCGGTGAGGCCTGCGGACTCTGACCCAATCGGAGACTGAGATGTTGGGCGCCTTGGCCCTCTTCGACTGGTCGAAGCGGAGTTTCATCTTCTCCTGCTGTCTAGCGACTGTGGCTTGAGCCGGTGGAGCAGGGCTCTGAGCTAACGAGGGGCGGAGCCTGCCAAGGGGCAGCATGAGCTCACGGCCTAGCATGAGGGATGCATGTGAGACCCCTGTAGTGGAATGCTGGGAGGCTCTGTAGTGCAGCAGTGTGTGGAGGAGGGCCTTGTCAAATGCACACCTCTGGGATAGGTGTGCTCTGAGGCCATTTTTCAGTGTCTGGTTAAAACGCTCCACCCCCCCCATTTGACTCGGGTATGTGACAGATGCCCTTGCTCTCAAGGTAAGAGGAGAGTTCCGAAGAGACCTTTTGGGGTCCATTGTCTGTGGCGATGGCCTTTGGATGCTCCCAGCGAGAGAAGAGGGACTCAAGGATATCAATGATGACCCGAGAGGTGACGGAGCCCACGGCAGTGACCTCTGGCCATTTTGAGTGCAGGCCATAGGTCACCACTAGGAACCGTTGATGGTGGGGGACACCATGGGTCTCCCCGCAGACGTCCAGCTGCAGGTGCTCCCAGGGCTGAGAGGGCCAGGCAAGGGGTTGCAGGGGTGGAGGAGCTTGGTGGCCAGTCTTGCCACTTACAAGGCAGGCTGCACAGTCCTTGACCAGGGCCTCGATTTCCCTGTCGATACCCGGCCA
The DNA here is from genome assembly GCF_052327205.1 of Somniosus microcephalus. NCBI lineage: Eukaryota > Metazoa > Chordata > Chondrichthyes > Squaliformes > Somniosidae > Somniosus > Somniosus microcephalus. The sequence continues at coordinate 214,867,260 of NC_140993.1, read as the reverse complement.
CCACACTAGGTCTCGGCATCGTTGTTTGAGCTTCACTATGCCCAAGTGGCCCTCATGCGCCATGGATAAAACACGCGCACGAAGGGCACTTGGGACCACAGTGCAGAGCCCACGTGCAACACAGGAGTCATTCCAGCAGGAGAGCTCCTCTTTAACTCTGGAGTAGGCAGACAGTTCCTCAGGCACCTTGCGAGGCCAGCCATCTCTGATGAAGGTGCACAGCTGGGAGAGGGCCGGATCCTGTTCAGAGGCCTCTTTGAGCTCCTGGAGAGAGACTGTGGTTTGGAGAGGCGTGTGCAGCATCTGGACGATATCCTGTTCCACATGGTCAGACCCGATGAGTGAGGCTGGGGCAGAGACAGTGCGGGAGAGCAGATCTGCAACAACATTGTCACGTCCTGGTGTGAACTGGAGACTGAAATTGTATTGGCGGAGGCGGTCAGACCAGCGGTGTAGACGCAGTGGTCTGTGGCCCGTGCTGGATGTCGACATCAGGGCAGTGAGAGCCTGGTGATCGGTTCGCCGGGTGGAGGCACAGCCATACGTGTACAGGTGCCACCGCTCACATGCCCAGACGCACGCCAGCGCCTCACGCTCGCCTACTGAGTACTTCTGTTTGGTGGGGCTGAGGGCTCGGGAGGCAAAGGCGATTGGTTTCTCCACTCCATTCTGTACCTGCGATAACACCGCCCCCACAGCTGCAGCGGACGCGTCGCAGGTGACGAGGGTGGGGCTGGCGACGTCAAAGTGAGCCAACACTGGAGGCGACGTGAGCTGCGATTTGAGGAGGCGAACAGCTTCCATACAGGCTTGTGACCGCACCCAGGGCTCATCCTTTCGCAGGAGCTGGCGCAGTGGGGCTGTGGTGGCTGAGTACTGGGGCAAAAACTTCAGGTAGTACCCAGTCATGCCAAGGAAGGAGGCAACCTATGCTGCAGAGCTGGGTTCTGGGATGCTGTGAATGGCATCCACGTTTGACTGGAGTGGGGATATACTATCAGCCGACAACCGAAACCCCACAAATTCGATCTCTGAAACAGCAAAGACACACTTTTCGCCATTCAGTGTGAGCTTGTGTTTTGCTAGAGCCGTGAAAACTCTGCGAAGGCGTTCGTCATGAGTGGAGGTCGAGGGCCCATGCACGACGATGTCATCCAGGTAGATGGCCACCCCAGGAATGCCCGCGAGCACAGAGGACATCACCTTTTGGAAGCAGCTGGGTGCAGAGCTAAGTCCAAATGGCATCCTGGTGTACCGAAAGGCGCCTGCATGTGTCACAAAAGCAGTGAGGTCCCTGCTGCTGGGGTGGAGGGGAACCTGTAGATAGCCCTGTCGAAGATCCATTTTCGAGAACAGGATGGAACCATAGAACTGCGCTGTGAGTTCCTCTGACGTGGGCAGTGGATATTTGTCAGGGATTACGGCCTTATTCACTGCTCGAAGATCGACACAGACGCGTAGACCACCTGACTTTTTCGTTGCGACCACCAGGTTGGAGACACATGGGGAGGCATCAACTGGTTCGATGATGCCAGCTTCCAGTAGCTGCTTTAGTTCAGCTGTGACCCCGTCACGGAGAGCAAGCGGGATGCGGCGCAGTGGCTGAATGACAGGGGTAACGGTGGAGTCAACCATGGGCTGGTGGGTGAAGGCAGTCAGGCAGCCCAGACCCTCAAAGAGTGCTGGCCATGTTTGGCGCCACGGTGAGGCGACGTGCAGAATCGCAGACCCGCCGGTGTCCAAGAGAGAAAAACTCAGGTCAGTGAAAAGATTCAGTCCCATCAGGTTAGCTCCTTGGCATGCCACATGAAAACAAAAATCTGGCAAAACTTTTGTTCCATAGCGTACAGTGAGGTTGACTGAGCCCACTAGTCCAATTTTCGAATTACCATACCCGCAAAGGGCAGTGGAGGGCGCAGAGAGTGGCAGGGAGCTGAAAAAGCATTTGAATGTGTCCACATTCAGCAGTGAGACACTGGCACCGGTATCCAATAACAGAGGGATGCACACATCATTCAGGTTAATTGTGTATGACTTGAAAGCCACTACTGGCCCAGAGCTCACGTTGTGAATTATAGGCCAACTGCTTGAGGACTGAGAGTGTTCATTTGTAGCAACAGGGGCAGAGCAGCAGACCTTGGCAAAGTGATTTTGTTTTCCTCAATTGCGACAGGCTTGGACGTGCGCGGGGCAATTCTGCGCTCTGGTAACATGTGAACGAGATCCGCAGTTTCCACACTGTTGCCGCGGTAGTGCGCGTTGCTGCCGTCACACGAGCATTACCGTGTCAGGGCTGTCGGGGCCGAGGGCGCCGTCACTGGGTGTGTGTGCTAGTTTAGCTGCACATTCGGCTGCAGACTCCACTTGAAAGGCAATGTTGACTGCCTGTGACAATGACAGATCGTCGGACTCGAGTAACAGTCTTTCACGCAGTCTCACGTTGTTGGTGTGCTCTATTAGTTGATCACGCACCATCTCATCTTGTAGTGCACCGAACTTGCACGAGCTAGCTAACCCCCTCAAATTAGCCATGTATTGATGCACTGACTCGCCGGGAAGTTGGTGACGCTGTCTAAAAATGAATCGCCGCAGTAGGGCACTTTGTGGGGCAGAGAAGTGTGTGCTTAACAGAGCCACAGCCACATCATACATTTGAATTGAGTCTGCTGTGCATAATGTCCCAAGAACATGCTGGCCCTCCGCTCCCAAGCAATGGGATAACAGTGCCTTTTTCCGAGCCGTACTCACGATTTCTAGTCCAAGAGCAATGAGGTAGGTTTCAAAGGACTGTAACCAGCGAACCCATGGGATCGGGGGCTCACCTGGTAGTGCTAGGAAGGGAGGAGGTGGTGGAAGAGAGATTTCAGCCATCCTTGTCGCCAAATGTTGCGTTTGCAAAGATAATCCAGAGACCATCAGTGAGTTCAGTTCATGCTGCTTTTATAATGGCTGCCATACACACACACTTCCAGGCACAAGCAATCGAATACCTATACACAATACAATGATAACAGCACTATCAAACTCCATGTGCTCAGGCTAAGGCAATCGAGTACCTATCACCAATGTCAGACATAACATAGGTGTTCTAAGTTTATCATAAAAAACAGTGTAACAGCAGGTGTATTTTACTTGATGGCATTTTTACAAAGGCAGATGTTGGTGTTTCTTTACGAAGTGTTAATTAGAACACCTTGTACAGGGTGAACTATTGTCTTGTTCCAAAGGTTCAGACTGTCAGGAGTCTTTAACCTTCTGTTTCAATAAGGTTATTGATTCAGTGTCAACAGATATCTCAATAGCCAGAATGCTATCACAGCTTTTTCGTAGTTAGGTTTTGTAAGATTTGCAAAATTTCTGCATTTCCCCAAAGGCTGTTATTAATAAACGGGACCCTGTGTGGACATTTTAAATCAAAAAGGGTACCCAAGATGGCATCCATGCCTCGTGGCAGAAAGCCTGTGAGATTTTAAAATGGACTCTGCAACACAGACAGTTTGTGGATCGAAACCCAAGCTGTGGCTTCTGTGAAGAGAGACTTTGTATTTTGGAACCAGACAGGACTCTGAATTATGCATTAGACTGAATTGGAGACAAATCTAAATTCAGTTCAGGTCGATAGTTAAGGCCATCAAGCAGTATACATATATTATCGGAAACAGATTAACAGAGCCATCGAGGCCGGACAGGCCCATCAAGGAACTTTCAGGACAATACAAGTCAATTATTGGGCCGGTAGATGCGATTACCGGCCATCTAAAACCAGTTATTGGGCCGGTAGATGCAATCACCGGCCATCTAAAACCAGCTAGTATGGATTGCTACCATTATTTAAAATAGCCTGCCAAGATTAAAACAAAGAACTAACCTGATTTGGCGCGCAGATAAGGATTTTTGACAAAGGTATAATTGAAGGCCCTTGGGGAGCAATCAGGGTGCTCGTTGTGTGTTCTTTGTTGGTTGGTGTGCTGGTGCTGCTGCTCTTCGGCTCCTCGCCCTCGTGGCTGCTGCGCTTACCCCCTGGCCTTTGCCCGTGCCCTTTTCCCACTCCATCTGGAACTAGCCCCGGCACCGGGTCGGGTGGACACGGACAATTCAGGCCAGGCAAGGCGGGACGCGACGAGGGGAGGAGGGCAGACCACCGGAGGGAAGGCCACCTGAGGCAGACCGGCTGAATAAGACCAACTGAGGAGATGAACTGAGGGGAGGCTTCGAATTATCGGGCCTTCAGCCTCAGCCGACCTTTGAATATCTGCACACCAACTCAATCTGGCAACAGTCGACGAAGAATCATCCCTGCAAGGTAAAGTACCTAAACAGAGACTTTAACTTTGGGGTACTCGAACCTGGACAACGCCCTTGCAGCGCTCGGAGGCCACGTGACGACGGCAGGGTTCAGAGAGCACCAAGAGCGGACCCCGAACCCCACCGCTGTTTTGAGTCTAACAAACCTTTTGATTGGTGAGCATGAAGTTCTGACCCCTCATAGCTTAATCTAGTCAGGTATAGGGGGTGGGATAAGGATAAGGGGATTGTTAAGATAGTTGTTTTCCCTTGATGTGCCATGTGTTCCCCATTCCCTGTATAAGTATAATAGTTATTCTTCTCTTGTATTTTTCGCCTGTAGAAGTGTACACTAGTAATTTTTCCAGGAGATTGTATCATGTTTTTCCTCTTCAATAAAATCTTGGTTTTTGTTTACATCCAACCACCTGTCTACTCGAGTCTTCTCTGTACCGACGCCTTGTACCGGCGCCTTGTACCTAAGTCCGGTGTCTGGAACACAGGGGCGTGGGAGCGATTCAAACGGCTCACAAAACAGTCAGGGGCATAACTGACTGGGCGTACGTGCCAATCACCACCACAGGCCACCCCCCTACAGAAATGGTGACCACAGCAGGACACCGGCAACAAGGTTGCGATGCAGTAGACAGTGGTTCGGATGAGCGAACCATGATGGAGGAAAGGATTTCTGATTATGTGTTTAGCAAGGTGACTATCACTAAGAAGTGGATCACCACTCTGTTAAGGGCTGAGCATCCGCTAGATGCAGCAGCTAAGTGGACAGAGGGAAAGGAACACAAGAAATCCTTAGAGAAGGCAGTTTGGCTGATGTGCTTTAAAAAGCAGGTCCAACTCTTGGACGGGCTCGTTGCAGCACAGGCAGTCGAGTTAAGGGAGTCAGCCCTGGAGATCCAGGACAAGGCTTTCGCAGGGGAAAAGTTATTAGTAGCTTTGCAGGCTTTGAACCAAGAGAGAGTACATTTAGTGGGAGAACACAAGGCCCAGTTGGAATACCTACGGTGCCAAGTTACCGAGGCCAAGGGAAATGAGTTCAGGTTGCGGGAGAAAACGCCCGCTTGGCAAGGCAGATTAGGGAACAGGAAGAGAAAGTACAGGAGGTAAAAGCCACTTACAAGCTAGCAAGTGAACAGGGTTTGAGGAGGCAGACCACGGCCCCTGTAAAGAGAGGATAGAAAATCTGAGCCGGGCCCTCCGGAAGGCAAAAGGCATGGTATGCCTCATAAGCCCAAAGGCAGGACAGGCAGATTTTATGGGGAACGAGGGGAGGACAGTTCCAACATCACCGGTGGTGCCTAGGGATGACCCGGTTGAGAGAGAGGAGACCTGACGGCCACCACCCGTAGCGCCAAGTTTCAGTGAGGTTTGGCAGCAAGTGGGGGTGGAACCGGGGGTGGAACCCGAAGCGGAGCCAGAGGCGGAGGCGGAGGTAGAGCAAACCCCGCCCGAGAGGCCGGAGCCAGGACCGATGTGCCCAGCGCGGCATCGGAGGTTCGGCCCACCCGCCAATGGCGACATTGAGGGACCCCTCCAAAACCAGTTCGTATTACCCTTCGACACCCAGCAGCTCAGGGTTATGGTCAACCATATCCCGAAGCTTTCCGCAAGGGGAGACCCCTCGATCCACTTCAGGGAAATAGAGCAGACCGCCAGCGTCAACAACTGCGATGACGCTGAGAAGGCCAAAATGCTGCTATTCTCCCTGGAGAGTAATCTCCTCCAATCCCTCTCTGACGAGAGTAAAAGTGGGCAGAGCGGGTACGAGGAGCTTAGAGATGCGGTTCTAGAGGCCATGGGGATGGATGAGGGAAGTTCCTTCTCCCGCGTGGCGAAGACAATCCAGCTTTCTGGGGAAACCCCACAGGCCTTTGCGGCCCGGCTGTGGGCGGTGTACCAGAAAGCTTGCCCGGGGATGCCAGGCCGGACGTTCCTGAATGGGGATTCCCTGACGCATTGGCTCCGTTGCCTGGTGGCGAACAGCTTGCCACAGGTCCAGGCCAAGGCAGAAGCCTGGTTCGACCCCAAAGATCCCCAGACCACAGAACTCACGGTAATTAGGCAGTTAACCCTAGCCTACAAAAACGGCAGGGCAACCGATGCACACCCACCCAAGGGGAAGGTGCATGAGATAAAACCAGGAGTGCAGAGTAGAAAGGAGTGGCACCAGGAAGGGAGTAACCCCCCCAACACCAAGACCAATTGTTACGGGTGTGGGAAGGATGGTCACTGGCGGAAGGGGTGCAAAAACCCTTGGAAGGATAACAAGGGAAAGCATCCCACAGCCCCAGCCCAAAAGGCGGGGGTAGGGACCCCTTCTGCAGAGGTCGAGTCACTTTTGGACGCCATGAGGTCCTTACTGACGGGCCAGGGGAGAGTAGCAGTGGCCAGGGGAGAGTAGCAACCACCACCGGTGCTCTCACCCCGTCAGCCCCATCCAACCCACAGCCGTGACTAGAGCCAGCGCAGCCTGTTTATCTGTGTTCGCTCTGATATGATGAGTGGAGGAGACCCCTTTTGGAGATGGAGGTGTAAATGGTGACAGGGATCTATCTGTTGGACACGGGGGCATCACGCACCATGATCTACTCAGCTAACCCCATCACCCCACCTCTCTCCAGCGGGGTCCCAAACAGTCTATCGGGGTTCACGGGTAGGGAATAGGCCAGCTCGGTTTCTGTCCCGCTCGCCATTCAGATAGGACCGCTCCGCTCCAAGTGGATGTGTGTCCTGATGAAATGGGACGTGGAGGATGGAAGAGGGGTCCTGGGAGCCGACTTTAATGTGGGCCACAGGATCCTAGTGGATTTGAGGAATCTCTGCCTTTTGGGAGCAGGAAAAGTAAAGAACGGTGAGATCGTAGTTATCCCGGGTAAGGAAGGGAAGGGGACCCTCTGCACCATGAAGCCCAAAGAGGATTATAACCTCGGGCTCATGGTCAGCAACACCCCACCAGAGTTCCAGGCATTTGTGCAGGCCCACCTGGCCACATTTGCCACTCACAAACACGACTGCGGGAGGGTCACAGGGTTTGAGGTCAGCGTAGACGGGGACCCCATGGCCCAACCACAGAAACAGTATAACTTTCCCAGGGAAGCAGAGCCGGACATGGAAGCAGCCATGTCCTCATTAATACAGCAGGGAGTTCTGAGACCGATAGCTACCCACGTGAATTCTCCGTTATGGCCGGTCAGAAAGCCGGATAATTCCTGGAGGGCCACGGTGGACTATCGGGTGCTCAATAGCAACATCCCAGCCTGCGCACCCACAGTAGTAGTAGTTGCCGACCTCATCGGGAGTATTCCAGCATCCGCGACCACTTTCACGGTGCTGGATATTTCAAATGGGTTTTGGTCCATCCCTGTAAGGAGGGAGGATCAGTACAAGTTTGCCTTTATGTTTAAAGGGCAACAGTACACGTGGAACTGTTTGCCACAAGTTGTAAGGGGGGCATCTTTTAACTGGTTTATGGTAATTTACCTGGCCAGCAGCCTTTGCCTCTGAGCTTTGACCAACTCCAACCTTTTACCTGGTTTACAATAATTCACCTGGTCAGCAGCCTTTTGCTGCTGCACTCTAAACCAATTTACAAACAGTGGTTTTGAATTGCTACCCCTCCTTCAGTTCTAAGTGGAGGAACTTATAATTAATTATATTAAAATGGACAAGTGGTTTGGATGAGAGAAAAATCACGTTTTATTACCAAAATAACTACAATCAAAAGAATAAACTATACCACACGAACACAGTAATTACAGTAAAACTATATAACAGGGGGTTGCAGACGGCAAAAACGAGGGATAAAATGGCTCCAATGTTACTTAAACAATCTTAGCAATTACCCTTAAATCACCACCCCAAACTCCTGCTAGGTTGCCTTGCCGAGGAGTCAGAACACCCTGCTCACCTCTGGTCCCAGGAAGTAAAGAGAGAGAGTGATAGCTTCTCAGCAGCTATCTTATATACCTGGTGAGCCCCCTGCCGTTCTGCCTTGCAAGGGTTGTGTGCAAAATTCCCACCCAAAGGGTCCAATACACAAGAGAAAGCTGTGATTGGCTAACTCAGAGTGGTTGGACTGGGTTAGTGTGTCTTCCGGAGCTCCCTGGGCTGAAACAAAAGGGAAATACAACTGCTCTATTGGCCAGAATGCTAGGTGATTTAAACCCATTCAGTTCTTAAACGGTTCCCATTCAAGATCCAAAAGTCTCTTCTGCAGTTTAGATGTATCCACTCGATATACAAACAAATGCTAATAGCATTCAATTGCTTTGTAAACAAAGCATTGTCCTGTGGTCATCTGGAACCACAATTGATTGATAGTCTTGAGTGCTTAGCAAACAAAGTTCCTTTGTTCATGCTGGCAGTTTCAAGCACTCGATCTTAGAGTCAACATTGTAGAACGTTTTGTAAACAGGCATCGATTGTCCTGCTGCAGGGGGGGTGGGGACTCCCCTTTGATTGGCAGCTCCATTGAACCTTACTTCCAGACACAGAAAGCTGCTTTCCAAGTCCTTTGTCTTCGGCCATGTGGTATGACAGCCATTTTTATCCCTCGAAATTTAAAAGCACAACGCCCAGGGATTCTTTAATCAAAAAAATTAATCTTCAGAACTGTAAATTATTGCAAATTCTTACAGTCCGCCCTTGGATATTTCCAGCTTGCTTGTAGTATCCTCTTGAAGAAATGAGCAATAATTTCTGACCCCTCACAAACAACCATCCCCTGTATTTACCTAATAGCTATCTGCCACTGATCCCCGTCCCGTCTATTCCCCTTAAATTCAAGAAAAAAAACCATGGTACAGTAGGCATCTTACAGATACTTCAGTTTTCAATAAGGGGTCTCATACCCCTACATGATTGTAAAGTTATACAGTGTAATCCAAATTTACCAACACCTTTTACACCATAACTTAATACAAAATTTTGCATTCTTAGTTACATAATGTAATCAAAATGATCCCAAGCACGGAGAGGGTCCTACGCCTCTGCTCAACTTGGAGTTGTCACAAAATGATCCCAAGTACGGAGAGGATCCTACGCCTCTGCTCAACTTGGGGCTGCAACACAAAATACAAAAAAAACATTAAACATTTGAAACAACATGCTTAAATAAAACCCTGACCATCACGTGCCGATGATGGGTCACGAAATTCGAGTGGGTATTGCTCCTCCCATCCAGGCAGTAAATGTACCTTCCACCCCCCTTTGATCGTCTTAAACTTTAAAACAGGCAGAATGGATTTACAGACCAGCCTGCTCCGCCAGCCCTGAGCCGTTCCCTTGTCCTTTTGTGGAGGCGGGGCACCCCTCATGTATAAAATTACCTTGGCACAGACCGAGACCGGGGAGTATGGGATCATTACTCCCAGTCCCTCCCCCTCCCGTCTTCCCTCGACTGGCTGCTGAAAAATGATGGGTGCCTGTGTGGCGGCTCTCCCTGGCCCCACACAAACTTGGATCCCAGATCCGGCCACCCACTCATCCTTCCCAGCCACACTTACCCTTTAACCTAGCCCGTGGGCCCCGGGTGAGTTCCTCCCTTCCCCGTACGCACTCACGCGACTCTTGGATCTCCCCCTCCCCTATACAATCTTTCCCGGGCCATCACCACCCACTCCCGGGGAATGCATCCCTATGACCAGGCACCCGCGCTTCCCCACCATGACTCCTCAACAGCGAGGTCTCCCGCAAGTGAAAATTCGGTCAGGATAGTGCTGGGTTGGGCCCGTGCCCCACCCAGCTGGGGCCATCTCCTCCCCATACGAGGAGTAGGCAAGTTCCTCCGGACCCCGTCCGGTTTTTCCCGAAGGTCACTGCGGGGTCTCCTGGATTCGTCCAGTAGTGAGGTGATCCCCAACATTCTGTCTCCATATCTTCATTCGATGCCCAGCTCGGGCTGGGCGAACAGGGCTGCTTCATTTTCCAATCTCCTGTAAACACTTAAAAGGACATGCAGCCAGGTCTCACTGACCTGCTGCCTTAGGTGGAGACATGGTCGGGTCCCTCGACCTCAGACCAAAAATACAAACATTTGGCACACTTTTAAACTTAAAGGCCTAGAAATTCAGTTGGTTGTGCCAGCCGGTAGCGCCTTAGGAGGAGTAGATGTCGGGTGCTAGGCGGCTAGCGGCCGGGCGCAGCGCGATCTGCGCCTCTCCCCAACTTCACTCACGATTTAGCGGCGGCGCAAAGTCTTTGCGCGCGCTCAGCTGCGCGCGCAGATCCTGACGTCATTTCCTCGTGCAACGCCCTTTGTGCGCCCCAAACTGGAAATTCAGTCGCGACGCCCTATTGTGCGCCTGGCGCCCCTAGCGACTGGTAGAGTGGAACGGTGCTCAGTCGATGCGGGGTGCGGGGGGCGCAAATTAAAGGGCACTCCTCCTGCACTAGAAAAGGCAGCCATTTCGCAGCACTCCTTCTTGAGAGACGGATCTTTGCAGAGAGACCAAGGTAGAGAGCTTTCTGCTTTGGCTCAACACTCGGACAGGTACTTGTGGCTTCAGGCCACAGCTTTCCACTTGTCTTTGCCTTCATTGACATATCATTGTTTGCTAACATATAATGGGGGCTGCAATGGGTGCAAACGCTGGCCTTCTCCATTGCATCCAAAGGGCTCACAGACGCTGTGAGAGAGTGGCAGTCCTGGCTAGATGGAGAGGGGGCAACAGGCATCAGGAACGAAGGCCTTACCCACCCAGGGTATACCGCCAGCAGTTCTCCTATCTCAACATGTCTGACGAGCAGTGTGTTCGGAGGCTGCGATTCCGAAGGGAGGTGGTCACAGAGATCTGCCACCTGCTTGGCGGTGGTCTGCAGCCACATCTGAGGAGCAGGACGTCTCTGTCAGTGGCAGTGAAGGTGACGGTGGCTCTCAACTTCTATGCCACCGGCTCCTTCCAATCCACTACTGGGGACATTTCCAACATCTCCCAGTTCGCCGTGCATTGCTGCATCCGCCAGGTGACCAATGCCCTTTTCAAAAGGAGACGTCAGTTCATCTCCTTCTCCATGGCCCTTGCCAAGCAGCAACAGCGTGCAATGGGCTTTGCAGCATTCGCGGGCTTCCCCATGGTGCAGGGCGCCATTGACTGCACGCATGTGGCTTTGCGGGCACCTCTGGAGAATTCCGAGGATTACCGCAACCGGAAGGGCTACCATTCGCTCGACATTCAGCTGGTGTGTGACCACAGGCAGCTCATCCTAGCTGTCAATGCCCGCTTTCCAGGCAGCAGCCACGATGCCTTCATCCTGCGCCAGACTTCTGTGGCAGACATGTTCCAGGCCCAGCCTCACCCATGAGGATGGCTCATTGGGGACAAAGGCTATCCTTTGTGTACCTGGCTGATGACCCCGCTCCGTGCGCCCAGCACCCCTGCTGAAGAGGGATACAACGACAGCCATCAAGCGACCAGGAACATCATTGAGCAAACAATCGGTGTCATGAAGCAACGGTTCCACTGTCTGGATCATTCCGGTGGAGCCCTACAATATTCGCCGGAGCGAGTCTCCCATTTCGTGGTCGTGTGCTGCATGCTGCACAACCTGGCTATCCGCAGGACTCAGGCACTGCCACCAGAGATTGGAGGACCACCTCAGGAGGAGGAGGAGGAGGAGGAGGAGGAGGAGGACCAGCACAGGAGGGAGGCAGAAAGTGCAAGGGCCGCCCGTCGCTGGCTTATTGAACGTCGGTTCTAGGCCCCCTCACAGGGAATGGCTTGTGCCAATGTCAGCAGATGAATGTAGCCACTCCACAAGCCCTCAGCTGAGCAGGGCAACCAGGACTTGCCAAAAAAACCATGCACAGTGCGATTTAAGAACATTCATTTATTGCAAACCTCTGCCCTTCCCACATTACAACCTCATGTGGAGAAGCCCCCTCCAAAAACACAAAACTAACAGTCTCGGCCTTACAAAAACAAAGAAAGGCACCAGTCTCGGCCTTACAAAAACACAACTACACCAGTCTCGGCCTTTCAACAACCACAAAGCATTTGTGCAGACCTTCTACTTTTTGCCCTGCGAGGGCGATGCCTTTCGCATCCTTACCTGGCCCCTGCCCACCCTGCAGCTCCTCCTCAATGGGAGCCCAGTGGCTGCAGCAAGGCTGGGGGAAGGCTGCTGAGGGTCAGATGGCGAGACGGCAGATGCCCTTGGGGGTCGGCCTGCACCAGCCCTGGCCCTGGAGGGGCCGGCTGCCGACTGCTCCAACTCTGCTTGGGCGGCAGCAGTCTGTCGAGTGGCTCGTGGCAGCTGCAATGGCGGAGTGGCAGTGCCGGCTGCAGGAATGGTGCCAACCTGACAGATCGCAGGTGCTCCCTGGTCGCCTGACACATTGGCACTTGCACGGGCCAGCACTGCAGCATGCGCAGCAAACAGCTGAAGAACAGACTGCTGGGCTGCTGCTGCGCGGCGAGTGCCCTGGCGATGCCTGGCTGATCCAGCGAGGGTGGCAGCAGTTAGTGCTCGTGTGGCCCTGGTCTGTGTCTGCATGACAACAGCCAGTGAATGGACGGCATGACTGAGCACTTGGCTCGAAGCCGCCTGTGCTGCCGCGAAGTCCTGTAGACTCCTGGCCTGTGCTGCTCCAAATTGCTGCACACTCCTTGACAGAGACTCAATGGAGTCAGGCATCCTTGCCACTGCAGCCATGAGCTCAGTGTGCCTGCGCTCAGCCTGGATGGACATTTCCTCCAGGAGCCGCACCTCCTCTGCACTCACCGTCGCAGGACTGGAGGCCGCACTCACCCTCTGGGGAGAAGTCCGCCGAGCTTCCCCACCCCTCCCGCGTTGCTGCAGGCTGCTGGGCCCCGGAGCTTCACTCTCCTCTGACCCTTCCCCCCGGCTCCCCTCCAGGGAAGACGTGTCCCCTTCATCGCCATGGGCTGGCGCGGCTGAGGGTTGCACTGATGGGCCGGCTTCCTCTTCCTCCTCCTCGAATTCGGAATCGCTGACAGTGGCAGCTTGAGGGCCCGCCTCCTCACCTGGTGATTCACCATCTGAAAGCAGGAAGGCACAAGAGTAGCTTTAGAGTGAGGACAGGGCGGCAGCGAGGGCGGCATGAGTGCTGCCATGCACTGCATTGGTCGGACAGTGGCAAAGGATGCTGATCTGAGGCGCAAGTGGAAAGAGAGAGGTCAAAAAGGTGATGCCCTTACCATTGGTGCCCAGAACAGGGTCGGCATCTCCACTGGCGACGGGGCCAATCAGCCGGCCTGCCATAATGCGCTCCACACGCTTGTCGAGGTCGGAGAGCTCTTTGACATCAGGACGGCCTCCCCCGGTCTCACTTAGTTTCCGCCGGTTGTGCGCCACCTTGGCCTGCAAGAGAAAGGACGGCCTCTAAGTACAGTGTGAAGCCCTGATCTTGTCTGCAATGCCTCCCATGGTCGAATAGCTTGTACAGTGTGAAGCCCTGATCTTATCTGCAATGCCTCCCATGGTCGAATAGCTTGTACAGTGTGTAAAGTGCTGAATGTGCAAGTGATTTTCATGACAGTCCCATAGCTGCTGGATGAGGGCTGGCCATTAGGGCTTTCAGGTCCCTTTGCCCATAAAGTTAGGTGCACATGCAGGGATGAGGAGGACACTGGAAAGGGTACTCACCCTGACAACCCGAGTGAGGTCGTTGAACTTTTTCCGGCATTGCACAGGAGTCCTGCCAACCACGCTGTTGGAAGACACCCTGTTTGAGACCTCCCTCCAGGCTTTCCGGTAGGCGCTGGGCAGCGGCCTCCTGCCACCTTCTGGGAACAGAACATGGCACCTGCGCTCCACCCTGCCAACCAGCACCCTCAGGTCACCGTCGCTGAAGCGCTGCGCTCTCTCCCTGGCCTTCTCCATAGCCCTGGGCGTTGTGCAGATGAAGCTGAAGTGGTCAGGCCTAGGTTGAGGGCTGCAGTTTGCAGGGCGTGGCAGGCAAACAAATCCACCCTCCCCCTTTAAGAGCTGACCGGCGCCAGAGTGTCTGCCGTCAATCAACAACTCGCCGCACCTGCGCTGCGCCCGGCCTCGGGGGTATCGCTCAGCACCGCTGGCTTAGCGCCTAAAGATAGTCGTGCATCGCCTGTTTTAGCGCAGCAGCAACCTCTTGGGGCGATGTGACTGAATATCGGCGAAGGTGGCGCGACTTTGCGCCGGGCGCAAACTTTAGCGGCCACCCGACTTCAGAGCCCCAAACGTGGCTATACTGAATTTCTAGGCCAAACTCTTTAAACTTAAACTGAAAACTAGTGTATCAACAAAACTTAAAATACACCTTAAAAGCATGCTATATTAACACCAAAGCTATAATACAAATGCCGCCCGTCTCCGGACGGCTAGACTAATCTCTGGCACTGTTGCAGATTGCTGCTGGCTGCAGCGAAGCTGGACTGCCTCCTGTCTCTGGTCCCTCACAGCTTATGGCTGTTGAGTGGGGGCCTCTGTTCTCTGGCTTCTCCCTGGCTCGGGAGACCGCCCTACTCCACTGTAAAGTGGGTGACCATGCTTTCTTAGGCTTGGGCACCCGCTGAGACCTTCTGAGGGGTGTCTCTATGAGGGAAACTTTGGCTGGCGGACCCTGAGCTTGGGTCACAGCCCCAGCTGGCTGGGAACCTTCTCCTCCATGTCCAAATAGCCCGCACTGTATAATGTACCTGGCAGCCTGCCGGTGCAAATCTCTCTCTGGGTTTGTCTGCTCTTCCCTGCCCACTCCTGTGCTGGGGCAGGTAAACTCTTACCACCTGCTACTGGTGGCTGGAAATTTTCCTCCCCATGTTTAAAACCTGGTGTCAGCTCCCTCCCTATGTCTCCTGCAAGAGGGATTGCTATCCCTGCCCCCACAGGATCCCACATCATGGGGGGGACCACGCTAGAAGCTGGCTGAGAAGCTGGTCCCTTTAAACAGGCCACTGCACCTGCGTGAATCTGTTGTTCGGAAGACTGGGGGATTCCTGTCTCCAGACCAGCGCCTGCGCATGCGCGGGCAGTTTCAGTGAATGAATGGGCAGCAGCCGGCTGATTTCTAATCCCAGGCTGCTGTTTCTTTGTTTCTGAGCCACCTAACTTGCTCAAATTTAAACTTTGGTTCGAATTTAAGCTTTTGCCAAAATTTAGGTCCCACTGGGGTGGGGAAGTGTCCCAATTTGTGGGCAGGACAACCTGTCCCTGGAAGCAAGCCACATTGCCTGTCTTTGTAGGCTGTGAACTTGAACTTGCATGGACAGCAAACTCATGTTCCCTCACCCAGGTGGCTTTAACTGGGGAATTTTGGACCTGCCTTTCGTCTGGGGCCAAAACTATCCCCTGTGTGCCTCCCTCGTCCCGGATTTCTGCTACTGGACCTGCTCTACAGGGGTCCCAGAACTCTCCTTCCCTGTTCCCTGGCTTAAACAGCTTACTCTGAACATGAATGGCTCCTCCCCCCACACAAGCCACAGTGCTTGCCTGTGAACTCGAACCTGCTGTGGGCTGAGGATTCCTATTCTCAGGCTCACTCCTCACGGGCGGACCGTACCTCCGTTGTTGGAGGGGGTACACTGGTCCTGGTCCCCGCCTGCCTAGCGGGACCTGCAGTCTCATCTCGCTCCTCTTTGCTTCTATGATTTGATATCTGTCTTGTTTCTCGCATGGCTCTCTCCCTCGCTAGCTTCTTGGGTGAGGTGTGCATTCTTCTCTTGTAGCCTTATCTCATTGTCCCTAGCCTCTGCTACTTACTGCACAAGGCGCTCTATAAATGCCTGGCATTTCGTGACCCCTAGTGTGAGGTGTGCATTTTCTTCCCGCACCCTCATCCCACTAGCTCTGGCCTCATCCACCTCTCTTATGAGGCGTTCTACCTCCGCCTGGCATTTTTCACACTGGGACACCCGATTCATGGCCTCTTTAACCTCCTCCTGCATGCTCATCTCACCCTACCTAACCCAGCCACCTATACGCTGATAGGTCAGCCTACATGCTGCTGCTAACATCCGCAGGGCTACCCACATACTGAAAACGAGAGAAACAATAGCTGATGCTTTCTCCAGATCCAGACCACTTATTAAATCAAAAACTGCCTCCACTCCTACCTGGCTTGCCATTTGTAAGGGGGGCTTCTTTTAACTGGTTTATGGTAATTTACCTGGCCAGCAGCCTTTGCCTCTGAGCTCTGACCAACTCCAACCTTTTACCTGGTTTACGGTAATTCACCTGGTCAGCAGCCTTTTGCTGCTGCACTCTAAACCAATTTACAAACAGCAGTTTCGAATCGCTACCCCTCCTTCAGTTCTGAGTGGAGGAACTTATAATTAATTATATTAAAATGGACAAGTGGTTTGGATGAGAGAAAAATCACGTTTTATTACCTAAATAACTACAATCAAAAGAATAAACTATACCACACGAACACAGTAATTACAGTAAAACTAGATAACACGGGGTTGCAGACGGCAAAAATGAGGGATAAAATGGCTCCAATGTTACTTAAACAATCTTAGCAATTACCCTTAAATCACCACCCCCTAACTCCTGCTAGGTTGCCTTGCCGAGGAGTCAGAACACCCTGCTCACCTCTGGTCCCAGGAAGTAAAAAGAGCGAGATAGCTTCTCAGCAGCTATCTTATATACCTGGTGAGCCCCCTGCCGTTCTGCCTTGCAAGGGCTGTGTGCAAAATTCCCACCCAAAGGGTCCAATACACAAGAGAAAGCTGTGATTGGCTAACTCAAAGTGGTTAGACTGGGTTAATGTGTCTTCCGGAGCTCCCTGGGCTGAAACAAAAGGGAAATACAACTGCTCTAGTGTCCAGAATGCTAGGTGATTTAAACCCATTCAGTTCTTAAACGGTTCCCATTCAAGATCCAAAAGTCTCTTCTGCAGTTTAAATGTATCCACTCGAAATACAAAGAAATGCTAATAGCATTCAATTGCTTTGTAAACATAGCATTGTCCTGTGGTCATCTGGAACCACAATTGATTGACAGTCTTGAGTGCTTAGCAAACAAAGTTCCTTTGTTCATGCTGGCAGTTTCAAGCACTCGATCTTAGAGTCAACATTGTAGAACGTTTTGTAAACAGGCATCGATTGCCCTGCTGCAGGGGGGGTGGGGACTCCCCTTTGATTGGCAGCTCCATTGAACCTTACTTCCAGACACAGAAAGCTGCTTTCCAAGTCCTTTGTCTTCGGCCATGTGGCGTGACAGCCATTTTTATCCCTGGAAATTTAAAAGCACAACGCCCAGGGATTCTTTAATCAAAAAAATTAATCTTCAGAACTGTAAATTATTGCGAATTTTTACAAAGTCTTCCACAACAGCCCCAGCATTTTCCATCAGTGCATGGCCGACAGTTTCAAGGGTTTTAGCCAGCCCAGACAGTTGGTTCAATATGTGGGTGACCTGCTCCTGTTCACTGATTCGAAAGAGGAGCATGGCCCGCTATTGGCCGGACTGCTGGAGCTGTTAGGACAGAAGGGTTTCAAGGTAAATCCCAAGAAGGCGCAGATCGGCCAGCAGGAGGTGAAATTCCTCTGTCTGAACGTGCGCACTGGAGAAAGGGCCATAGATAAGGCTGGGGAAGGAGAGTCCCGGGACCCGTATCGGGCAGGTCCGGAAGCCGCAGTCTGGGACAAGGGAGGCACACAGGGGGTAGTTTTGGCCCCGGACCTAAAGCGGGTCCGGGCCAAAGATCCCGTCTGTAAGACCATCCTGGGGAGGAAAGTGAAAGGGGAGCCCCTAGAAGGTCCATTTGGGGCAGCGGGCGAGCCTTCAACACAGGTTTTAAAACAGGCCGCTGGTTATATCAACCAGTGTAAGCTGTTTACACCTGAAAGGGGAAAGCAGCCAGTTGGGAAAAGGTCTGAGGATAAAGATCCTCAGCCTGCAGCCGGAGCGAGTTCACAGACTGCACAGGCAGGTGCTGTGGCTTGCTTGAAGGGAGGGACCATCCCGCCCATCGGTTGGGACACTCCCCCACTCTTCTGGGATCCAGACGAGGGGGGGGACCTGAGGGCAAAAACCCCGCCCCTAACCCAGGTGTAGAGAGGGAGGGCCTGAGGTCGAAAACCCCGTCCCAGACCCAGCCATGGGACCTGGGGGCGGAGACTCTCAACTCGCGGCAGCAGGCTGCGAAAAGTTACCTGCCCCCAGTCCAGGTTCGGGAGGGGACAAGCCTGGGGGAGCAGCGGTTCAGGTAAAAGGCCCAGCGGCCAAGAAAGACCCACCCGTCAAAGCCCCTAGAAGGTCCCCATGGACGCCCCAGCCGAGAAAGCCATGGTCACCAGCCCTCCAGTTACCAAGGGCCACCCCTCGAGTCAGGGAGAGGTCCAAGGACACAGGTCCTCAGCCAGCAGCCACGGGCTGCGAGGGACCAACAGCGAATGATGGTGCGGTCATGCCGGGGGTAGCGGCGAGCCACAGTCCAACCAGAGATTAGCCTGGCCGCCCAGAGACGGGCAGCGGATGTATATAGTTTTAGTTTAAGTTTAAGCTTTAAGTAAGGCATAATTATTTTGCTTAAGTTTGGGTGTCATAATTTACGTTAAATAAGGTGATGGGTAGTTTTATGTAAGTAGTCTGTTAAGAGTATATCTTTGGGTCGAGGGACCCGACCATGCTTCACCAAGCCAGAGAATCTCTTAGGGACCTGGCTGCATGTTCTTTTACATCTTTTGCAGAAAGATTTTCGGGATGGAATGGATCGTGATCCTATTCACCCTGATCGGGATGAGTGTGGAGAGGAAGGGCGACGTCCAAGACTCCCACATCTATGGGTGTTCGGGAGACAAGGCGCCCCTGGCGATCGAAGGGATCGGTGAACGGGATGCGGAGGAAACCGCCGTTTACTTCCACGAGGGAAGGTGGCCAGGATGGCTGGGGTCCAATTCGTCTCAGTACTCCAGCCAAACCGGATTCACGTACGGGGAGGCCTCCCTCCTGTGCCCCAGGGTACGAGTCGTTACCACGAGGGTCAGCGTCACCATTGGAAAGTGTATATGTTTGACGTGTAAAGGACACATTCCACTGGATAGGTAGTGGTGGTGGCTCAGAAAGTTGAGCAAGGACATGAGGAACCCTGAAGTCGAGTGGGGACGGTTGGGAAACAACACCCATTGGACGATTACCGGGACTCATGGAGGACTAAGCGTGTGTTGGGACAAGTGGTGGGAACCGGATCAAGGGATTTACATCTGTATGTGGGGGTCAGAGATGGTCTGCCCCGCAGGTATATCCATTGTTTTCCACCGGCAGTGGCACGACACCAGGGAGGGGATGAAGTGGGATAGTGGGATACCAGCCTGAAGGTGTGTGCGGTCCCTTACACCCCGATCCCGGTCAACGCCACTGAGCTTGTGCCCCGCCTACGGCGCAGGTGGCGAGGTTATCCAGGGAAGATTGCCCCACCGCCACCAAGGGACCAGGGAATAGGTTGGTATTAGTCCCCACCGATCAGATGCTGTACCAGGGGGTACACTACACGGTAGCCTCCGTGATTTTAAATCTCACGGAGGTACATTTACCGGAGTGGTGCCCCAAAGAAACAGAGCAGTTATACCAGGCCCTATTAAAGGATATGTTCAGGAAGTTTTACGAGTTCGATTTTGCCCACGTGGCCAAGACCGAACTCTACACCACACACCGAGAATTTTTGGGTAATGCAGGGAGACAAAGAAGGGGAGTATGGAATTATGTTTTTACTGCATTTAATACTGGGTCCTCTGTCATCAACAGCTTGGATGACATAGAGCTGCAGACCCAGATAAATGGTTTAAAAACACAGTTAAAGAAGATATTACTGGATGAGAACAAGGTAGTGGGCTCAGAGTTGCATGAGGACCAGGCCATGACGGTCCATTTAAAGGAGATCATAGCCGAGTTGGAAAAGCACACAAAGACGGTAAATGCTCTCATAAGGGAGGACAGAAATGCTTCTGACCAGGCTACGCAGAATGAGGTGTGCGTGTTATATGGGGCGTGGTTACTGGGCGAGGGCTTCAGTAACCTGGAGGCTTTAAAACAGGGTTTGGTCCCCTCCTGGATTAGCAACAAGCACCTCGCAGCCCTCCACCCTTTTGAGAATGCATTGAGCCCTTGCCAACTCCGGCTAGCTTCCGAAGCCTATCCAGTCCCCATGGATTGTGGGTGGTCCAACCACACAATCATGGGAGTAGTAGTTAGGATGCCGGTCATGGGTAGAACAGCCCGACCCGCACCGGTATACAGGGTTGAGAACATTGGAGTCATTCAAGGGGGTGCACACATTCGTTTCACAGCGGTCCCACCGTACGTCATTAAGTGGGAGCACACTATGACAGGTACTGACCTCTCAGGGTGCCGGAGCCGGGGAGCACACATAATCCGGTATCCCCAGCACTTGAATGCCTTTTCAAAACCGCATTGTGGGTTCAGAGCAGCTGACGCGAAGCCTATAAATTGTACCATGGAGGCAATGGCACAAGGCCATGTTCCCCCGCAGGTAGTATATATAGGGGATGGGGCGTATTGCGTCACCACCGGCACGTCCCACTACCAGCATGGACAGCACAGTTGGTGTCCAGTTAGTGACAGCAGTTTCTGTTTTAAACCCGAGGCAGAAGTTCAAGTGGCCCAGGAGCGAATTGACCCCATTCCTGAACCCTCCACTGTTCACCTCACTGTGAAGGAGAATTTTACAGATTTGCAAAAGTACGTAGCGCACTTTGGCTACGAAATTCCCCCTCTCCCTGAACATCTGACCAAAATACTCAAAGCCGTTATAGTTTCGCAGAAACATTTTTATACGCTTGAATAGAAAACAGTAGAGATAGGGACTAAGATATTGGATATTGTGACTCCACCCTAGTGAAACATTTTCAATAATATAGAGGTCCCTTCGTGGATCAGACTGGCTTCCCACATTCTCGTGGTTTGCCATTTAGGGATAGTGTTCTATTTAGTTTGGATTCAGTGTAAGGGAAAAGGTCGGTGGTCAGAATTCCGAAACCAGAGGATTTGGAAGGAACACCATGTAAAGGTGGAGGGAGATACGCCAGTTTAAGACTTTTTCCCTGTATTTTGATTAAAGGATTGTCCTTTCTTTTGTGTTTGTTATTATTAATAAAGATTTTTCTTGTTGTTTTTTTGCGACATGGTTTAATAAAGATATGTGTACCAAGTGGTGCAGGGGTGTTGGACCCCTCCATGCTTGGATGTGTGTGTAAAGTCTGTAATTTTACTCTCTGTATGCTGATGTGCACTACATTTTTGTGGAATGGGAAGTGCATGTGTCGTGGATATATTAGACAGGTAATTACAGGGGAATGTTGACTATGGAGGGTCAGAAAAATTTTGCTCACCCTGAAAGTATGATACTTCAAGCAAGTTTTAGTATCACAGGGAGGAATGTAAGATTTGCAAAATTTCTGCATTTCCCCAAAGGCTGTTATTAATAAACGGGACCCTGCGTGGACATTTTAAATCAAAAAGGGTACCCAAGATGGCGTCCGTGCCTCGTGGCAGATTGCTTGTGAGATTTTAAAATGGACTCTGCAACGCAGACAGTTTGTGGATCGAAATCCAAGCTGCAGGCTTCTGTGAAGAGAGACTTGGAACCAGACAGGACTCTGAATTATGCATTAGACTGAATTGGAGACAAATCTAAATTCAGTTTAGGCCTATAGTTAAGGCCATCAAGCAGTCTACATATATTATCGGAAACAGATTAACAGAGCCATCGAGGCCGGACAGGCCCATCAAGGCACTTTCAGGACAATACAAGTCAATTAATGGGCCGGTAGATGCAATTAATGGCCATCTAAAACCAGCTAGTATGGATTGTTACCATTATTTAAAATAGCCCGCCAAGATTAAAACAAAGACCTAACCTGATTTGGCGTGCAGATAAGGATTTTCGACAAAGGTATAATTGAAAGCCCTCGGGTAGCAATCGGGGTGTTCGTGGTGTGTTCTTTGTTGGTTGGTGTGCTGGTGCTGCCGCTCTTCGGCCCCTCGCCCTCGTGGCTGCTGCTCTTTCCCCACCCCGCGCTTACCCCCTGGCCTTTGCCCGTGCCCTTTTCCCACTCCATCTGGAACTAGCCCCGGCACCGGGTCGGGCGGACACGGACAATTCAGGCCAGGCCAGGCGGGACGCGACGAGGGGAGGAGGGAAGACCACCGGAGGGAAGGCCACCTGAGGAAGACCGGCTGAAGAAGACCAACTGAGGAGATGAACTGAGGGGAGGCTTCGAATTATCGGGCCTTCAGCCTCAGCCGACCTTCGAATATCTGCACATCAACTCAATCTGGCGGCTGTCGATGGAGAATCATCCCTGCAAGGTAAAGTACCCAAACAGAGACTTTAACTTTGGGGTACTCGAACCTGGACGACGCCCTTGCAGCGCTCGGAGGCCACGTGACGACGGCAGGCTCCAGAGAGTACCAAGAGCGAACCCCGAACCCAACCGCTGTTTTGAGTCTAACAAACCTTTTGATTGGTGAGCATGAAGTTCTGACCCCTCATAGCTTAATCTAGTTAGGTATAGAGGGTGGGATAAGGATAAGGGGATTGTTAAGATAGTTGTTTTCCCTCGATGTGCCGTGTGTTCCCCATTCCCTGTATAAGTATAGTTATTCTTCTCTTGTATTTTTCGCCTGTAGAAGTGTACACCAGTAATTTTTCCATGAGATTGTATCAAGTTTTTCCTCTTCAATAAAATCTTGGTTTTTGTTTACATCCAACCACCTGTCTACTCGAGTCTTCTCTGTACCGGCGCCTTGTACCTAAGTCCAGTGTCTAGAACCCAGGGGCGTGGGAGCGATTCAAACCGCTCACAAAACAGTCAGGGGCATAACTGACTGGGCGTACGCACCAAACACCACCACACACCTCCCCCTACAGTTTCTAGATTTCCAGACCCAATTTGTCATGTTTTAATAAGTCCAGAATTCTTTCATAGAATGGTGTATTTTTCTGAATAGGTTACATGGCTTATTCCTTCACGCACCCTCCTCCGCCTGGCTGAATTTGTTCTCACATTGAACAACTTCTCCTTTGACTCCACTCACTTCCTCCAAATTAAAGGTGTTGCTATGGGAACCTTCATGGGTCCTAGCTATGCCTGCCTTTTCATGGGATATGTGGAGTGAAGTAAAAAAAACTACTAGGCACTTGGTTTGAGTATTAAACAAGGCTTTAATCAACTGTTGTGTCCTTCACTAGTTCCCGTTAAAGAATATCCTGAGCAAGCTGGGCCCATGCCCAAGTATTTATACTCTCCCTGGACATTGCCACCAGCAGGCCACCCAGTATTATTTCATAAGTCATTTCCACATGAATGACAAGATTCATGTCATGGAGCATTCTTTGTTCCAGTCCTACTCAGGTCCCCTCCCTCACATCTTTTTCCTGTACATTGGTGACTCTATTGGTGCCATTTCCTGTTCTCACCCTGAACTAGAAAACTTCATTCACTTTGCTTCCAATTTCCACCCTTCCCTCACCTTCACATGGTCCATCTCCGACTCTTCCCTTCCTCGATTTCTCTGTCTCCATCTCTGGGGAATCGGCTATTTACAAACATTCACTGTAAGCCCACTGACTCCCACAACTCCCTGGATTACACTTCCTCCCAGCCCACTTCCTGTAAGGATTCTATTCCATTCTCCCGGTTTCCCCATCTCTGCCGCATCTGCTCTGATGATGCCACCTTCCATACTAGTGCTTCCAACATATCTGCCTTTTTCCTCAACCGAGGATTCCCCTCTACAATGGTTGACATGGTCCTTGACCGTGTCTGTTCTATTTCCTGCATTTCTGCTCTCACCCCTTCTGCTCCCTCCCAGAACCATGATAGGGTTCCCCTTGTGCTCACCTTTCACCCCACCAGCCTCCACATTCAACGGATCATCCTCCACCATTTCCGCCACCTCCAGCGTGATCCCACCACCAAACACATCTTCCCCTCACCTCCCCTTTCAGCATTCCGAAGGGACCGCTCCCTCCATGACACGCTGGTCCACTCCTCAATCACCCCCAACACTCCCTCCCCTTCGCCTGGCACCTTCCCGTGCAAGCGCAGGAGATGCAACACCTGCTCTTTTACCTCCTCCCTTCCCACTGTCCAGGGCCCCAAACACTCCTTCCAGGTGAAACAGCAATTTACTTGTACTTCTTGCAATATAGTATACTGTATTCGCTGCTCAATATGCGGTCTCCTCTACATTGGGGAGTCCAAACGCAGATTGGGCGACCGCTTTGCGGCACACCTCCGTTCAGTCCGTAAGGGTGACCCCAAGCTTCCGATCGCCTGTCACTTTAATTCCCCACTCCACTCCCACTCTGACCTCTCTGTCCTCGGCCTCTTACACTGTTGCAATGAAGCTCAACATAAGCTCGAGGAACAGCACCTCATCTATCGAGTGGACAATTTACAGCCTTCTGGACTCAACATTGAGTTCAACAATTTCAGACCATAACCTTTGCCCCTATCATTTTTTCTCTCTCTCTCACATGGCAGCTGTTGATCATTCTGCCATTGCCATTTACATTTCATCTAGCGTCATCTTTTGTTTCTTAATTTGTCCCATTACCATCTCCTTTTGCCTTGCACCATCATCCCTTTTGTCTTTTAATCTCTCCTGCCTTCCATCCTATCACAGACCTTCCCTTTTGTTCTTTCCTCCCCTCCCCCCTCTCCCTGCCCCAATACTTGCTTAAAAACCTGTTACATATCCAACTTTTTCCAGTTCTGGCAAGGGCCTTTGACCTGAAACATTAACTATGTTTCTCTCTCTACAAATGTTGCCTGACATGCTGCGTATTTCCAGCATTTTCTGTTTTTATTTTACTACTTTATTTAACATCTTTAATAACACAATTAATACCAACACAAGATTAACTATTAACAATTTTCAGTGCATTGCCTAAATAATGAAGACAGAGGCACCATATATCAGCAGATGAACATACGAACAATGCTGGACAGGTAAAGACCCTTTGGTCCCTCCAGCTTTTCCCACACAATTGTGATACCTATATAAAATCCCACTTACTGATCAATTCAATCACATGGACCCTTTCCATGGTGTCATCCAACTGGATAAATGTGTCAGAAACCAAATTTTAATTAGAGTATAAATGCAAGGAAGTTATGATGAACCTCGCTAAAACACTGGTTCGGCCTCAACTGGAGTATTATGTCCAAATCTGGGCACCGCACTTTAGGAAGGATGTGAAGGCCTTAGAGAGGGTGCAGGAAAGATTTACGAGAATGGTTCCAGGGATGAAGGACTTCAGTTATGTGGATAGACTCGAGAAGCTGGGGTTGTTCTCCTTAAAGCAGAGAAGGTTGAGAGGAGATTTGATAGAGGTGTTCAAAATCATGATGGGTCTAGACAGAGTGGAGAGAGAAACTGTTCCCATTGATGGAAGGGTCGAGAACCAGAGGACATAGATTTAAAGTGATTGACAAAACAACCAAACGCGACATGAGGAAAAACTTTTTTACGCAGTGAGTGGTTAGGATTTGGAATGCAATGCCTGAAAGGGTGGTGGAGACAGACTCAATCGTGGCTTTCAAAAGGGAATTGGATAAGTACCTGAAAGAACATTTTTTGCCGGGCTGTGGGGAAATGGCAGGGGAGTGGGACTAGCTGAAGTGTTCTTGCAGAGAGCTGGCACGGGCTCGACGGGCCGAATGGCCTGCTTCTGTGCTGTAAACTTTCTTTGATTGGACAAAGGACATGTCTGCAATTAGTTTTTATACTTCCTTCTACTTTTGAATGCCTAAGTTATGATAAGGGAGACAGATTTCTGACATCAATAGTTTTTCAAGGCTCTTCCTAGCTGATTAACCATATCTGTTTGGGGTCGGTAACACATTTATCAATCTATTGGTCTACTTCTTTGACTGGTCTACTTCATTCTGCTTAATGGCTTTCAATGCAAACACCTATTGTACCAAAATGACTAAATCCTTTAGGTGCAAATGGATTTCCCAGTATGCAGGGATTAGCCCTCATCATTTTCATGGCATACCTGTAGTGTGTCCAAAATCTGTAGTGTTTCTACATATAAATGGCATTCTTCAGTTGATCATCTTTGTTTGGCACATTGATTTCAAAGCAAGTGCCTGTTCTTCAAAATTAATGCTAACAACATATTGTCTGTATTGGGGAGTTCAGTCATTTTTCTATGGTGCAAAGAAAATACTAAACTCGATCAACTAGCACTCATGCAATTCTTCCAGAGACTATATTTTGATGAACAAGATTGCATAATTAGTACAAAAAACATTTCATCTCAAGATCTGGATCTAAACCAGTGTGTTTCTAGCCCAACGAGGAAGGAAGCAGTGCTGGATCTAGTTCTGGCGACTGAAGTGGGGCAAGTGGAGTGTGTTGCAGTGGGAGAACATCTGGGTAGTAGTGATCATAATATAATTAGCTTTAAAGTAGTTATGGAGAGGGACAAAAAGAATTCAAAAGTGAAAATACCCAACTGGAAGAAAGCCAAATTTAGTGATTTGAGAAGGGATCTTCCAGCACAGGTGGACTGGAAACAAAGATTGGCCAGGAAAACAGTAAATGAGCAATGGCAGGTCTTCAAGACAGGAAGATAGTTTGTGTACAAACCAAGCATATTCCCCTAAGGAGGAAAGATGGGGCATCCAAAGCTAGAGCTCCCTGGATGACAAAGGAAATAAAGGTTAAAGTAAAACAGAAAAAGGTGGTTTATGACAAATGTCAGGTACAAAAGACAGTAGAAAACCAGGCAGAATACAGAGAGTGCAGGGGGAAATTGAAAAAGGGTATAAGAAGGACAAAGAGAGAGTATGAGAACAAGGTAACATAAAAGGGAACCAAACAACCTTTTATAAATGTATAAAATTAAAGGATAGTTAAAGGAATGGTGGGGCCGATTAGGGGGAAAAATAAGTCTTCTTGTGGAGGCAGGGGGCATGATTGAGGTACTGAATGAGTACTTTACATCTGTCTTCACAAAAGAAGAGGATGAAGTTAATGTTGCAGTAGAGGAGGGGGAGTAGAGATATTGGACTAACAATTGGAGAAGGCCGGAAAACAGGTACAGGGATCGCGAAATGCGATTAACTCACGCCCGTTCAATATAATGCAGGCAGCAAACTGACTTCTGATTAGGTCTCAACTGGAGTATTGTGTACACCACACTTTAGGAAAGATGTCAAGGCCTTAGAAAGGTACCTGGAGAGGGTACAGAGGAGGTTTACCAGGATGAAACCAGGGATGAGGGAATTCAGTTATGTGGAGAGATTGGAGAAGCTGTGATTGTTCTCCTTAGAGCAGAGAAGGTTAAGAGGAGACCTAATAGAGGTATTCAAAACTATGGGGGGTTTTGATCAAGCAAGTAGGGAGAAACTGTTCCTCTGGCAAGTGGGTTGGTAACCAGAGGTCACAGATTTAAAACAATTGGCAAAAGAACGAGAGGGGAAATGAGAAATGTCTTCACACAGAGGATTGTTATGATCTGGAACACACTACCTGAAAGGGCGGTGGAAGCAGATTCCATAGGAACTTTCAAAAGACCATGTACTTGATCAGAACTTATTTGCAGGGCTATGGGGATAAAACTGGGAGTAATTTGGACAGCTCTTTCAAAGAGCCGAGCATGATGGGCCGAATAGCCTCCTTCTGTGTTGTAAGATTCTTTGGGTTAAAAATTCAGGGGTTTAGCACCACCCATTACCGCCAGATTCAGGGGGAAAAATGGCGGCGGCCGCTGCCAGCGGGCCCTGCAGCAGCTGCCATTGCCTGCGCTCGCCGAAAGCATTGTAAAGAGTCGGAGCGTGACATCAAGCGGTGTACAATGCCGCGTTGACGCCTGCTGATCCATTTTGGATTTCGCCGCTCCTATTGCCGCCCTCTCTAAAGCACGCCTGTGTATGCAGCCGCTAAAAGCGTTTCAGCAGCATTGACAGCCATGAGGAGTCTGGCAGGACTTGGCAGATTGTAGACGAAGATGGAGGCTGACAAGTGGAAAACAGCTCTGATGGATGCCAGAACTTCAAATGTCTCCTTTGCCAAGGTTCTTCTTTCATACTTTCATTTTTTGCCCATCAGTGTGGGGGAGGGGGGGGTGGAGGGGGGAAGGGAGTAGGTGGGTGGAGGGGGGAGGGGAGCGGGCAGGGGTGATGCATTTTCTGGCGGCTTTCCAGGAGGCCTACAGTGTTTGTGGGTCAGTAAATCAATGGGTGAAACCTTGTGAAACAAGCTTTTAGTTCCGAACTGAACACCTGCACAAAGCTGCAAATCCCTCGGCGGATTCCCAGCAAATAACAAAAAAACTCCAAAAGAGCATCAGATTGGCTAGAACTTCACTGCAATGTTTGAAAATCTCTTTTATCTTTATGATAGCATCACCAGAACGTTACCCCCTAGCAAATCTGGACTCAAATGCTTAAGATTTTAAGGAATTATGATGAATTTATTCAAAATTCCATAACCAATTATTTATCAAATAATTACTTTTGTCGAGTATGCAAGACCCACTGGCATGATTACTGCACAGTTAAACACTTTCAGGAGTAACCAGTGGGGAAAGACTTATGTCACAGGGAACGCAGATGTATTCATTTCATGAACGATTAAAAAATCAGCAAACTTTGGGTGTCAGGTAATGTTGTTGTGGCGAATACGGTAACTGTTCCATAAACAGCTGACAAGTTCCTGCCTTTCTTCCCTGTTCCCCTTCACTGCTAGCGGTACACAGACGCGACCTTTGGCCTCCTGCTGAGCTTAGTGCTGGAAAGAGCGCGTTACACTGCAAAATCAACGCTACGCTGATGTTAATTAGCAGGCAGCCCCAAAATACCAGGGTGGCCTGCGCTCTCTCGACGGGCGGCCGTTAGCCTTGGCCGGTGCTGATACCGCCAGGCTTCCAGCCCTATGATTCTATAAGGGTTACAGAGCCACGTTGGACCGGTTCATTTGTTTAAACCCGTGCAAACTGTCTCCAGACCTTTGGCAGCTGTTTAGTATCTTGCTTATTCTGTAAATAATGCTATTTGTATATAAATCTGATTAGTAGCTTAGCCTGTTATATTAAAGTCTGGTGTAGCTGATATTATCCAGCTTCTGAAATGAAGTGAGGCGTGATGAAATCCCACGAGCTATTCAAAAGCCATATTATTGTCAAAAGGTAGATTGTTAACCGGGAGATACCCTACTCCTGTTCACTGCATGCTTTAAAAGTTGTAGGTTTTAGTTCATGGGGAACATGGATTCCTCTATGGAAACTGCAATTTGCTATGAACCCAAATAAAAAGAGTTGGGACACAGCCCAAATGGTACCAGCAACTTGGTAGGGAGGCCGTGGGCTTCAAGCTTTAAAAGTGATAAATAAATTCTGTCTAGATCACCACTTTGTATTTGCGTACCTGGTGTGACTTATACCGTTAGTTTGTTAAGTCTGTCAAGAGATGTGATTTCCCATAAACAGTCACAGAAATGAAAGCAAGGACATCCAAATGAGTTTTACACATCTTAAAATCTTTATTACCATTTTAAGTACACCAAAAATAATCCATAAATTTGATGGTGCATCATAAAAATAAACTTCACAAGGCACTTCAGGGAACATTCCAGATAAGTGATTAGACTGAGGCAAACTGTTAATTTACTCCAACATTGCCGATGCTGCAGAACACAGAGGTGGCACATCCTTTTTTAAATACAAAAAGCTGTAGTCATGCTCGTGTTTTTTAATAGTTCTTTTGAAAAATACTTTCGACACACAAAAGGTCCGAGGTTGCTGAGACCAAATGGGTATACATCAGAATTTAAATGCTGTATGAGGCTGATCATGGGGCTTTGTAAATGAGGAAGTAAATTTGTCAGCTAGAGCAATCTGTTTGACTTAAATGGAAGTCATGTTTTTCTAACCCATTTACATGTATTGACAAATTAGAGTCAAAAACCTCCACTGATGGTTTGGTGGGGAAATGTAATGCTTGGTATGGTGCTGAGCTATAAAGAACAGGAAAGTCCCAGGTTGGATCGCTGGTCTGTGCTGATTTAGCTGATTTTATCCAGCTGCTGGGTAGTGGGGTGGGGAGGGGGGTTAGGGTATGATGGAGGGAAGAAAAGTAATTCGGAGACAACAACAAATGTTTTGGGGGAGAAATTCAGTGGGTTAGCGCCTCCCGTTAGTGCCTCCGGTGGGTGATAATGGAGCACTAACAACTTACCGCCTGGGCGTGGCGAGATCAACGACTCCCGCTAAATTGTCCGGGAGGTTTGCGACGGCAGTAACACATTGCGCTACAATCTCCTGTGCCTGGAGATAGTGACATCATTGCCATGCACATTGCCCTGGACCTGAACTTCGGTTCTGCCCCCTGCAGCATCACTGGGCGAAAACATCGACAGCTGCAGGGGGCGTTGTTCGGGAGGCCGGGCGCTTCAGGGGCGGAAGTTAGAGGGGAGGTTGCCAAGGTAAGTAGCAAAATTTGTAAAATGCTTTTTTTTCAATTCTCCTGGGCCACAATCAATCAGCCTGGCACTCTGCTGGAGTGCATGGGGCTGATCGGGCTGGATCGTGGCTGCCGTCGGGGACCAGCTAACTGGTCCCAATGCAGAGCCTGCAGCGATGGCCCTTCCCTTTAAGGGAGGGAAGGAGCCTGGGATCGCGGCAGTGCTGTGCGGTCCATTGTGCAGTGCTGCACCACTACCGCCCCGCCTGCGTCCTTTAGCGCTCCAGGAAGAGGAACGCTTGATTTAGCGCTCCACTTCCTTCCTGGAGTGCAAACATCGAAGTTAGAAAAAGCTGGGAATCATTAGCGCCTGGCGCTAAGTTTCCCAGCTTTCAAGTTACCGCCCCCAAACGGGGTGATACCAAATTCCTCCCCCAATGATTGTGAGCCAACATTTAATTTGAGACCCTTTCTATTCCAAGTTTATAGGAGGGAGAGGAACACAGGAAAAGAAGTAGGCCATTCTGTACTTCGAGCCTGTCCTGCCATTCAATTAGACCATGGGTGATCTGTATCTTAACTCCATCTACCCACCTTGGTTCCGTAACCCTTAATACCCTTGCCTAACAAAAATCTATCAGTCTCAGTTTTGAAATTTTCAATTCACCTAGCCTGAACAGTTTCTTGGGAAGAGAGTTTGGGGGACGATTTTACAAATGTGCACTCTTGGTGCAGATTCTTGCCCACAAGAAAGCAGATCGGGAGTTGCAGGCTTCAACCTTTCACCAATTATGAATGGAAAATTGCGGCAAGCATGCCTGTGATTTCCTCATATGCACCTTTAAAATCATTTTATGGAATCCAGCAGGAGTTATATGGGAAAAAGTTAAGAAAGTGTTACAACTATATGAGGTTTAAATGAAATTTGTTGCTATTCCCATGTTGGTTTTTTCACATTTTCACACTCTTTCCATGGAGAATAGTGTAAAGTAGCAGAAGAACCAGAGGCTACACAAGGAAACACTTTTTACACAACGAGTTGTTGTGATCTGCAATGCACTGTCTGAGAGGGCGATGGAAGCAGATTCAATAGTAACTTTCAAAAGGGAATTGGATAAATACTTGGAAAAGGAAAAATTTGCAAGGCTATGGGGAAAGAGCTGGAGAATGGGACTAATTGAACAACTCTTTCAAAAGAGCCGGCACAGGCATGATGGGCCGAATGGCCTCCTTCTGTGCTTATCATTCTATGAATCTATGAAAGCCAAAGGCTCACTCCTGTTATTCTTGTGAATAACTGTTTTAACGCATAAAAACCTGTTTACTTACTAATTTTCGTGCTCGGTTTTGATGCTATCTTGGCTAGTTATGAGTTCAGCAATTCATTATCAGATAAACCTATCTGTGTTATCACATCAAACACTTGGCCATTTAGACTTGCACACACTAAATTTAGACAACACCAAAGTAACCACAAAATAACACCTCATGCAAATGAGCTCATGTACTGTACACATTTGCATACAGATTTATTGAAGTAAAAGTGCTAACGGCAAAATTATGTCTTCTCTCTCCTCATTGAAATGGAATATGTGTGAGCATCAGGTTGCAGCGGTTGTTAATATGGTAGCACTTTCTCAAAATGCTCTCTTCGCTGGATGGGTGTGAACATTTCTGAATTAAATTGCTATGTAATGAACAATTCCTTTGTTTTAGTTCGATGTGCACAGACTGTACACGCGATGTTGTTTTTATACTGTGTGAGGCCCATGTGAGCAGTGCTGATTCACCATGCCCAATTCTCACACAGCCAGCTGCAACCTGAAGATAAACCTGGTGGGATTCACAAAGGCTGGCAGTCAGGAACAGCCGTTTCCGAATAATGCAAAAGCAGCTTAAAACTGCATAAATATGCTTCTCACATTTTTTGTGTAAAGATAGATTCTGCTTCAATTTACAGGATCTTACTTCAAAGGCACTTAATTCAAAGTTTGAATAATTCAGTTTTTTTCTTGGCACGCATTACCAAAGCAGAATTTATCCCCTGTGAGTTCAAGATGGCATAAAATGGAAAATGTTTAGGCAATTGCAACTTAAGTATTTTGCCAAATGTAATAATGGCCCAGATTTTCCAGGGCCTATGACCGTGTACGCTGTTGTAAGTGCCCCGTAAGTTCTTGCGACCTGTCAAGTTTAAGCTCGACAGATCGTACGAATCCACAGGAAATGGACATTTGCCGGCGCAGGCTTGGGCTACGGCTGCCCAGCGAATGCCCACCAAACCCTTACGCCGGGTCAAAGCAGGCGCAAGACCTTCTTTTACCAGCATAAGGGTTTAAATAAATATTAAAATAAAAATTTTTGATGACTTAACCATACAAAAACATTTAAGATTAGTTTAGGTTATTTTTGGCCCCATGAAAAATGTTTACATTTATTTTTCAAAAAATTTAATTTTTATCCTATCACTGACCTTCCCTTTTGTTCTTTCATCCCCGCCCCCTTTTCCCAGCCCCTAAACTTGTTTTCCATTTCCTGCTTTTTTCTAGTTCTGATGAAAGGTCTTCGACCTGAAACGTTTCTCTCCCCACGGATGCTGCCTGGCCTGCTGAGTTTTTCCAGCGTTTTCTGTTGTTATGACAGGAGACAGATATGTGTAGTAATTTCTCATTCTCATGGGGAGAGGTGAGACTTTTGCTTTTACTCGTTCCTGGGATGTGAGCTTCCTTGGCAAGGCCAGCATTTATTGCCCATCCCTAATTGCCCTAGAGAAGGTGGTGGTAAGCCACCGCCTTGAACCCCTGCAGTCCGTGTGGTGAAGGTACTCCCACAGTGGTGTTAGGGAGGGAGTTCCAGGATTTTGACTCAGCAATGATGAAGGAATGATGATATATTTCCAAGTTAGGATGGTGTGTGACTTGGAGGGAACTTGGAGGCGGTGGTGTTCCCATGCGCCTGCTGCCCTTGTCCTTCTAGGTGGAAGAGGTCACGGGTTTGGGAGGTGCTGCCGAAGAAGCCTTGGCGAGTTGCTGCAGTGCACCTTGTAGATGGTACATACTGCAGCCACGGTGCGCCGGTGGTGGAGGGAGTGATTGTTTAAAGTGGTGGACGGGGTGCCAATCAAGCGGGCTGCTTTGCCCTGGATGGTGTCAAGCTTTTTGAGTGTTGTTGCAGCTGCACTCATCTAGGCAAGTGGAGAATATACCATCACACTCCTGACTTGTGCCTTGTAGATGGTGGAAAGGCTTTGGGGAGTCAGGAGGTGAGACACTCGCCGCAGAATACCCAGCCTCTGACCTGCTCTTGTTGCCACAGTGTTTATGTGGCTGGTCCAGTTAAGTTTCTGGTCAATGGTGACCCCCAGGATGTTGATGGTGGGGGATTCGGCGATGGTAATGCTGTTGAATGTCAAGGGGCGGTGGTAAGAGTCTCACTTGTTGGAGATAGTCATTGACTGGCACTTGTGTGGCGCGAATGTTACCTGCCATGGGGCCAAATGGTCTATTCCTGCTCCTATTTCTTATGTTCTTGTCAGCCCAAGCCTGAATGTCATCCAGGTCTTGCTTGGAGGATAATCCTGCCAACCGACAGAAGGACCGTTAGAGGTTCTACGTTTTGTAGAAAAACTTAAAAAGCTGTGGTAAATTTTGAGCAGACGTGGCTGAACTGTCGACATTGCAAGAGTCCAGATGGCTGCGCCTAGGGGAATAATAGGGTGAATTCGATCATGACCAAGAGACTTTCAGAGCGTATGTGGAGCAGCTAGAAATGTTTTTCACCACAAATAGTATCGTCGAAGTCCCCAATGATGTAAACCGTAACCGGGCGGTTTTAGAAATGAAACGGGCTATTTTTTTGAATGAAGCAGGCCCCGAGGTGTATGAAACCCTGAAAAATGTGCTTGTTCCCACCAAGCCGAAGGACACGCCACTGAAGAAGATCCTAACTAAGTTAGAACAGCACTACAGTCCTGAGCCCCTGGAAATTGCTGAAAGTTATCGTTTTGGAACATGTGATCAATTAAATGACGAGGGTATCAGTGAGTACATTGTAGCTTTAAAAAAGCTATCCATTCACTGTCATTTCAGAAACTTTCAGGACCGAGCTTTGCGGACCGCTTTATTTGTGGGTTGAAAAATGAACGTATCAGAAGTAAATTCTTGACAACCCCTGACTTGACTTTTGACTTAGCTTGTCAGACAGCTATGTCGATGGATAGGGACGACCGATACTCCCAAGAGTTTTGCGCCATTTTCAGTCGTCAGATGCAAATCGGCTGCAGGTTAAAAGTAAAAGGCAGTTGGGCCCCAAGACCTCCTCACTGGCCAAGGTAACAGTGCATTGAAGTCGTGCTATCGGTGCCTGGGACAACACACCGCTCAAATCTGTCCATATGTGAAGGCAGACTGTTTCTATTGCAAGAAAACTAGGTATCTTGCGAAGGCGTGCCAACAGAAAAGTAAACCGACCAGCAATGCTAGAAGTAGAAATCGTCAGACACTA
The DNA here is from genome assembly GCF_052327205.1 of Somniosus microcephalus. Lineage (NCBI taxonomy): Eukaryota > Metazoa > Chordata > Chondrichthyes > Squaliformes > Somniosidae > Somniosus > Somniosus microcephalus. The sequence goes on along the minus strand of NC_140993.1, from coordinate 214,832,077 downwards.
CATAAAGTTGAAGAGAAGCAGCAGGACGAGGAGTTTCTGGAGATTCACGTCATCAGGAGCATGAAGGTATCTAACAGCGATTTGCGAGGTATCGTCATCCAAGTAGATGTCGCAGGAACCAGGATACCCATGGAAATCGACACTGGTGCATCCATGAGCGTAGTACCAGAATCAGTATATCGCGACAAGTTGCGTGATTATCGACTAGAGAAATCGAAGGTAGAGCTGCGAGGCTACTCAGGAGAGCAAATCCCTGTAGTAGGAAGTGTCACCATACCAGTGAAATACAAGGATCAGTGTCAGAGCTTGCCTCTCATATTAGTGGCAGAAGACAAGCCTGCCTTGATAGGTAGAAATTGGTTGGGATCACTGAAGATGGATTGGAATGAGATTTGTTGTGAGGAAGCAACATTTGCATCGAAAGATAATGTCACCAAGCAGTATCCAAAGGTGTTCAGTGAAACGGGCAGTCTGATCCAAGACTTCGAGGCGAGTGTCAGAGCGCAGAAGGATGCAAGACCAGTTTACTGCAAGCCAAGTCCCGTACCATATGCACGCAAGGAAAAAGATGAGCAAGTACTCAAAAGACTAAAAACTGAGAATATTGGAAGCAAAATTCACCGACTTAGCACCCGCCGTTAGCGCCTGTGAGGGGCGCTAATGGGGCACAAAGGGGTTATCATCCCATGGGGGTTGATAATAGCGCCTCCTGAGAAAATCAGCGGAGCGCTGCTGAGGTGCTAGACGATAGCGCCCCGGGCCGCTGCGCCGCCGGCAATGACGTCATCGGCAAGCAACGTGTCCCCTTAGCGCCCCATGTGGCCCCTTACTGCCCCATGGCAGAAATGTGGCTGTGTCCCGCGAGGCTGCCGTGGGCGGTATCAACGACAGCCTCGCAGGTCGCGAACCAGGCCACACACCGCTGGTGGGGTGGTAAAGGGGCGGTCCGGCCACGCCCCGCGCCAACAGTTTTTCTTTTGGCTGACCTCTAGGTCGGCCCCTCTTGGCAGCCTTTGGTATGGTCCATGGCCGCCATCGCACTGTCCGGCACCATGTCTCGGTGCCAGGCTGCGACCACAGTATAAACAGGGCGCTACCGAATTTCTCCATTATCTCTAAGGTAGATCTGAGTAATTGGGCTATACCCATTGTTGTTGTACCTAAGTCAGATGGTAAGGTAAGGTTGTGTGGTATTTATAAGGTAATTGTAAACCAGGTTCTAGAGTGCAATCTACCCAATATGTTGCCAAATGTGGAAGATTTGTTCACAACGCTGAAAGGTGGCCAGATCTTTTAGAAGTTAGATCTAACAAGCGCCTACCTACAACTTGAATTAGATGAAGAGTCCAAGTCATGCTTGACTATAAATACTCACCGAGGCCTATATCAGTTCAATAGGCTACCATTTGGAGTGTCTTCTGCCCCTGACATATTCCAGGGGCTGATGAACCAAATTTTGCAAGGTTATTTGGATGACTTACTAATTTCAGCACCAAACAGGCAAATCCATGATGAGGTGTTGAATGAAGTTCTCAAATGGCTAGAGAAGCACGGAGTACGAGTGACAGCTCACAAGTGTAAGTTGTTTCAAAACTCAGTGGAGTACTTAGGGCACAGAGTAGACAAAGATGCTTTACATCCAACCAAATGCAAGCGGATGCAATCAGAAATGCACCCATTCCCAAGAATGTCTCTGAACTTCGATCATTTTTGGGTCTTTTGAATTATTTTGGAAAGTTCATCCCAAACTTGGCTACATTGTTACATCCACTGAATGAGCTGTTGAGAAAACAGGTCCCTTGGAGATGGTCAAAAGAATGTGACACAGCATTCAAAGAGTGTAAAAGCCAGTTCATAGAGAGTACCATGTTAGTTCACTATGATGTATCTAAGGAAATCAAGCTAACGTGTGATGCCTCTCTGTATGGAGGTGGGGCAGTGATCTCTCATGTACTAGATAGTGGGGAGGAGAGACCAATTGCTTTGCTTCACGTACTCTCAGTGCCAGTGAGCGGAATTATGCACAGATCGAAAGGGAAGCTTTGTCATTGATTTTTAGGGTCAAGAAATTTCACAAATACTTGCTTGGTCGTAAGTTTACCATAGTTACTGACCATAAGCCCCTGACAGCAATCCTCCATCCAAAGTCCCCAGTTCCAACCTTAGCTGCAGCCCGAATGCAGAGATGGGCTTTGATTTTGTCAGCGTATACGTATGACATTGAATACAGACAATCAGCTGATCACAGTAATGCTGAAGCTATGTCCAGATTGTCATCCCCATCACAGGTTACACCCAATAAGATAGAAGTGTTCTATTTCTCATACATTGACAAGCTGCCAGTCACAGCTGAAGACATTGGTAGGGCAACCAAACGTGACCAAATTATGTCAAAGGTGTATGATTACATAGCAAGTGGATGGCCAAACCAAGTATCGGAGGAAGATATCCATCCATACTTCGTTCATAGGAATGAATTGTCAGTGGATAAAGTGAAGGGATAATTACTAGTCCTAGCCCTTTTCGGGCTATCCCAGATCAGGCGTATTCCCCAGACGTTCACCTTCAACTAAAGTTAAAGATAGCCGAATTCGAGAAGACGCTTAATTGGGTCTAAAGGTTCAGACTATCTCTCCCTAAAGGAAAGGAACAACGTGAAGACGTTACTGTCCTCCGGATAGCACTTTTAATAAGTTTAACTAGACTGTAACCTTCTGGATATTATGAGGGTCTGGAAAACCCCCCAGAATTCTGCAACTCCTCACAAAAGTGTGTACAGAGATTGAGTTTGCGAGATTGATACAGAAATACTACTTGAGACAATTCTAAAAATATATAGATTTATTTAAGAGCCGACATACAGTTAACAGCTTGTGAGGCAATCGCAACTTTAACAATTCAAAAGCAAATAGCTTACATTTCTTTATTCTCAGAGATCCTTATTCTCAAATCTTAATTTCGTACATTTTTACATTTCTTATTCTTAATTCTAATCCAGAATATCCACCAAAATCAAATACCGTGATTACCCGAGACTCAGAGTTGTAGGCTTACAGAGTGGTTCTGAAGCCGAGAATTGCTTGCCCCTTCCCAGCGACTTCTGACTGTCTATATGAAAAAGCTCTATTTTTATACCTTTTTTTTAGCAGTTTATCCTTTGAAGTTTTCTGCTGATTTAAGCTAATTATCTCTAGTCATCTCTCTGTTGACTTTTTTCTATTCTTACTGCTAATTCAACTGTTAGCTTGCAGACTTCTGTCTGTTGTTTAGGTGTTCCAAAACATATCATAAAAAACAATATGACAGTAGTACTTATTTGACGTCATTCTTATTGAAGGCCTCCCATTCAATTCTTAATATTGGCTTAACTGGTTATTAGCAGACTCCTGTCTCCATGGTGTTCCAAGTTCAACACAAACACAATGTAATTGCTTGGTGTATCTATTGAAGTCATATTTTTAAAGTGTTCTGTTGGTATCATATTTACAAGATGTAAATTAAAGACACTTCAACTAGGGTGTTTACTTGTTTTCTAGCTATCTCAATGGTTGTATTAAGAATTATGTCTCCTGTCTTTCAAGTTTAACATAAAAACTATTTGACCATCAGGTGTTTCTTTTACTTGATGTCAGCTTTTCAAAGGCATATGCCTCTTTTAATGTTTCTGTGTTTCTGTTCAATGTGTTAGTTTGTAACACTTTACTTGGGTCATTCCATTGTGTTTCTCCAAAACTCCAGACCTTCTGGAAGCGCCAAACTGCTATTTCAATAGGGCCATTGTTTTAGTATTTTTAACCAATTCCCATTTCAAAAGCTTGTGGTGTTTACAGCTTTTGTGTTATCAAACCATCCCATCTCAGAAGCCTGTTTGCACAGCTTGTGTCATTGAGGCTTTAGATTTTTAAACCCAGTATATCATGTATTAATAAAATCAGAATTCTGTTCATATGATGGTGTATTTTTCTGAAATATGGCTTATTCCTTCACAAAAGGTTGTATCATGTGGGGAGCAAGAGTGGTTAACCCAAATAGGTTCAGGTCTAAATTGTTAGGAGATCTTCATGACCAACACCTGGGAACGTGCTTGACCAAGAGTCAGTGTACAACATGTCAATCGATGAGCAAGAAACCACCATCTGTACCATTACAGGCATGTAAATGGCCTCCCAGAGTGTGGCAAAGGTTACATGTAGATTTTGCTGAGCTAGAAGGACAGCAATTGTTCACAGTGCTAAATAGTCACTCGAAGTGGGTAAAGGTGTTTCTGATGCGGAGAATAACAAGCAAAACGCCAGACAATTTGCGAAGATTGTTTTCTTCATACGGCCTCCCAGAAGAAGCTCTGTCTGATAATGGGCTGCAATTTTGTTCAGAAGAGTTCACACAGTTCATGAGCAGAAACGGTGTGAAACGTACCAAAGTTCCACTGTACCACCCTGCTTCGAATGGTGCAGCAGAGTGTACAGTACAAATTATCAAACGTGCCCTCATCAAGCAAATGTTGAATCCAAATCCAAAGAAACGTCAGTTGTTGTTGGACCACAAACTTTCTGATTACCTATCGGAATACTCCTCATACCACTACTGATAGAAAACCAGTAGAGTTGTTTCTCAAACAACAACCATGAACTAGGTTCTCGTTGTTAAAGCCAAACTTGGCACAGTCCATAGGAAAGAATCAAGGCAGAAGAGAGTCATGATAAAGGTAGAGTAAGAGAGAGAAGTGTGAAGTTGAACCAGAAGTTTAGAGTGAAGAACCATCACCATAAATGGTTAAAGTGGTTACCAGGAAGTGTAGTGAAGATATGTGGCTTGCTCACATATTTGGTCAGGATGTTTGATCATGAAAAGGTTAGGTTTGTTCACATTGATCATATCTTACCTACAAATGTAGAAGGAGTTGAAAGCTGGGATGATTCAATTTATTCTGATGTGTCAGATAGTCTTGTTACAAGTAGAGTACCAGTAGCAAATCCTACATCAGACGTACCAGAAACAAGTCCAAGAGAAAGTCAGAATAAGTCTGAGCCTGAGTCAGGCAGACAAACAGTCTGAAAGTGTAGAGAGTCCAAGTGTAAATCAAGGTCAGCCCTTGGAGAAAAATTCTCCACAGGCTCAGCCTAGAATGAGTCAAAGACCTCCAACAAGATCTGAAAGTTCTATTCAAGAAGGTATCCTCTTTGAAACAGAAAACCAGTGGTTAAGTTTAATCTGTAAATATATCTTTTGTTTGTGTTACAGAATTCGATAGTAGAATTTGGAAACATAAAATGGATTCCATTTGAGAAATGTATACCAAGAGTTGTATATACCATGCAAGTCATGTACAATGATTATTTGCTATGATTAACTTCAATAAGGAGGGAGAAGTGTAATAGAGCCACCTGGTGGACTACTGATGTATATAATAAAGCTATGTGCAGCACAGTTCTTACCGGAAGCCATGTTGTGCTGTTGTAAATATATGCTGTGTCCCAAGATATCACAGTGGGCAAGCACAGCAGTGCTGCAGTAACTGATCTGAGTTGGGGTGGTTGTAGAGGGCATTACAATTGGCGTCAGTGTTCCTGGGCTAAGGAGGGGACAAGAAATCAGCTGGGGTTCCTACTTTTGATCGCTGTCCATGACATCTGCTGGAAAGTGTACGTATATGGGGACTTGGGTAGAAATTCCTCACAGGTTATCCCGATTTCCTGTCATAACATTGGCGGAAACCCTGGAGAAATGGTGTGAGCTGTTTATGCAGTTTCTCCGGGGTTCTGCTGATCTTCCACTGAAGTTATGGAGATCAGGAGAACTTCTGATGAAATTCTAACCACCCCCCCACCAATATCTAGCTTACAACTGACTATTGGCCAATTGAGCAAGGTACCAGATCACTAGGGGAGTACAGCGAGCTATTTCCAGAAAATGAGCCTCACTTTGAGAGGAGATAAATTGGAAAGAGATTGTCTTGTCACTAACTCTTAGCAGAGCCTGTAGGTAGGTGTTCAGCACTCCATTTGTTTGGATGCATCTGTGATACATCAGAAGTACATGGCAGCACTGGTACCATGAGCAGAGAGATGATGTGCTACCCCATTGCTGGCTAACATTCTCACCTGACCAATAATATACAGGACAGTTTTGTACAGGTCACGCAATTCCCAACTATCATTACCTAGTGACACTATCTACAGTAATGGTCGTGGCCCTGTGGGTAGTGGAGCGGGCCCAGGAGCTGTGTAGCCTGGTTCTGCTCCTACTTCTTGTGTTCTAATTCTGTTAGATTTCAGGAGATGGTTTTATTCCTGTTCCTGGCTGGGGTGGAGATCATCTTTACAGAAGGTAAGTACTGTAGAAAATATAGGGACAGAGTGATCTCCTGGACGAGTTTCGATCGCCTAGATGGGTCGGAGAGGAATTTCCCAGATTTTTTCTCCCAAATTGGCCATTGTTTTTTTTTATGTGGTTTTTCGCCTCTCCCGGGAGATCACATGGGTTCGGGTGGGATGGAAAGTGATAGTAGATTTGAGGTTAGGATCAGATCAGCCATGATCTTATTGAATGGTGGAGCAGGCCTACTCCTGCTCCTATTTCTTATGTTCTTAATCTGACCATTAGGAAAGCTGTCTACTGTTTGCTAGGGTTAATGTGTAGCAATCATATATATTTATTAAACATGTACGGGCCTGAAATTCCAGTCAGGGGCATGGGACAAGAGTGGGCGAATCCACTGGGATTCTGTCTCATGCCTGGTAGATTGCCATTTCCTCCACCCGCACCCGCATTAATGTAAACAGCTTCCACCCAATTTTGCTGTCAAAAAAAGTTACTTGCCCCGATTATACTCTGAAATAATGCTGACAATGGTGTGGAATTTCAAGGATACAAGCTGAGTGACTCCAAGCTAAAAAATCCTGTGAGTGCCAGCACTTTATATTTTCACACCTTTTACTTATCAGATATGCCTGAGGAAACCGCTTAACTCCTTCAGATGTTGAGACTGAAGTAGACGAGAGGTGCAAATGCATGTAATCTGATTAGCTGTCTGAAGCGTATGAATTTAGAATGTACAATGTGCATGACAGTCTCTTTTTATACCAGGGTCCTCCCTCATAGGCCAGCAGATAGCAACAGACTCAGTTCATTTTTCCTCTAATTGCCTTAAGCAAAATTTCAGAAGCTTCTCTGAAACCTCAATTGGAAAGTCCCAGCTCATTTCAGCAACTGACCTGTTGTACGTGGTTCATTATGATCAAAGTCAAGAATACACAAACTACATTAAATTAAATTAAATTAAAGTAAAAGTTTGGAGATGAAATGTACATTGATTCCTATTATTCAGAATCCAGTCATCTATAATAGACTGAAATGGCTAATGTTCAAATCGGGAATCTCATTTTTGTATGTTTTCTTGAGGCAGGAAAGGTTATAGCGCTCTTTTGGGTAGGTCCGCCTAACTAACTGAAAGATAATAGGCTAGATTTCCGGACGTGCACTTTGGCAACAAGAACGAGCAAAGAGGTCAGCCTCATTAATAAATACATCATGGCAACTGCCAGGGTACCTCTTGTTGACCTGCAGGACCTTATGCCTGAGGTCATGTGGTAAACCACTGTTATACCTGCCTGTGTGGGTGTTTGTATTCCACTGTGTACATGTCTGTACATGCCTCGGCTGACTCCTCCCACGAGTCCAGGTATAAAGGTGACTGCTCCACAGTCCCTCTGTATTCTGGACTGGTCGACCACTCGAGGCACACCTTCATTCTCTTGTTAATAAAAGCCTGTTAGTTACTCGCTTAACCTCAGTCTTTTGAGTAATTGATAGCGCATGAATTTTATTAACAAGATTTTTTTATAATGGAAAAGATCCTCACACCAGCATGCCTGGACTTAGACCATCGGGAGGCGGACGCATCCACCAAGTTTGCTCACTGGCTTAGGTGCTTTGAAAGATTCCTGATCGCCTCCGCTGCAACGGTCAAATCGGATGAGGACAAACTGGATGTCCTGACCTCCAAAGTGAACGGGGGGGGTCTGAAAAGATTGGGGTCGGCTTGGAGGGGTGGGGTGATGGATTGCGAAAAGATCGGGGTTGGCCTGGAGGAGTGGGGGTGGGAATTGCGAAAAGATCGGGGTTGGCCTGGAGGAGTGTGGGGGGGAATTGTGAAAAGATCGGGGTCAGCCTGGAGGAGTGGGGGTGGGGGGGGTGGGAATTGCAAAAAGATCGGGGTTGGCCTGGAGAAGTAGGGGGGGGGGGGAATTACGAAAAGATCGGGGTCAGCCTGGAGGAGTGTGGGGGGGGGAATTGCGAAAAGATCAGGGTCGGCTTGGAGGAGTGGGGGTGGGGGGGTGGAATTGCAAAAAGATCGGGGTCGGCCTGGAGGAGTGTGGGGGGGAATTGTGAAAAGATCAGGGTTGGCTTGGAGGAGTGGGGGTGGGGGGTGGAATTGCAAACAGATTGGGGGTGGCCTGGAGGAGTGGGGGCGGGGGGGGGGAATTGCAAAAAGACAGGGGTTGGCCTGCAGGAGTGCGGGGGGGGGTGGGGGGGGGAATTGTGAAAAGATCGGGGTCGGCCTGGAGGAGGGGGGGATAATTGTGAAAAGATCGGGGTCGGCCTGGAGGAGTGGGGGTGGGGAATTGTGAAAAGATCGGGGTCGGCCTGGAGGAGTGGGGGTGGGGAATTGTGAAAAGATCGGGGTCGGCCTGGAGGAGTGGGGGTGGGGGGTGGAATTGCAAACAGATTGGGGGTGGCCTGGAGGAGTGGGGGCGGGGGGGGGGAATTGCAAAAAGACAGGGGTTGGCCTGCAGGAGTGCGGGGGGGGGGTGGGGGGGGGAATTGTGAAAAGATCGGGGTCGGCCTGGAGGAGGGGGGGATAATTGTGAAAAGATCGGGGTCGGCCTGGAGGAGTGGGGGTGGGGAATTGTGAAAAGATCGGGGTCGGCCTGGAGGAGTGGGGGTGGGGAATTGTGAAAAGATCGGGGTCGGCCTGGAGGAGTGGGGGTGGGGAATTGTGAAAAGATCGGGGTCGGCCTGGAGGAGTGTGGGTGGGGGGTGGAATTGCAAACAGATTGGGGGTGGCCTGGAGGAGTGGGGGAATTGCAAAAAGACAGGGGTTGGCCTGCAGGAGTGCGGGGGGGGGGGTGGGGGGGGGAATTGTGAAAAGATCGGGGTCGGCCTGGAGGAGTGGGGAGGGGGGATAATTGTGAAAAGATCGGGGTCGGCCCGGAGGAGTGGGGGGGGGGGAATTGTGAAAAGATCGGGGTCGACCTGGAGGAGTGGGGGGTGGGGAATTGTGAAAAGATCGGGGTCGACCTGGAGGAGTGGGGGGGGGGGGGGGAATTGTGAAAAGATCGGGGTCGACCTGGAGGAGTGGGGGGGGGGAATTGTGAAAAGATCGGGGTCGGCCTGGAGGAGTGGGGGCGGGGGGGGGAATTGCAAAAAGACAGGGGTTGGCCTGCAGGAGTGCGCGGGGGGGGGGGAATTGTGAAAAGATCGGGGTCGGCCTGGAGGAGTGGGGAGGGGGGATAATTGTGAAAAGATCGGGGTCGGCCCGGAGGAGTGGGGGGGGGGGAATTGTGAAAAGATCGGGGTCGACCTGGAGGAGTGGGGGGTGGGGAATTGTGAAAAGTCCGGGGTCGACCTGGAGGAGTGGGGGGTGGGGGGGGAATTGTGAAAAAATCGGGGTCGACCTGGAGGAGTGGGGGGGGGGAATTGTGAAAAGATCGGGGTCGGCCTGGAGGAGTGGGGGGGGGGGGGGGGGAATTGTGAAAAGATCGGGGTCGGCCTGGAGGAGTGGGGGGTGGGGAATTGTGAAAAGATCGGGGTCGACCTGGAGGAGTGGGGGGGGGGGGGGGAATTGTGAAAAGATCGGGGTCGGCCTGGAGGAGTGGGGGGTGGGGAATTGTGAAAAGATCGGGGTCAGCCTGGAGGAGTGGGGGGGGGGGCAGAATTGTGAAAAGATCGGGGTTGGCCTGGAGGAGTGTGCCGGGGGTGGGGGGGGAATTGTGAAAACATCGGGGTCGGCCTGGAGGAGTGCAGGGGGGAATTGTGAAAACATCGGGGTCGGCCTGGAGGAGTGCGGGGGGGAATTGCGAACAGATCGGGGTCGGCCTGGAGGAGTGTGTGGGGGGGGGGATTTGTGAAAATACTGTGGTTGGCCTGGAGGAGCAGGGGGTGATCGTGAAACAAATCAGTGGCCTGGAGGAGCGGGAGGGGGCGGGCAGGCAGAGATCGCAGGTCTCGAGGGGCACAGGTAGGTGGGGGAGGAGCGGGGGGTTGGGGGGGTGGAGTGTGAGTAGAAGCCTTGTGGGGGTGGGGGGGGGGGGTCGGTCACCGGAGTGGGTGAGACAGGGGTCCTGGACCCAGGAGGTAAGTGCAAAGGTTAAAATTCCCCGCTAATTCTATTCTTTTCTCAATCTTTCAATGTTGGTTTTGGAGATAGACTGAGATACAATGCTGATCCTATCATTCACTAAGGTCCCAGATGCCCTGTAACCCTCGCCATGCCGTTATCAGCTCGCACTTCCTGCAACTTACAGGCAGGAGAAAAAACCTTGGAGCTGAAGGGCGAGGATAATAGTCTAATTAACAGAGCAGGCTACGAGATGCCCCGCTCCAGCAAATTCTGGGCCAATGTCTTAACACCCATACAGTACCATCAAAACTATGTCTATGATGCATCGCTAGATTCAACCCCTTGCAATGGCTCAGGAGCATCGGAACAGGAGGAGGCCACTCAGCCCCTCCAGCCTGTTCCACCATTCAATGAGATCATGGCTGATCTGTATCTTTGCTCCATCTATCCGCCTTGGTTCCGTAACCCTTAATACCCTTGCCTAACAAAAACCTATCAATCTCAGTTTAAAATTTCCAATTGCCCCAGCCTCAATGGGTTTTTTTGGGGAGAGAGTTCCAGATTTCCACTACACTTTATGTGAAGAAGTGCTTTCTGACATCACCTTTGAACAGCCTAGCTCTAATTTTAAAGTTATGCCCCTACCAGAGGAAATAGTTTCTCTCTGTCTACCCAATTAATTCCTTTAATCATCTCAAACACCTCAAATTACATCACCACTTAATCTTCTATATTCAAGGGAATGGAAGCCAAGTGCAACCTATCCTAATAATGTAACCCTTTGAGCCCTGCTATCATTCTGGTGAATCTGTGCTGCACCCTCTCCAAGGTCAGTATATGTTTCTAATATGTGTACTTCTCATGCAATTGGAAATAAAAATTCAATGCGTGAGTAAAAATCTTGTTCGCTGAGCGTGACCTCTTCAGAATAAGCAAGCTGGTCAGAAAAGGATGTTCGACTTGCCACCCGGTGATGCAGTGACGCGTCTTCTCTGCTAGTTCTGAGGACTCTCTTTAACAGGCTCACCTGGGGAGAACAGGAAGTGGAAAAGCTCTTTGATGACCTTTAGAGACATCCAGCATTCTGTGCAGTGTGTATGATATGTTATTCAAAACGTGGATGAGTTTTGAATACAATTTAAAATCTACATTGATTTGTAAGCCTTGCCCACTGCCCATAGGTGCACTCTGTTTATACCTCACATTAGGTAAATACAATTCAAAATTAGATACAAATTTTAATGTTAAATGAAAATAAAATTTACTGTTTCTAGAGTAGCTCTGGTACATTTCTTGTCCATTGGGATGTCGCTCTCACTAAATACAGCAAATATTTCATGGATATGGTAGCAACATATGTGATATAAACTGTTCTATTTGATTATGTAGGCATTTAATACAATGTCCAATTCACTTCACAGACTTGTTAGTGTCTATGTGTGCAGGCGCCCATTCAGGAACAGAAACAGAAACTAGTGTGTAGCTATCCAGTGACCCCTGGTGGAAGGGCTTGAGTACAGATGCTGGGTAAGGACATCAATGGGCTTGGCTGTGATGCCCCTGTATTTGCATACCTTGCCAACATAATTGTTTGGACTCACACATGATAAATAGGATGCAGGGTGGTGTGGAGCCATACCAAAGCATGAATCATCATCTTTAGGGGAGCAGTGAAGCACATTTACATGAGAAAAAGGAGGAAAAGAACACAGGAGCAGGAGCAGAAGTAGGCCATTCAGCCCCTTGAGCCTGCTCCGCCATTCAATGAGATCATGGCTAGCCTGTGCCTCGCTTCCATTTACCTGCCTTTGCTCCATATCTCTTGATACCCTTACCCAACAAAAAATAGGAACTTGGGAAATATGTTTCACATGCTCACAAACAAATACACACCACATCTGTGGGTGTCTAGGGGTTTCTGATTAAGAGCTTGTGTAGCAGCGCACATTGTGAATGAAGCAGTTGAACAACTTTCTTGCAGTTTGGTCTCCTCCCAACTATTGATTTACCCTGGCTTATGGCCCAATAAGATTAAGGCCAACTCAAAATACAATTACTTTGACAGGAGTCCTTTGTGACCCAGGCAGTGGGAACTTTTTGGAGAATTGCTATGGTAATACATACCTGAAAGGGTAAACGTTGACGGCTGCATGTCCCTTCCACCGTGGTGGGGGGTGCCAGCTGGACACTGTGGCATTATTTCTCCCTGGTATGGCTCTCTTTGTACTGGTGTGGGCTGACAAACCTGTATTTTAAAAATACCGATTAACATGGTAGCACATTTACTGTTATTTTTAAAGGTTTATTTTAGTGAAGAGGGGAATCTTATGCTTATCAAAGTGAAGGAGTCAGCGCTGCAGAATGAAACATTTGTTACTGATTTGTAGCATCAAGCTCTCCCAAATCAAATGTAGCACAGCAGCATTAGCCATCCTCCCAGTGTCTCTAAGACCCCGATTTTAAAGGGCTTGGGGGGGGTGGTGGAGGTGGATATGGTGCGTGCGAGCCTCAGCGCACCCGGGGACAAAGAATATAAGAACATAAGAAATAGGAGCAGGAGTAGGCCATACGACTCCTCGAGCCTGCTCCACCATTCAATAAGATCATGGCTGATCATTGAGCTCAACTCCACTTTCCCACCCAATTTCAATTTCAATTTTATTTGTCACATAACCAAATACAACAAGTGAAATCCAGTCAGTGAAATGCTTTTTTCTTAACGAGCCGAGCGCACCAAGCAGCAAGGACACTTAGCTGCCTGGTATAACATAAGAACATAAGAAGTAGGAGCAGGAGTAGGCCATACGGCCCCTCGGGCCTGCTCCGCCATTCAATAGGATCATGGCTGATCCGAATCTAGACTCACGTTCACTTCCCTGCCCTCTCCCCGTAACCCCTAATTCCCTTATCTGCTAGGAAACTGTCTATCTCCATTTTAAAATTATTTAATGTTGCAGCTTCCACAGCTCTCTGGGGTAGCAAATTCCATAGATTTACTACCCTCTGAGTGAAGAAGTTTCTCCTCATCTCAGTTTTGAAAGGGCAGCCCCTTATTCTTAGATTATGCCCCCTAGTTCTAGTCTCACCCATCAGTGGAAACATCCTCCCCGCATCCACCCGATCAAGCTCCCTCACAATCTTATATGTTTCGATAAGATCGCCTCTCATTCTTCTGAACTCCAATGAGTAGAGTCCCAACCTATTCAACCTTTCCTCATACGTCAACCCCCTCACCTCCGGAATCAACCGAGTGAACCTTCTCTGAACCGCCTCGAGAGCAAGTATATCTTTTCTTAAATATGGAAACCAAAACTGCACGCAGTATTCCAGGTGTGGCCTCACCAATACCCTGTATAACTGCAGCAAGACTTCCCTGTTTTTATACTCCATCCCCCTTGCAATAAAAGCCAAGATTCCATTGGCCTTCCTGATCACCTGCATACTAACTTTTTGTGTTTCATGCACCAGGACCCCCAAATCCCTTTGTACTGTAGCACTTTGCAGTTTCTCTCCATTTAGATAATAACTTGCTCTTTGATTTTTTCTGCCAAAGTGCATAACCTCACACTTTTCAACATTATATTGCATCTGCCAAATCTCTGCCCACTCACTTAGCCTGTCTATGTCCTTTTGCAGGTTTTTTATGTCATCCTCACTCATTGCTTTCCCTCCCATGCACGGAGCCCGCAAGGACGGCAGCCATCTTCATCGGCGCCATCACAATAGGGTCCGCTCTCGCCTCGATCCGCCTTTCCCGCACTCCTGCCCGACAATCTTCAGCTGCCGTGGTACCGATGTCCCAGGGCCTGCTTCTCCCTGGCTATCCTTCCACCCGGTCTGACCTCCGAGCTTCCCGCGGTGTCCGACCTTCCAGGGCCTGCTTTTCCCGCCCTCGGTCGGCTGGCCGCCTGGCCTCCTACCGGTTCGACCTCCGAGCCTCCCGCCGAGGAGCTGCTGGCCGCCGTGCTACAGCAGGTCGTCGTGGCCTCCATCGCTGCTTCTGCTGCCTCCCCGCCGACTCACCGAACTTCATATCCCTTGATTCCCCTGGAATCTAAATATCTGTCGATCTCAGCCTTGAATATACTCAAAGACTCAGCATTCACAGCCCTCTGGGTGAAGAAATTCCTCCTCATCTCAGTCTTAAATGGCCTACCCCTTATCTTGAGACTATGCCTCTTAGTTCTAGACACTCCAGCCTGGGGAAACAACCTCTCAGCATCTACCCTGTCAATCCCCTTCAGAATCTTGTATGTTTCAGTGAGATGACCTCTCATTCTTCTAAACTCCAGAGAGTATAGGCCTATTCTACACAATCTCTCGTCATAGGACAGCCCTCTCATCCCAGGAATCAATCTGGTGAACCTTCATTGCACCGTCTCCAAGGCAAGTATATCCTTCCTTAGATAAGGAGACCAAAACTGTGCACAGTACTCCAGGTGTGGTCTCACCAAGGCCCTGAGACTTGGCCAATCTTAACAGCCAGGTCTCAGTTAAATAAAAGTTCCCAGAGTTCCGCCCGAATGTGGCCAGATCCAATACCTCGCCAGCAGGCGGGAGCAGGGATTCGGTGGCAGGAGGGCACAGCCAATCCTGTGGGAACCGACTCCGGATGTCAGTTGAGGGGGGTCTCTGGAGGCAACCTGGAGTGGGGGGGCGGGGGGGGGAAGAGTTCTGGAAGGCAATTATTGGTGGGGTGGTGGTGGAGCGGGGGTGTGGCGGTGGAGGAAGCAAGGGAGGCCCAAGGCCTGCTCCTGCTCCTCCTGGCCCACAAGGAAACCTAAAATGTACTTTTTTTAAACTTACCTGCTGGCTCTCTTCTGGCCCATGATCTATCACTGCTCCCCCACTTTCTTCCTGCGGGTGTCCCGCTCGCCTGCTCAATGGAGCAGCTTACGATCGGGACATGCTGGGTAGGCAGCGAGATCAGAGGGGGTAAGTGACTGGCGGGGAGTTTAAATCGGGGCCTAAGATTGTCAATTCAGTGGCAATTTGTGCCAAATTAGGCTCAGTTTTAGGCTGTGGACCCATAGCTACACAGCATGTTTACAGCTGGCAGGGAGAGGTGACTTCCATGAAATCCCAAAAGTGAAAGGGCAACATGTCATTCTCAGCCCGAGTTTGCTGTCTAGCCATCAAATCAGTGCTTGCCTTTCACATCTACATTTCTACATTTTAGGTTTCCTTGTGGGCCAGGAGGAGCAGGAGCAGGCCTTGGGCCTCCCTTGCTTCCTCCACCGCCAACCCCCCCCCCCCCGCCACCACCACCCCACCAATAATTGCCTTCCAGAACTCTTCCCCCCCACCACCGCCCCCCCCCCCCCAACTCCAGGTTGCCTCCAGACACCCCTTTCAACTGATGTCCAGAGTCTGTTCCCACAGGATTGGCTGTGCCCTCCTGCTACCGAACCCCTGCTCCCGCCCGCGGGCCAGGTATTGGATCTGGCCACATTCGGGTGGAACTCTGGGAACTTTTATTTAAATGTGGCAGCATAATCAGAACAGTACATTCTGATGTTAAGGAGGAACCCACAAACTCACCCAGCACCAAGGTAGCAGTGGGAGATGAAACAAATATTCTTTTCCTCAGTGGAGTCTAATCACACTAATTAATGTACAAAGGATAACATTTAGGATGGAGCGCGAGGCACAGAGACATCAAGGTGGAAGGATGGTAACACAGACCACTACAGTAAAGCTTGAGCAGTGTATAAACGTCATCTCAATAGTACGATCTGTTACTGCCTTGATATACACACACACAGCAGCTGTCCTCTTTGGGTGGCAGCAGGTGTGGTGGTGGGAAACAATAGCAGACTCTCTGAATTGAATTGTGTGACTGACCACAGTGAGTAGCTTGAATTACTGTTCAGATTAAAGGCAGTGTAAATAGAATTTCAGATTTCACTGAAGCTATTGCCAATCTTTGGATGGCCCAAGGCAACAAAAACTGGAAAGTTAGTCTAACAGCACAGTTGCTGTTTGTGCACACTGGACCTTCAGGAGTAAGTTATGATTTAGTGTTCCCAGGTTTAAAACAGGTTACTGCCTGTATATTGAAATGGTGCATACAGGAGCACAGAATACAGGCTGTTTAAGCTTTCGTACATGAACGTCACTGGTCAGAATTTCTACCCTTTTACCTACTCTATGAAAGGTTAAAAAAAATCAATCAGTGACAGAGTTTATCTGAGAGAAATGGGTTTTGACTAATGGTCCAATCATTTTATTTTTAACTGTGGTAAGGTATTTACATTATTTTCTCTCCTTTTTTCCTTCTGTTGTAATTTCTGGCACCTGGACCAGCCCAGCCTAGTTGGTGGGCAGGCAGCGGGTGGCCTGTTCCCGGTGCTTTGTCAATACCGTCTGTAACCTCTGGCAGGTGAATGGCAGTGGCCCAGATTGCTTCTTCCTAAGATTTTCCCTTCCCATGGAGAGAGGACCTGATGTCTGCTTCACAATCACCCCGGCCCCATAGGAGGAAGGGGTGATTGTGAAGCTTTACACCTCCCTCCATGGTACCTGCACCACACGTCCCCTGCAGAGGAAGAACCTATTCCATACCTCCCCCAGTGAGGCACAGCTAAGAGCGGCAAACCAATATCTTACTAATTCACAGGATGGCACGTTGCCACCTCAATGCTGTGCCATTGCCTTGTCTTCCTTTGCTCCCTTTATCTCCTGAAGGTGCTAACTTTTACTGGGGAAAGGTTCCACAGATGCCCCAGCTCTCCAAGCCCTCACCCAAATGGCCATTCTTTAAGCAAGACAGTGATTATCAAAAGCTACTTGTGCATTGATGGGAGGTGGAGGAGTGGCAGCAACACAGCTCAGCTCAACTCAATCTCCAGATATTCAAGGCTGGACAGTAATCAGGAGGGGAAACACTGGCTGCTATTCCCCCCACCAGCCCAGAAATATTGAGGCCAACGGTTGTGGCTGTATCGTGCCCTGGCTGATGCCAGCTGGCTCAGCACAGACTGGGAATCGAAATCAGTCCCACATCACACCACAGATTATTTTTTCAAGCACTTAAAATAACTCTATCAGACAGCCAAAGTTGTATTTCAATCAGAAGCAATGAATCTATACATGAGCAATTTGAGGGGGCAAGAGCCACGCTAACCCAAAGCAAAAGACACAGCACAACGAGAAGGAATGACAGTTTGAAGGTGACTTAAAGTGGGATAAACATGTAAGTGTTAATGGCAAGCTGGGAAATCGAACATACCCGGGAAGTGACTCAGCCGCAAGCTAACAGGTGAGTGGAGATTTCCAGCCTGTGCCAGAATTTTATTTTAAGGCAATCACTGACCTTATCATATTGTTTGATTCGCTTGAAGACATACTCTGCAAATGGTTTCCGTGGAATATACTTCCCGTCCCCTGGCACAACATGTAGCATTCCATCTTCAAACACCACTTTACCTCGTGAAATGGTGACTAAAGGGACCCCATGGCAGACCATGCCTTCAAAAATGTTGAAGTCAACAATCTGATGATGTGTTTTGGCTGAAATAGTCCTGTTTGAGATGGAAATAACAAATATAAACTACAGTAAACTGAAGAGGAGCTGAAAACTGCACCACTAATACAAATAGGAATCAATAGGAGCCTGTTCAGTTAGCAATAAATTTAACTCTTAGCTAGCCAATTGTAAACCAAGTATCTCCAGCAATGGCTTCTCTTCCCATCCCCACACCGTTTGCTTCAGATCTATCCTTGGGCCCCTGTTCTTTCTCATTTACACGCTGCCACTTGGTAACATCATCCGAAGACATTGGGTCATTGGCAGGCAATACCTAGCTCTACCTCTTCACCACTTGTCATGATCCCTCCACTGACTCAGTTGTCTGACTGCTTGTCTGACATCCAGTCTTGGGTAAGCCACAATTTCCTCCAGTTTAACACTGGAAAGGCTGGATCCATTGTCTTCAGACCCTGTCACAAACTCCGTACCCTTGCCATCGATTCCATTCCCCTCCCCGGTCACTATCTCAGAGTGAACCAAACCGTTTGCAACCTTGTTTCCTATTTGACCACGACCTGAACTTCTGACTTCAAATCTTCTCCATCACAAAGACCGCTTATTTTCAAAACCGTAACATCCCCCATCCCAGCCTCGCCTCAGTCCATCTTCCACTGAAGCACTCATCCATACCTTTGCCATCTCCAGGCTTAATTTCTGGCCTGCCTCCCTTTCTCCACCCTCCGTAAACTGCAACTCAGCCAAAACTATGCTGCCCATATCCTATCATGCTCTAACTTCCACTCACTAATCACTCTTGTCCTTTCTGATCTACATTGGCCTCACCGCTCTCTATCTCTATAACCTCCTCCCAAACTCTCCGGTCTTTCAATTCTGCACTCTCTGCCTCCCTTCATCCAACCCCCCCGCTTCCATTGGCGGCCATGCCATCAGCCATCTAGGCCCTATGCTCTGGAATTCCCTCCCTAAAACTCTCCGTCTCTCCAACACACCCTCCTCCTTTAAGACCCTTCTAAAATCCACCTCGCTGATTAAGCTTCTGATCACCACTCCTAATATCTCCTTTTTCTTGGTATCCATTTTTGTCTATAGCACCTTTGGGATGTTTTTCTATGTTAAAGGCACTATATAAACGCAAATTGTTGTTGTTGGTCTCTATCTAACCACCCTGAAAAAGTATATATGCACGGAACAAAAATAGGAAAAGCTGGAAACACTCAGCAGGTCAGTCAGCAACTGTGGCCAGAACAGGCAAGTTAATGTCTCAGGTATCAGCCATTTGTTGCAGTTCTGACAAAAGGTCCATAACTGAAATATGAGCTTGTCTATTCTCCCCACAGATGCTAACTGACCTGCTGAGTGTTTCCAACGTTTTATATTTTTGTTTCAGTTTTCGAGCATCTACAGTTTTTTGTTTTGCCTTTGTAAGTGCGTGAAAATTGGCTTGAGACAGGATAGATGTTGGCTGTGATTGCCTCCACGGTAAAATAACCTGCCAAGTTTACTTGCTGTCAAGTTTAAAACATGCATCATAGCAACTTGGTCAAGATACGGCAGGTGCCTGGCACTGAGTCAATGGAATAAAAATTTGTTTGGGTCCGTTTTCGGGGGACATGCGAGTAGTGCACGCTGAAGCAAGAGGCCCGAGGATCTGCAAACTTGGGGCGAGCAGCCGCCGGCGGTTGTGCCTCTACAGGCTTCTCGTCAGAACTGGGGGGGTGGGGGCTATCACAATACCTGTGGAATCGGGGAATACTCCTACTCCTCCTGGCACCACTGGAAGTGTTTTTTAAAAACTATTTCCATACTTAGGGAAAAACATAGTGCTAAGAGTAGGGAAGAAGAGGAATTTCTGATACGTGTACAGGAGACCATTCTCGATCAATATGTCTCCAGTTCAACAAGAAAGGAAGCAGTGTTGGATCTGGTTCTGGGAAATGAAGTAGGTCGAGTGGAGTGTGTTACAGTAGGAGATCATCTAGCTAACAGTGACCACAACATAATTCAGCTTAGAGTAATAATGGAAACGGACCAGAAAATATCTAAGGTGAAAGTGTTCAACTGGGGAAGAGCTAATTTCAGTGATTTAAGAAGGAATCTAGCACAAGTAGATTGGAAAGGCTATTGCAGGGTAAAGCAGTAACAAAATAATGGAGGGCATTCAGGAAAGAGATAGTTCAGATACACACTTGGCCTATTCCTTTGAAGGGAAAAGGTAGAGCATCCAAAGCTAATGTGCCCTGGATGACAAAGGAAATAAAAGTTAAAATAAAACAGAAAAAGTATGATAAAAGTAAGGAGTAAGATTCAGTTAATAACCAATAAGATTATGGAAAGTACAGGAGGGAATTGAAAAAGTTAATACAGGAGGCAAAGAGAGGTTACAAGAAAAGATTAGCAGGCAACATTAAATTGAGCCCTAAAACATTTTTTAAACAAGTGTAAGAGGTTCGCTAGGGAATAAGTTGGCCTTATTAAGGACCCAAAGGGAAATCTTCATGTAGAGGCAGAGGACATGGCTAAAGTATTAAATGAGTACTTTGCATCTGTCTTCACAAAGGAAGCGGATGATGTGAAGGTTACACTAAAAGAGAGGGAAGTTATTGACAGGATAGTAATAGATAGAGATGATGTACTAAAAATATTAGAATTACTGAAAGTTGGTAAGTCACCTGGTCTGGATAGAATGCATCCTAGGTTGCTGGTAGAAGCAGAGGTAGAAATAGCAGAGGCATTGGTCACAATCTTTCAATCCTCATTGGATACAGGAATAGTGCCAGAGGACTGGAGGGCTACTAATGTTATACTATTCAAGAAAGGGGAGAGGGCTAAATGAGGAAACTACAGGCCAGTCAGCCTAACATCGGTGGTGGGGAAGTTATTGGAAACCATTATCAGGGACAAAATAAACTTTCATTTGGAAAGGCATGGGTTAATCAAGGAGAGCCAGCATGGATTTGTTAAAGGAAATTTTGTCTGACTATCTTGATTGAATTCTTTGATGAGGTAACAGAGAAGGTTGATCAAGGTAGTGCAGTAGATGTATATATGGACTTTCGGAAGGCATTCAACAAAGTGCCACTTTGAGAAGATGGAAGCCCATGGAATTAAGGGGAAAGTCAGGGTATGGATATAAAATTGGCTCAGTGACAGGAAGCAGCGGGTGGTGGTGGATGGACGTTTTTCAGACTGGGGGTGGTTTGCAGTGGTGTTCCCCAAGGGTCAGTTTTGGGTCCAGTACTCTTTTCAATTTTTATAAACAACCTGGACTCGGGTGTAGGGAGCAGCATTATAAAGTTTGCAGATGATACGAAACTTGGCAAATTGGTAGATAGTGATGAGGATAGTTATCGGCTTCAGGATGACATAGACAGGATGGTGAAATGGGCAGAAGCGTGGGGGATAGAGTTTAATGTGGAGAAGTGTGACGCAATACACTTTGGGAGGACTACTATGGAAAGACAGTATACTATAAATGGCACAATTTTGAAAAGTGCAGATGAGCAGAGAGACCTTGGTGTCCATATACACAAATCCTTAAAGGTGGCAGGGCAAGTTGATAAGGTGGTTAAAAAGCATATGGGTTACTTGGGTTTATAAACAGAGGCATAGAATATAAAAGTCAAGAGATCATGCTAGAACTTTATAAATCACTGGTGAGGCCTCAGCTGGAGTATTGTGGACAATTCTGGGCACCACACTTCAGGAAAGATGTAAAGGTGTTCTGGACTTATTACATGCAGATAGCACCCTCTAGTGGTAGTTAGTGTATAGCAGTGTTAGTATACTGCAATAGGTCATTTGACCTTTCTTCCTGTTTGACCCCGGAAGTAGTATTCCAGGAAGAACCTGGCAGAGTTATGGAGAATCTGACACGAGGGATTCTCAATCCGGTGCCATCTCATCTTATATGCTAGCCAAGACGCAATGTCTGTATCTTTGTTTAATAACATGATAGCAACTTTGTCAGTGTAGTATTTGACAATACTTTGTTTATAAGAAGTTATTAGTTGTTAGCTACAGAAGTCTAGCTCAAGTGCCATTTAGTTATACAATTAGTCTATTCTATTGTTATAAATATGTCTATATCTTATGTAACATCTAATGTATAGTACTTAGTTCTATGTACAAAACATACTTTGTCTTTGTTTACAGTTTCACAAATTTGTTCAAGTAAGGCTTCAAAACAGCAAACCCGCTTGTCGAGGAATTATTTGAATGAGTGTTTAGCTGGCTGGATAACTAGATGGGAGCACGTCTAGCGAGACCAGTACAAAAGGCCTTAGAAATTGTGCAGAGGATGTTTACCAGGATGTTACCAGGGATGAGGGACTTGAGTTATCAGGAGAGGTTGGAAAGGTTAGGACTGTTCTCCTTGGAACAGATAAGGTTAAGAGGTGACCTAATAGAGCTTTTCAGGATGATGAGAGGTTTCGATAGAGTAGATAGAGATAAACTATTCCCTCTGGTGAGTGGGTCAATAACCAGAGATCATAGATTTAAAATCATTGGCAAAAGATCTATAGGGGAGATGAGGAGAGATGTTTTCACTCAGAGAGTTGTCGGGGTCTGGAATGCTCGACTTGAAAATGTGGTAGAAGCTGATTCCATAAATCATTTTAAAAGGGAGTTGGACAGGTTCTTGAGGATGAGGAACTTACGGTGTTACGGACAAAAAGCAGGGTGTGGGACTAAGCAGGACTGCTCTTTCAAAGAGCCGGCACAGGCACGATGACCCGAGTGGCCTCCTTCTGTGCTGTAAGTTTCTATGATTCTATACTTACCTTTAGTTGGTGGCCACTGAAGAATCCTGAGCAGAGCAGCCTTGCTCATTGGGAACTAATTTTTTCAAGGAGTCCTTCAACAGGCCCCTACTTAAAATATTCAAGGATTCTAATACTTGTTTTAGGCATCCGTCTGGAACGTTTAAAAACTGCGTCCCACCAATTTAGCAGTGGGCCCAATGTCTGTGCAAAGTGGGTGGCAGCCAGTCTCACTGCTAAATTGGTATGCTATGCACCTATTTCATGCCCAAAACAGGCACAGCACATACCAATTTCTACCTCAATGTTTTTAGCAAAGGAAATGGCGAAGAGGGAAATGTATGTATTTTTTCTCCAGACAGTCGCTTTACCTGACAGCACATGGGTCCCAGATGACAATATCAGCATCAGAGCCTTTGGCTATTTTTCCCTTCCTGGGATAAAGGTTAAAGATCTTTGCTGCATTGGTACTGGTGACAGCCACAAACCTATTCTCATCCATTTTACCGCTGTGCTGAAAGAGAAAGGTCACAATAGTTTGCCATTTCTCCCAAGACCTCCTAATAAACACACAAAAAATAAAGATGTGAATGCTGTGATGCAGGGTTTAAAATGTCATTTGTAATAGACCAGTATCTGGAGTGCAATGCGCAGCCAGAAAACTGGCATTATACTGTTGATTACGCATCACTGTAGGTCTCTTGGAGGTCACTGACTATAGAGTTCTGCGTACTTGAGCTCATTCCCTAGACTACTAATTTACGAGAGCATGAATGGGGCTGTCTGCTTTCGATTAATTATTAAAAACATTGAAGAACGTCTTCAGAATGTTCAGTGGATCACCTAGGCACTTTTAAAGTGTGGTGTTTGCAGTGGTTTGGAGGTACAATGCACTCAGTGCAAATTCACACTGGTAGCACTCGAAGTCACGTCAAGACCAAATTATATTGCTGCTTCCGCCTTCCGATGCAGCTGAAATCACTTTGAATCGACACAATAGTGATTGTATGACTGCACATTCAGTTTTAAACAAAGAGTAAACAAAGGGGTAGGCCATTTAAGACTGAGATGAAGAGAAATTTCTTCACTTAGAGGGTTGTGAATCTTTGGAATTCTCTGCCCCAGAGAGCTGTGGAAGCTGAGTCATTGAGTATATTCAAGGCTGAGATAGATAGATTTTTGGACTCTAGGGGAATCAAGGGATATGGAGATCGGGCGGGAAAGTGGAGTTGAGGTCGATGATCAACTGTGATCTTATTGACTGGCAGAGCAGGCCTGAGTGGCCATATGGCCTACTCCTGCTCCTATTTCTTATGTTATGTTCTTATGGGTCAAATACAATTATTTTTAAACAAATGCTTGTCAAATATTTTAAATTTGTAACGACTGGGAACCATTTCCTACACTCAGACCAGGCCTCAACTCGGCTGTGTTCTCCAACGTCTGATCATTAAACCCCTGGGAAATAGCTGCTTTCCTACAGGTTCTGCTGCTACATTAGTCAAGTATATATATAGGGTGATTCCACACTCCTGCACGCACCAGAAGTGCATCTTGGAAAATCACAGGATTTTCTGCCTTTAAAATGAATGGAATGAAAAATAATCAGATTGGTAGGTTTAATCATTATCAGACCGAATGATGGGCAAAAGTGCAATGCACTTGTCTTCACTTAGAAATGGGACATGGAAGTCACACCTAAACCAGTTGTGAGCACTTACTTGGAGTGTCATTCGTCATATTGAAGGGTTTGATGGAATAACTTGGCAAAGTGTTGCAGGTCTTTCTTTTCGGCATTATCCAGCATGTAATTTATGTGAATGTGAATGTAATCTGACACATTTTGAATCGTTAAATTATTCATGTGGCCGACCCAGAACTGGTTGAACCAATTCCTTGCCTCAATGCTGGTGCGTTTACTCCTAATGCTAATTCCTTCCTCCCCCAACTGGATAACAACTCTGAAGATCTATAACTATACATCAGAATTATTGAATCTTAATGTTTAAGTGACACTTACCACTCCTTTCTCCCATATGATGGACATCCTGTCCTCCACACCATTCACCCCATTCGGAATCTTTGTAAAATCATCTTTTCCCAAGGCTTTCTGGCAGCCATTGAACGTGCAGTTGTCTGTTCCTGTTACAGTAAGGTCATCACTATGAAGAAAGAGAACGAAAGTGACAACACAATCAAGCAGGCCTGCACAGTAGAGTGTGGCACTGTACTGCTTTACTGGTGATATCTGATGAAGAAGAAATCCAAATCCACAAAACAGATCCATTCTTCATTCAACCAGGAGATATGGGGAAGATTGGGGAGGGGTGGGGGGGAAGGGGAGAAAGGGGGGTTGGGGGGTGGGAAGAGAAATCAGTCATCAATCATCAGTGGCGAAGTAATGTTCTTCCTGGTGGATGACTTGGGCCAGGGCTGTAGCCACCACAGAACTTGCCCAGGCAGCCACCCCAATGGGTTTTGTCTGTCCCGAATTAAAAGCACAAGCCTCACCGCTCAATTGTAACTGCAAATCAGCTAGTTACTTCCTGTACAATAGAACTGCAGACAGAGTTTCAGCTCCAAAATGTGTTACCGTACACCTAGGGAAACATATTGGCCCAGAAATTTGGGTCGGGGGCTTCCCACGGGTGCAAGCCCCCGATCTGCACTTACCTTGCCCGCCGGCCGTTGAGCTGTGGGCCCCCATGGAATTCCGATCCGGGGCCTGGTTCAGCTGCTGGCACGCAGTGCTTGCGTATCCCAGGGGCGCAGTTAGTTCGATGCGTCCCCTGGGATCACGTGGGCCATGGGCAGCCAATCGGGGCAGGGAATGGCTCAAAGACTGGTGTGGGAGAAATGGGTTTTGCTTCTTGGGACACTGGCACCAGTACTGGGACAGGAGCGAGCTGTTCCGCTGGGATGGACTTCACTTGGCCAGTGCTGGGACTAGAATCCTGGCGAATCGAATAACTAGGGCTGTAGAGAGGGCTTTAAACTAATTAGTGGGGGGGAGGTTTCAAGAGAGTGAAAAATAAAAATGTCAGCGGAGAAGGCAATAGAGCAAAGTAGCAGTGGGGAAATTAAAAACCAGAGCGTGTCAGGAAGGGACAGAATATATAAAGATAAAGGTAAAGTAGTAAAGGGGGTAAAAGCAGGAATAAATTGTCACAAAACATATTTTAAAGTTCTTTATCTGAATGCACGCAGCATTCGTAACAAAATAGATGAGTTGACGGTACAAATAACTACACATGGGTATGATCTGGTGGCCATTACAGAAACATGGCTGCGAGGTGACCATGACTGGGAACTAAACATCCAGGGGTATTTGACTATTAGGAAGGACAGACAGGAAGGAAAGGGAGGTGGGGTGGCTATGTTAATAAAGGATGGAATCACTGCAATAGTGAGAAATGATATTGGGTCAAAGGATCAGGATAGTGAAACAGTTTGGGTGGAGATAAGGAATAATAAGGGGAAAAAGTCACTAGTAGGTGTAGTCTATAGGCCTCCTAACAGTTGCAACTCTATTGGTCGGAGTATAAATCAGGAAATAGTTGGGGCTTGTAATAAGGGAACAGCTATAATCATGGGAGATTTTAACTTTCATATTGACTGGACAAATCAAATTGGGCAGGGCAGCCTTGAGGAAGAGTTCATAGAGTGCATTAGGGACGGGTTCCTTGAGCAGTATGTTACCGAACCAACCAGGGGGCAGGCAATCTTAGATCTGGTCCTGTGTAACGAGACAGGATTAATAAAAATTGTCCTAGTAAAGGATCCCCTTGGAATGAGTGACCATAATATGGTTGAATTCCAAATTCAGTTGGAGGGTGAGAGAGTTGGATCACAAACCAGCGTACTAAGCTTAAATAAAGGAGACTATGAAGGTATGAGAGCAGAGTTGACTAAAGTGGACTGGGAAAATAGATTAAGGTGTAAGATGGTACATGAGCAGTGGTGTACATTCAAGGAGATATTTCACAACTTTCAAGAAAAATATATTCCACTGAGGAAAAAGGGGCGTAAAAGAAAAGACAGCCATCCATGGCTAAGTAAAGTAATAAAGGACAGTATCCGACTGAAAACAAGGGCATATAAAGTAGCCAAATCTAGTGGGAGGATAGAAGATTGGGAAGCATTTAAAAGCCAGCAAAGAATAACTAAAAGATTAATTAAGAAAGGGAAGATAGATTATGAAAGTAAACTAGCAAAAAATATAAAAACAGATAGCAAGAGTTTCTACAGTTATATAAAAAGAAAAAGGGTGGCTAAAGTGAATGTTGGTCCCTTAGAGGACAAGACCGGGAAATTAGTAGTGGGGAACATGGAGATGGCAAATACGCTGAACAAATATTTTGTATCAGTCTTTACAGTAGAGGACACTAAAAATATCCCAACACTGGACAAACAGGGGGCTATAGGGGGGGAGGAGCTAAACACAATTAAAATCACTAAGGAGATGGTACTCGGTAAGATAATGGGACTTAAGGCGGATAAATCCCCTGGACCTGATGGCTTACATCCTAGGGTCTTGAGAGAAGTAACGGTAGGGATTGCAGATGCATTGGTGGTAATTTTCCAAAACTCCCTGGATTCAGGAAAGGTCCCAGCAGATTGGAAAACTGCTAATGTAACGCACTTATTTAAAAAGGGAGGTAGACAAAAGGCTGGAAACTATAGACCAGTTAGCCTAACATCTGTGGTTGGTAAAATGTTGGAGTCCATTATTAAGGAAGCAGTAACAGGACATTTGGATAAGCATAATTTAATCGGACAGAGTCAGCATGGTTTTATGAAGGGGAAGTCATGTTTGACAAATTTGCTCGAATTCTTTGAGGACGTAACAAACAGGGTGGATAAAGGGGAACCAGTGGATGTGGTGTATTTGGACTTCCAAAAGGCGTTTGACAAGGTGCCACACAAAAGATTACTGCACAAGATAAAAAATCACAGGATTGGGGGTAATATACTGGCATGGGTGGAAGATTGGCTATCTAACAGAAAACAGAGAGTGGGGATAAATGGTTCATTCTCGGGTTGGCAATCAGTAACTAGTGGTGTTCCGCAGGGGTCAGTGCTGGGACCCCAACTCTTTACAATCTATATTAACGATTTGGAGGAGGGGACCAAGTGCAACGTATCCAAGTTTGCCGACGATACAAAAATGGGAGTGAAAGCAGTGAGTGAGGAGGACATTAAAAACCTGCAAAAGGACATAGGCAGGCTAAGTGAGTGGGCAGAAATTTGGCAGATGGGATATAATGTTGGAAAGCGTGAGGTTATGCACTTTGGCAGAAAAAATCAAAGAGCAAGTTATTATCTAAATGGAACGAAACTGCAAAGTGCTACAGTACAAAGGGATCTGGGGGTCCTGGTGCATGAAACACAGAAGGTTAGTATGCGGGTACAGCAGGTGATCAGGAAGGCCAATGGAATCTTGGCTTTTATTGCAAGGGGGATGGAGTATAAAAGCAGGGAAGTCTTGCTTCAGTTATACAGGGTACTGGTGAGGCCACTCATGGAATACTGCGTGCAGTTTTGGTTTCCATATTTAAGAGATATACTTGCTCTCAAGGCAGTTCAGAGAAGGTTCACTCAGTTGATTCCGGAGATGAGGGGGTTGACTTATGAGGAAAGGTTGAGTAGGTTGGGCCTCTACTCATTGGAATTCAGAAGAATGAGAGGCGAGCTTATCGAAACATATAAGATTGTGAGGGGGCTTGATCGGGTGGATGCGGGGAGGATGTTTCCACTGATGGGTGAGACTAGAACTAGGGGGCATAATCTTAGAATAAGGGGCTGCCGTTTCAAAACTGAGATGAGGAGAAACTTCTTCACTCAGAGGGTAGTAAATCTATGGAATTTTCTACCTCAGAGAGTTGTGGAAGCTGCGACATTAAATAAATTTAAAACGGAGTTAGACAGTTTCATAGCTGATAAGGGAATTAGGGGTTACAGGGAGCGGGCAGGGAAGTGGACGTGAGTCTGGATTCGGATCAGCCATGATCCTATTGAATGGCGGAGCAGGCCCGAGGGGCCGTATGGCCTACTCCTGCTCCTACTTCTTATGTTCTTATGTTCTTATTCATAAGTCTGACAGGAAGTGCTGTCAAGACTTATAAATACTACGGCCCCAAAATAGCACTAAATCTTCAAATAAATTTTTTTTAAATCACATTTTTTAAATAAACTATAAATTACATGAAATAACTATTATAAACAATAATTTAAATTTTTGAAATTTTTTTTATTTTCTAACGGGGCTAAAAATAAACGTACCTTGCTTTGAAGTATTTAAAAATAATAAACCTGTGGAAAAAATGTTTTAATTTTAATTAATTCACCACTTACCTTGTAAAAAGCAGGCCTTACGCCTGCTTTTTACACTTTTAAATTCTGCAGGCTTACGTTCCTGGAGAAACCTGTAAAAAAAACCTAAGTTTGATGCGCACGCGCAGCCTCCCCCGCGCACACGTTCGTCGCGCACGCGCAGCCTCCCCCGCGCACGCGTTCGACCTCTGAACCTCTTCGTTCAGGGGAACGGAAGTGCCGGTTTCCCGCGCATGCGCAGTGCATGCAGGAAACCAGCACTTCCATTGGGCCTACGGGTGAGTAACCCGTGCGTACTCACCCGTGGAGACCCGAATTTCTGGGCCAATATTCCTGTGCACTCACTGACTCAGTTCTGCTTTGTGCATTCACACAACTCATCACAATGGGAAGTGGGCAGAACCCTTGAGAAATTCAACACTTGAAGTCAGACTTGGAAGCAGCAAACAGAACTGGCATGTCAGGAGCAAAAAGTACATTTTCTGCCAGTTTGAGCAACGCAATCAATCATTCTGCCATCTACTGCATAGCTGAAATTGGCCTTTGAATTTTTTATTTCTGCCCCCTTCTTCCCTCAACACAGCCCTTGGTGCCCAATGCAGCTAAAGGCATCAATGAGAAAAATATCTTTTATGACATACAAATTTTAAATTCCCGCTTGTCAGCTGAGCAACAACAATGGGGCCGAAAGTATTCACGCCATTGTTGTCGGTTCTGAACTCGCCTGGCCACTTCGGTCATCTGTATCACTTTCTGTGACAAGTCACTCAACATTGTCTATCCAGTGGCTTGGTCTTCCTCGACTTCTTGTTAGAATCATTGAATCATACAGCACAGAAGGAGACATGATCATGACGGGCTTAGATAGAGTAAATGAAGAGAAACTGTTTCCAATGGCTGAAGGGTTGATAACCAGAGGGCACAGATTTAAGGTGATTGGCAAAAGAACCAAAGGTGACATGAGGAAACCTTTTTTTATGCAACGAGTGGTTAGTATCTGGAATGCGCTGCCTGATAGGGTGGTGGAAACAGATTCAATAGTAGCCTTCAAAAGGGAATTGGATAAATACTTGAAGGAGAAAAAAATTGCAGGGATATGGGGAAGGAGCGGGGGACTAATGGGATTGCTCTTTGAAAGAGCCGACACAGACTCGATGGGCCGAATGCCTTCCTTCTGTGCTGTACTATTCTATGATTCTATGAGGCCATTCGACCCATCGTGCCTGTGCCAGCTCTCTGAAAGAGCTACCAATTAGTCCCACTCCCCTGCTCTTTCCCCATCGCCCTGCAAATGTTTCTCTTTTAAGTAGAGATCCAATTCCCTTTTGAAGGTTACTATTGAATCTTCTTTCACCACCCTTTCAGGCAGTGCATTCCAGATCACAACAACTCGCTGAGTAAAAAAAGGTCTCTTCATCTCGCCTCTGGTTCTTTTGCCAATTACCTTCAATCTGTGTCCCCTGGTTACGGACCCTTCTGCCACTGGAAACAGTTTCTCTTTATTTACTCTATCAAACCCTTTCATAATTTTGAACACCTCTATTAAATCACCCCTTAACCTTCTCTGCTCCAGGAAGAACAATTCCAGCTTCTCCAGTCTCTCCACATAACGGAGGTTCTGCATCCTTGGTACCATTTTGGTAAATCTCTTCTGTATCCTCTTCAAGGCCTTGACATTCTTCCTAAAGTGTGGTGCCCAGAATTGGACACAATACTCCTGCTGAGATCTAACCAGCAATTTATAAAGATTTACCATCACTCAAAAAATTTGTCCTCTTAGTACCGCCCGTTAGCACCAGTAGATGGTCCTAATGTGGCATTGAGAATAGTACCAACAGGGCGAGGCGAATCCAGCACCACACACCAAATCGGGACTCCCCTAGCGCTGCCGGTAACAGCTTTACCAGGGGCTGCAAAACCAGGGAGATCGTGACGTCAGCGAGTGTGCAACGCTCACTGAATGCCGGATTTCCCAAATTGCTTTTAGCCACTTACCTCACCGCCTGGCGTAAACACCGACAGGGAGAGTTGGCGTGCAGCACCAGGAAGCCAGCTGCTGGGACTTTATTTAAAGGGGTCATCAGTAATCACTCACACCTGTCAGGTTAATGCAGTTTCAGTGGCTTTTTGTTAGTTTCAGCTACTGCAAAGGTTTCATTGAGTAATTTCAAGGTTCATTTGTATCAGAGGTCTTGTGGCAAGTACAAAGTAGCTACATTTATTCTTCAAAGATTCAAACAGCAACAACTGGTAAGATTATTGGGGGCTGTACTGGCATGCCAACTCACACTCCAGGATCTACAGCGGAGGGAGCATAGGCAGCAAGGAAGATGAGAACATGTGCGCAGAGGGAGGAGGATGAGGACGAGGAGGAAGAAGGTGAGGAGGAAGAAGATGAGGAGCAGGAGGGAGGGAGGAGGCAGCCGTACAACCGGGCTTCTGGATGGGAGGTCCGTGATGTGTTGTGCCACCTCCCTCTACATAGTGTGACAGACTTGCGGCAAGGGCCTCCTGCCAGTTGGTGATTACAGGATTGCTCGCCTTCCCTCCAGCGCTAAAACCAATGCTTTCAAAGCTTCATGGGAAATCCTGCGGGCTCTCTCCCTGGGGTGGCGATCTGCCATGAGGATTTGTAAATAAGTGCTCCTTGTCCTCCTTCTTATGGTTGTTGAGGCAGCTGCACAGCCAGCAATGCTGAAAATGAGGTGTTGCAGCATCAATGAACCTCCCCTTTAAGTAGTGAAAAAAGCCTGTGGCAATCATGAGTTGCGATTACACTGCCCCCGATATTGGTCCAGCCTTTAAGTGTAACACCAATGAGCTTGGGTTTTTAGACTTGATTTAAGACTCCAATCATTTTAGTGAGCAGTGAGGATGAATTTTGCGTGCAGTCTAGAGCATTTTCGCCTGGAGCTAATTCACCATCTTTTGTCCTAACATCGCCCATTGCTTGGCTGTAACGAATTTCTAGCAGTAATAGTCTATTAATAAAGCCAAGGATCCTGTATGCTTTTTTAACAGCCTTCTCAACTTTACCTGCCACCTTCAAAGATTTGTACATATACCCCCAGATCTCTCTGTTCTTGCACTCAATTTAAAATTGTGCCATTTAGTTTATATTGCCTCTCCTCATTTTTCCTTCCAAATGCATCACTTCACACTTCTCTAGATTAAATTTCATCTGCCACCTGTCTGCCCATTTCACCATTCTAGTTCCTTCTGAAGTCTGCTACTATCCTCCTCATTGTTTACTAAATTTCCAAGCATTATGTCATCCGCCAACTTTGAAATAATGGCCTCAATACCGAAGTTCAGGTCATTAATATAGTTCAAAACGAGCAGTGCTCCCAATACCGACCCCTGGGGGATACCATAGTATAATTCCCTCCAGTCTGAAAGACAACCACTCACCACTACTCACTGATTTCTGCCTTGCAGCCAGTTTTGTATCCATGCTGCCACTTTCCCTTTAGTCCCATGGGCTTCAATTTTGCTAACAAGTCTATTATGTGGTACTTTATCAAATAGCTTCTGAAAGTCCATATACATAACATCAACCTTCAGTAACCATCTCCGTTATTTCATCAAAGAACCATTCAAGTTAGTCCAAGGGGCTGAATGAGACTGAAGGGGGTTCGGCCAAACCAGTCCGGCAGTTGAAGGGAGCAGCATTAATAACCAGTGGGAGCTGTGCCAATACATTCAATACAATCAGTACATCAACCCCAATTAAACCAAACAGGAAATTCAACAATATTCGCAGATATGAAATCCTGATCGAAGCAGATTCCTGCCAAAGAAAAGAAAGACTTGCATTTATATAGTGCCTTTCACAACCACCGGATGTCTCAAAGCACTTTACAGCCAATGAAGTACTTTTGGAGTGGAGTCAGTGTTGTAATGTGGGAAATGCGGCAGCCAATTTGCACACAGCAAGCTCCCACAAACAGCAATGTGATAATGATCAGATAATCTGTTTTTTTGTTGTGTTGATTGAGGGATAAATATTGGCCAGGACACCGGGGATAACTCCCCTGCTCTTCCTCAAAATTGTGCCGTGGGATCTTTTACGTCCACCTGGGGGCAGGCCTCAGTTTAACTTCTCATCCGAACAACGGCACCGCCAACAGTGCAGCACTCCCTAAGCACTGCACTGCAGTGTCAGCTTAGCTTTATGTGCTCAAGTTCCTGGCGTGGGACTATGAATCCACAACCTTCTGACTCAGAAGCGAGGGTGCTACCAGCCCTGAAACACGCAAATTGTTGCCAATTTCAGCTTAGCTCCTTAACTGGTCAATAATGGCATCCTCAGTCCTGATATGCAAATGTCTGCCATTGGTTGCCCCCAGCTCTATTGCTTATATAATAGGACTTTGTGCTAATCAATTAATCCAAGCAGGAACAACAACAGAAAGCTTAGTTACAGCTTTTTTCTCACTGTTTTGTAGTGAGGGATGTTAGTGCTGGGCATCAGAACAATTTTCTACTTTCTGGGCCTATTGTCATCCTAAAACACTCCCACTTTAAATATAGCATAGATATTTTTTTTTAAATGATGGATGCTGGAAATACACAGAAAGTACACAGGTTCTGCACAGAGAAAAGTTAAATTTTTTAAGTGTAGATCCTTTGTCAGAATTCAAGTTCCATCGAGTTGGTAATGGCCTCCTGTGCTGTATCATTCTATGATTCAATGACGGCTCTCCCTATTTTTCTCTCCCCAATTTTTCACTCACCCTGATGTCTTATCTCAGTCTATCCCACTCTTTCTGTTTCTGCCCCATTTCGCTCTCTCTTTTCCCCTGCTACCAATTTAGCCGGTAAGATTGAACATGGAATAAAAAGTATAAACATGTCCGAGAATATTTTGTTATTACTGGGACAAAGCCAGCAGCAATCAGCCTTGGGGCAGAAGTGAAGTAAAGGCTGGAATAAGGAGGGAGGACACTCAATAACTGCACTTCACAACGGTAGGTGAGATGAGCTGGCAAAATGGCTGACAGGACAGCGGGGAACATGCTGCTGTGCTATAACAAGACATGCCAGCCGGAAAGCCAGTGACCGCCCCACTGGGAATTGTACATTGGGTCTGGGAGCAGGCTATGCTTGTGCCTTCACAGATTTTCCACAATTATTTTAGTCAAGGACAAGGTACCTGAAGTCGCATATGTGGCTATCAGTAATGGAGTTGAATGCCCTGCAGTCAATGCGTTACTTGAAACTTATTTTAAAAATTCCGAAAAATAATGGCCCCGATATTTATGGGGAGGGAGCGGGGGTGGGGGAAGCACAGAAATGCGGAGAACCCGGAGGTCATGCCGAATTTAATGGCGGGACCTCATTAAATTTTTTTTCCAATTCCCGGCCAGCAGCCAGCCAGATTGAGGGAAGGCCTGCACTGGTAGGCTTCAGCCGGGGAGAAGAGAGGAGGGGGGTAAGGAGGGAGCGATCGTAAAGTCTGTGCGGGGTGGGGGGAGATCAGATAGGCCGCAGAGGCGTGGGAGGGAGATCGGAAAGGTCTTGGAGAAATTGTGGATTTAAGTTCGGGGGTGAGATTGTGGATTCAAGGTCGGGGGTGAGATTGTGGATTTAAGGTCGGGAGTGAGATTGTGGATTTACGGTCGGGGGTGAGATTGTGGATTCAAGGTCAGGGGTGAGATTGTGGATTTACGGTCAGGGGTGAGATTGTGGATTTAAGGTCGGGGGTGAGATTGTGGATTTACGGTCGGGGGTGAGATTGTGGATTCAAGGTCGGGGGTGAGATTGTGGATTCAAGGTCGGGGGTGAGATTGTGGATTTACGGTCGGGGGTGAGATTGCGGATTCAAGGTCGGGGTGAGATTGTGGATTTACGGTCGGGAGTGAGATTGTGGATTTACAGTCGGGGGTGAGATTGTGGATTTACTGTCGGGGGTGAGATTGTGGTTTTACGGTTGGGAGTGAGATTGTGGATTCAAGGTCAGGGGTGAGATTGTGGATTTACGGTCCGGGGTGAGACTTTGGATTTACGGTCGGGAGTGAGATTGTGGATTCAAGGTCAGGGTGAGATTGTGGATTCAAGGTCGGGGGTGAGATTGTGGATTCAAGGTCGGGGGTGAGATTGTGGATTTACGGTCGGGGGTGAGATTGTGGATTTACGGTCGGGAGTGAGATTGTGGATTTACGGTCGGGGGTGAGATTGTGGATTTACGGTCGGGGGTGATATTGTGGATTTACGGTCGGGGGTGAGATTGTGGATTCAAGGTCGGGGGTGAGATTGTGGATTCAAGGTCGGGGGTGAGATTGTGGGTTTACGGTCGGGAGTGAGATTGTGGATTCAAGGTCGGGGTGAGATTGTGGATTTACGGTCGGGAGTGAGATTGTGGATTTACAGTCGGTGTGAGATTGTGGATTCAAGGTCGGGGGTGAGATTGTGGATTCAAGGTCGGGGTGAGATTGTGGGTTTACGGTCGGGGGTGAGATTGTGGATTCAAGGTCGGGGGTGAGATTGTGGATTCAAGGTCGGGGGTGAGATTGTGGATTCAAGGTCGGGGGTGAGATTGTGGATTTACGGTCGGGGGTGAGATTGTGGATTTACGGTCGGGAGTGAGATTGTGGATTTACGGTCGGGAGTGAGATGGTAGATTTACGGTCGGGGGTGAGATTGTGGATTCAAGGTCAGGGGTGAGATTGTGGATTTACGGTCGGGAGTGAGATTGTGGATTTACAGTCGGGGTGAGATTGTGGATTCAATGTCGGGGTGAGATTGTGGATTTACGGTCGGGGTGAGATTGTGGATTCAAGGTCAGGGGTGAGATTGTGGATTTACGGTCGGGGGTGAGATTGTGGATTCAAGGTCGGGAGTGAGATTGTGGATTTACGGTCGGGGGTGAGATTGTGGATTTACGGTCGGGAGTGAGATTGTGGATTTACGATCGGGGGCGAGATTGTGGATTTACAGTCGGTGGTGAGATTGTGGATTTACGGTTGGGAGAGTGAGATTGTGGATTCAAGGTCGGGGGGTGAGATTGTGGATTCAAGGTCAGGGGTGAGATTGTGGATTCAAGGTCGCGGTGAGATTGTGGATTCAAGGTCAGGGGTGAGATTGTGGATTCAAGGTCAGGGGTGAGATTGTGGATTCAAGGTCGGGGTGAGATTGTGGATTCAAGGTCGGGGTGAGATTGTGGATTGAAGATCGGGGGTGAGATTGTGGATTTACGGTCGGGGGTGAGATTGTGGATTTACGGTCGGGGGGTGAGATTGTGGATTCAAGGTCGGAGGTGAGATTGTGGATTTACGGTCGGGGGTGAGATTGTGGATTCAAGGTCGGTGGTGAGATTGTGGATTTGTGGTCGGGGGGTGAGATTGTGGATTCAAGGTCGGGAGTGAGATTGTGGATTTACGGTCGGGGGTGAGATTGTGTATTCAAGGTCGGGGGTGAGATTGTGGATTTACGGTCGGGGGTGAGATTGTGGATTCAAGGTCGGGGTGAGATTGTGGATTTAAGGTCGGGGGTGAGATTGTGGATTAACGGTCGGGGGTGAGATTGTGGATTCAAGGTCAGGGGTGAGATTGTGGATTTACGGTCGGGAGTGAGATTGTGGATTCAAGGTCGGGGTGAGTTTGTGGATTTACGGTCGGGGGTGAGATTGTGGATTTACGGTCGGCGGTGAGATTGTGGATTTACGGTCGGGGGTGAGATTGTGGATTCAAGGTCGGGAGTGAGATTGTGGCTTTAAGGTCGGGGGTGAGATTGTGGATTTACGGTCGGGAGTGAGATTGTGGATTCAAGGTCGGGGTCAGATTGTGGATTTACGGTCGGGGGTGAGATTGTGGATTTACGGTCGGGGGTGAGATTGTGGATTTACGGTCGGGGGTGAGATTGCGGATTCAAGGTCGTGGTGAGATTGTGGATTCAAGGTCGGGGGTGAGATTGTGGATTCAAGGTCGGGGGTGAGATTGTGGATTCAAGGTTGGGGTGAGATTGTGGATTTACGGTCGGGGTGAGATTGTGGATTTACGGTTGGGGGAGTGACCGTGGGTCAGGGATTCGATCGCGGGGTGGGTCCAATCACGGGGAGGGAGGCAGGATATCTTGAGGGGCCGGGGAGGAAGCACTCCCCATCCACCTGGCCCACAAGCCTTGCTATAAAAAGCACTTAGTTATTGGATTGGGCTGTTCTCGCTTTCTTGCAGCTGCCGGATTTCCCGAGCCCTGGGAAACCCAGCCCGCAGCACTTAAATTTAAAACTGTGGTAAAACCTGAGGATCACAGCCTCATTAAAATACTTAAATTATGGACCCACCTCTAGGGAGCAGGTTAATCACCCGCCAACGCCCCCACCCCACCCCCAAGCCACCTCTGTTAAAACTGCAAATGGGCACATTGGAGGTGGGTTTCCTATTTTTGAAATTTTAACCTGTCCCTCTTTGGGAGATAAAACTTTCCTCAATAAATCATGCCAAAACAAAAGCCAAGAGAATTACTTTGGGCTGAAAAGGTTTCTCTCAGTGTGGAGTAAATATAATCTGACAGGGGCCAATAGCGAAAGAAAAAGCACTGAGAACGGGAGTCACGTGACTTTTATTTTTTACAGCGCAAGGAAAAGACCAAATGGTTGGTTCTGCCTCAACAGACCAATGACCGTGCCAGCTGTGCCTCAGTGGGTAGCACCCTTGCTTCTGGGTCAGCACATTGTGGGTTCAAACCCGACTTGAAACTGATATTCCAGCGTAGTACTGTCGGAGTGTACCGTCTTTCAGATGAAACGTTAAACCGAGGCCCCGTCTTCTCTCTCAGGCTAATGTAAAAGATCCTATTTTGAAGAAGAGCAGGGGAGGAGTCCTGGCCAATATTTATCCTTCAATCAACATCTAAAACAGATTATCTGGTCATTATCACATGGTGGTTTGTGGGATCTTGCTGTGTGCAAATTGGCTGCTGGGTTTCCTACATTACAACAGTGACTATACTTCATTAGCTGTAAAGTGCTTTGGGATGTCCGGTGGTCGTGAAAGGTGCTATATAAATGCAAGTTTTTCTTGAATTTTTCCCGTTTCATAAAACACTTAGAAGGGTGGGAGAAGACCACCAGGCCCATTTAATCTACAGCTACGCACAACAATAGTTCCTTTCCTAACCACTCAATCTCCTGGGGGAGGCAAATACAGGAAACTCTTTTTTATCCGGCACCGACGGGACCGGCGTGGTGCCGGTTGATCAAAAAGTCCGGATTACAGAGAGGTATACTTACTAAGGTACGAGAGCCCCGTATACGGCCACAGGTGCAGGAGTCCCTGTTACACGGCACTTGTGCAGAGTCCCGGTTACACGGCCACAGATCCAGGAGTCCCTGTTGCACAGCAACAGGTGCAGGAACCCCGGTTACACGGCCACAGATCCAGGAACCGCGGTTACACGGCCACTAATATAAAGTAAAACTTACCTGAACCTACTCCTGAATTTTGCCGGTTAAGAGAGATTTCCGGATATTTAGGTGCCAGTTAAAAGAGAGTTTCCTGTACGCAGAGAGGAAAACCTGTAGCCAATTCAGGAAAAACTCCAAGAAATCCTGCTCTGACTCTCTAA
Source organism: Somniosus microcephalus (assembly GCF_052327205.1). NCBI lineage: Eukaryota > Metazoa > Chordata > Chondrichthyes > Squaliformes > Somniosidae > Somniosus > Somniosus microcephalus. Next base: position 214,793,583 of record NC_140993.1, on the reverse strand, counting down.
GGCAATCAAGTGAAAATCCGGGAGACTGCAGTCCTCATAAATCCTCACAATCACAACGGCCAGCAACTTATCTATCTATATATATAAACGGATCGTTCTGTCTGTCTGTCTATCTGTCTGTCCTTCTGTCTGTCTGTCCTTCTGTCTGTCTGTCCTCACGTGTGCGTCTGTCCGGCTATGCGCTCGAAAGTTATAGAGCGTACCTACGCGAGCGTTACCTCGAAAGAAAGCCCACCGTTCCAAAACGGTCGTAAGCGTATTTACGTTTCGGCCGGACAAAAATTGCGCCCGCGGTATCCGAAGAACGGTCAAAATTCCGCTCATTAGCATCTCATTATCCGCTCATTAGCAACAGAGTGACCTCGGTCGACCAATCGTACGCCGGGTTCCTGGCGCGTGCGGGCGGGCCCTCCTACAGTCGAGTGACGGGACGATTGACCAATCCTACGCTTCGGTGACCTGACGGTCGACCAATCGGTGCATGTGTGGGCGGGCCTTATCGTTCTGAACCAAGGTGAGTGGCCGCCATCTTGCTTCCATTCTTTTTCCCACTTTCTGCGTCTTTCTTTCCAAATATACATTTCCAGCAAAAAAAAATTGCTTTTATTAAATTGTTTAAAAAAAAATTTCATTCATTTGTAAATATTTTCTCTAACCTGAAGATTCTTTTTCCTACCTTTCCCCGTTTTTGTAAGGCCTCAGAACCTAGGCTCAAAGCCTGGGCCTCTCCTGCCCAGCCACGCCCGAGCTAGGTAATTGTCCCACGGCTTCTGCTAAGCTCGCCCCCGCCCCCCCCGTCACGTTACCCGGGGCAACAGCGTCAGCCACGAGGGTCACGGGACATACAGGGTGCGTGCGCAGGAGCAGCTGAGACGCGGCGTCTCTCTCTGTTCCCCGCTCGGCTCAGGCGGGGGGGCGGGGCTCTCGGGAGTGCGGATCTCGGGCGGGGCTTGGAGAGCGGGAAGGGTTACCGCGGCAACCGGGCCCGCCGGCCGTCTCTCACAGCCGCAATCGGCGGTCTTCAAGCCAGCTCGGGAGGGCGGGGCTCCGGAGAGCGGGAGGGCGGGGCTTGGGAGGGCGGGGGGCGGGGCATCGGGAGATCGGGGGGCGGGAGATCGGGGGGCGGGACATCGGGAGATCGGGGGGCGGGACATCGGGAGATCGCGGGGCGGGACATCGGGAGATCGGGGGGCGGGACATCGGGGGGCGGGAGATCGGGGGGCGGGACATCGGGAGATCGGGGGGCGGGAGATCGGGGGGCGGGAGATCGGGGGACGGGAGATCGGGGGACGGGAGATCGGGGGGCGGGGCTCGAGGACTCCCCATCCCCTCCCTCCCTTCTTCCCCCCTCCCCCCTTCCCTCCTCCCCCTTCCCTCCTCCCCCCCTCCCCATTCCCCCCTCCCCCCATTCCCCCCTCCTTCCCCCCTCCCCTTTCCCCCCTCCCCTCCCTTCCCCCCTCCTCCCCTTTCCACCCCTTCACCCCCATCGCTCTCTCTCTTTCCCCCGTCGCTCTCTCTCTTCCCCCCAGTCACTCTCTCTCTTCCCCCCAGTCGCTCTCTCTCTCTCTTCCAACAACAACTTGCCCGCAAAAGACCCTCGGCACCGCTGGGCACTTCAGCTAGTCTAAAAGGATCGATCTGGCTGTCTGTCTGTCCTTCGGTGTGCGTCTGTCCGGCTATGCACTCGAAAGTTATAGAGCGTACCTACGCGTGCGTTACCTCCAAAGAAAGCTTACGGTTCCAGGACAGTCGTAAGCATATTTACTTTTCGGTCGGACGAAAATTGTTCGCGCCTTATGCAAAAAACCTTCAAAATTAAACTCATTATCTGCTAATTAGCATTGATTGACTGACGTCAAGGTTCGACCAATCCTGTGCCGTCATGATTGACCAATCCTACAGTTCAGTCGCCTGATGGTTGGCCAATCGCTGCGTCTGTGGGCGGGACTAATCGTTTTCATCTCAGGGATCTGGCAGCCATTGCCTCAAGCTAAAAACCCCATTTACTTCCAGCTCAAAATCTGCTAATCCAGCTTCGAAAAAGTTAGTATCTCTTTTAAAAATAACATAAGATTTACCAAAAACATTTTATAAGTACTTTCATTTTCATCTTTCAAGGTATTAAAAGGTAGAAATGTTGCCCGGCAGCAGATTGAGAGAGGGACACAGAGACAGGGCCCAAAAGCCTGGGACTCGATTTAAAATGTTGCCCGGCAGCAGATTCACAGAGGGACACAGAGAGGCCCCAAAGGCTGGGACTCGATTTAAACCGCCCAGCCCAAAACAGCCCTGGCAAAGCCGGGCTCCCCCAGCTAGTCCTTTATAAATGGAAATGTCCTTTTCACTCAGGAAGCGTCTTACACACAGTATAACAAATGAGAATGAATGTTATTCACTTAATAGGAGGAATCTAATTAACTCCCAGCCCAGATTTTCAATTAGTTCTATTTCTAATGATTTTCTGAAACATTAGCCTGTATTACTTTTCCTATAGTTTAGAAGATCACAGTAATCACAATACAGTTGACTGTGTTACTTAATAAGTAGGAACATCAACAGCGATTAAGATTGCTGATATCGAAGTGCTATAGTCCTCAATTTCATTCTTCAAGTAAAGTTAATATTCAGTTACCCGTCAATGAAGTGTGATTTCACAATACTCACTTTGCCAGCAGGTCCATGAGGTATCCTGGTGTTGTGGGGTCAGGTCTTAGTGGAGGTCCCATGACAAATCCTGCGGCTTTGCGCCAGTCTTTGTCCCAATAATGAGACCCATCTGTCCCTAGACTGGCTGCAATGGGTTCCCCAAAGACAACCTTCCCTAGAAATAACAATTTTGTTTGGAAACATATTTAATTAAATAGCGGCGTTGATTTTAAAACTACGCAAAATGAACCATGGTATGAAATAACAAAGAGGGTTTATGAAGGTCGTGCAGTTGATGTGTGCAAAATACTGCGGATGCTGAAAATCTGAAATAAAAACAGAAACTGCTGGAAATACTCAGTAGGTCAGGCAGCATCTGTGGAGAGAGAAACAGAGTTAATGTTTCAGGTCGATGACCTTTCGTCACATTTTAAAGACCTCTATTAGGTCACCTCTGAGTCTTCTCTTTTCTAAAGAAAAAAGCCCCAACTTGTTCAATCTTCCCAATAGCTGTAATCTCCCAGTTCTGGCACCATCCTTGTATATCGTTTTTACACTTTCTCCAATGCTTCTATGTCCTTTTTATAGTATGGTGACCAGAATTGTGTGCAGTACTCTAAATGTAGCCTGACCAAGGTCCTGTACAAGTTGAACAGAACTTCACTACTTTTGAATTCTCTATCCCTAGATAATTTTACCCCATTCAGTTTCTTATTTTGTAAGGTGTAGGTGACGTTTCTGTCTTTCGTACCAAAGTGCATCAGTTCTCATTACAGCTGACACAAAGCTTAGAAATAAACAGTGCGGAGGATAGCAGCAGACTTCAGGAGACATAGACTGGTGAAATGGACAGACACATGGCAGATTAAATTTAATGCAGAGAAGTGTGAAGTGATGCATGTTGGAAAGAAGGATGAGGAGAGGCGATATAAACTAAATGGTACAATTTTAAAGGGGGTGCAGGAACAGGGAGACCTGGGGGTTTGCGTACATAAATCTTTGAAAGTGGCAGGTAAAGTTGAGAAGGCTGTTAAAAAAGCATATGGGATCCTTGGTTTAAGAGAGTTATAGAGTACAAAAGCAAGGAAGTGATGGTAAACCTGGAGTACTGTGCACAGTTTTGGTCTCCTTATCTAAGGAAGGATATACTTGCCTTAGAGGCGATGCAACAAAGGTTCACTAGATTGATTCCTGGGATGAGAGGGTTGTCTTATGAGGAGGGATTGAGTATATTGGGCCTATACTCTCTAGAGTTTAGAAGAATGAGAGGTGATCTCATTGAAACATATAAGATTCTGAAGGGGATTGACAGGGTAGATGCTGAGAGGTTGTTTCCCCTGGCTGGAGTGTCTAGAACTAGGGGGCATAGTCTCAGGATAAAGGGTTGGCCATTTAAGACTGAGATGAGAAGGAATTTCTTCCCTCAGAGGGTTGTGAATCTTTGGAATTCTCTGCCCCAGAGGGCTGTGAATGTTGAGTCTTTGAGTATATTCAAGGCTGAGATAGATAGATTTTTGGACTCTAGGGGAATCCAGGGATATGGGGATCAGGCGGGAAAGTGGAGTTGAGGTCGATGATCAGCTATGATCTTATTGAATGACGGAGCAGGCTCGAGGGGCCGTATGGCCTACTCCTGCTCCTAATTCTTATGTTCTTATATTCTCAATGACAAAAGATGCACGCTGTGGAGTTAAATCTCAGCAGCATGCGGGGAACCCAGACATTGGTAAGTCAGTAAGTAAAAACTCCCCCCGTGATTCTATTCTTGATGGTTTGAATTAATTCCCGTTAACGAAAGCACCATCATGTCAAGGTAGGCATTGAGAATAGTGAGTGAAACTCTTCAGATACTCGTGTTTCTAAATACAACTATGGCCTATGATGGGAGACTGTGGTGTTTAATACAATAATACAAATAGTAATTCTTGGCACAAATTATTTTACTGATGCTAGTTATATAAAATGGGGGTGAAATTTGATTCAGCACAAAAACCATCATGGAGATCGCGATGATTGATCTGCCCGCACCCGTTGAAGGGAGTTCAGGCAGCACGTTAAAATTCGTGCTGCTTGCTACTTTACATGATTGCAGCACACAGCCCAGCGCTGCTGACAGGCTGTGTGCTCGGCAGGGGGCCGAACTTCGCGATGTTCGCGTGAGGCTAGCTGTACGTAAAGCTAGCCTGCACCTCTTAAAGCTAGCCTGCACCTCTTAAAGCTGAGCTGCCTTCTGGTGATCAAAAACTTTGCTTCAGCACAAACCCAAATGGTTCAACAGGCCAGGGAAAGGGCAACCAGGGTCTCGATCGCAGCACTCGAGGTCATTGTGCAGGGGGTGAACACTCAAAGAGAGAACCTCTACCCACAGGAGACCAGGAGGCCCTCCAGAAACACTGTAAGAAGGATGTGGGGCCAGATTGCAGAGGTGGTCAATGCCAACAGTGTCGCTCCCACCACCTGGCTCCAGTGCCCAAAGAAGTTTAATAACCTCAGACCAGCGGTCAAGATCAGTGAATGCATCTTCAAAAGCCGTCTCCTAACAACTGCACCACTAGCCTCACACACTGCTCAATGCACGATCCCCCTCCCCATCACTCACCTACCAACAATCTCTGCCAAACACAAGGCACACCTCACATTCCTAGCTTCACCTCACCCGCACACACTTACCACTGCTGCAAGCCTCACACCCACATCTCACAGCTTGCACACACTGCCAGCTATTCAACCATGACAGTTACATCACCCAAACACATTACACCACACTCACTGACACACTTCCCCTTCTCTTGCAGGAAAAGGGGGTGCATAACCGGCACCAGCAGATCAGCAAGGGACAGGCTCGCCTGCTTCACCTCACCCCCTTGATGGTGCTGGCCATTCTTGGCAGGGGCATGGCTGAGCCTGCGGTGCGGCTGAAATAATACAAGATGCCAGTATCCTCATATGTTATCCTCCTTCTCACATCCCACTTCCCCCTCATCCCACAATCTCTTCTGATTTACAAGCTGCACATGTTGTAAACAGGCAGCTCTTGCTTTCCCCCGCTCCCCTTACCACAACTCCACCCTTGTGCCTTTCTCATTTCAGACGCCCATGAAATCCAGCCTGCCCAGCCTGTGGTTGAACAAGAGGAGGGAGAGGAGAGTGAAGAAGAAGAAACAAAACTGACATTCGATTTCACATTCCCAGCCACCAGCTCCCTGAGGTCATCCTGCAAGGCCATTTGCAGTGTCCCTCACTGAAAGTCAGCAGCCTTCCACCCACCATGCTGCAGCCACTGGGGTAACACTGCATAGGAGCACTAGGATAGGCAAAGGCACATGCAAGACAGTCACTAAGGAAATGCACAAGGGTGATTAGTTGATTTTTTGATGTAATATTGGATGCATATATGGATAAAGTTGGATTGGAATGTTTGCTTTGTGGTGTCTTTTATTTTAGCACTGTGGCCAAGAGGACGCTGTGATGGTCAGTAACAGAGGGAAGGTAACGTGTGGGACTAATGTTGAATGGAGAATTGGGGTTGTGTTCACTGATGATTCAATCCTGGATATCCCGGCAAGAAAGGGGTTGTCTGGGTTGCCTCCTTGCTTCTGCTTCCTCCTCCTCCGCTTCCACCTCCTCCTCTTCGCTTCCGCCTCTTCTGCCTCCTCCTCTTCCCTCTGCGAGCAGTTTTCCCCCTTTGCCAGAACTGCTCCATCTCCCTGTCATGCTGCAGCCAAACAGGGACTGCAGCTAGAGCCCCCAGGACTGGGAGCAAGTGGTGTTCTCAGAGGCCGTCCTTTAAGAGCCAAAACCTTGCAAGCGTCCAGCAGCACTCTCTGCACTCCCTTCACACTTTAACAACTTTTTAAATGGCTTACCCCAAGCCACTACCCAAATAAACTGTACAGGAACCAGTACAAAAGCAAAAATTTAAACTTACCTCAAAGTTGCGCGAAGGGGGTCCGTCATGCAGCTGAACGCATGTTTAGCTGTGCATCTTTGGAGAGGGTGTACATTCGTGTGGCGATATCCAAATTAGCAGGTTGTGCCAAATCAGTGTTGCACGCTGATTAGTGTCACAATCTGCCACATTACCATTTTTCTAGCGAATGCAGGCAATGGGCGCGCGGCCGACCTGCCCACAATGACGCCCGCTGTGGGACGTGGCCATTTTTATGTCAAAACCAGCCTTAACAGCCGATGCCAAGGTGCCGAATTTCATGGTAACTGTGTATATTAAATAGTCCAGAATAGTTATTTTTCTTGCCCTTCTTTAGTTCCGCTGGCCCATGCACCATTTCCCAGTTAAAAGGGTGATCTGTTCTAGTCCTCTTTCTATACTGCCAAACAGCCTCTATTCAACTGGCCTTTTATTACTCACTCTCTGAGAGAGAATCACACCTAGCTTCCACTCAGCAATTTCCTCCATCAGTGCTGCTTTGATCTGGAATTAGCCAGGGGGAGCTACAGATTCTTCAAATGAGACAAATCAAAATAGTAAAGTCATAAATCATCAATGCACAGTGATACAAGCTCTACATGACTCGGTTAGTGCAGTGTCATTCTTCACAGAATAGATTTTAACCTTTAACCAGTAAGGTACCACCGGATACATCTTCAATTAAAACGTACGCCCTCGACAGTCAAGTATGGTATCCGGTGGCCCCTATGAGGCATGTAACCTTTACTGTATTCAACACAGGATGGTAGATACATTCTACAATTAGTGCTCAAGATCTGACATGTTGGAAGTAAATTTTTTGTCAACTTTCATTCGAAGTTAATATTTAGCACTTCATATATTTACTTACGTGTTGTTTTGATGAAGGGTCTCTATCCAACACATTAATCTCACTTTGACAGATCTGCTGTGCATTTCTAGATTTTTCAGATTTTATAGCTAGTTTGGCAATACGTTTTACTGGTAGATCATTATTATAGACTGTGTGCATATAAAAGGACCAGTTTGCAATATTTGCACTCTCTTTCATTTAGTCACACACTCTGCATTATTTCTTCACACAATAACAAAATACTGTGGTGCTGGAAATCTGAAACAACAACAGAAAATGCTGGAAACACTCAGCAGGTCAGGCAACTGGTTCTGACGAAGGATCATTGACCTGAAACGTTAACTGTTTCTCTCTTTACAGATGCTACCTGACCTGCTGAGTGTTTCCAGCATTTTCTGTTACTATTTCTGCATTATTTCTTGATATGTTCCATTGGCTGCTTAATTTACCATTGGCAGTGAATTACACCGAATAAAGGAGAAAGTGGCATTCTGACAGTTCACTGGTAGCTGTGCATAATTACAACATAGAATCATAGAATGATACAGCACAGGAGCTCATTTGGGCCATCGTGCCTGTGCCGGCTCTTTGAAAGATATCCAATCAGTCCCACTCCCCAGCTCTGTCCCCATACTCTTGTCAATTATTTCACTTCAAGTATTTATCCAATTCCCTTTTGAATGTCACTACTGAATCCGCTTCATCCACCGTTTCAGGCAGTGTGTCCCAGATCACAACAACTTGCCACTGCATACTTCCCTCCAGTCTGAAAAACAACCGTTCACCACTACACTCTGCTTCCTGTCCCTTAGACAATTTTGTATCCATGCTGCCACTGTCCCTTTAATCCCATGGGCTTTAATTTTGCTAACAAGTCTATTAATGCCCCCGGGAGAAGGGCCTCTGTGGGTGGAGAGTTGCACTATTTGCCCATTTCTGCCCGCTGATTGCCAGTGAAATTCTTACGCCTGGTAAAAGCAGGCATCAGGCCAGCTTTTACCAGCATAAGAGTTTTAAAAAATAGAAAAATAAAATGTTATCACTCATTTATACATTAAAAACCCTGTCCAATAAGGTAAGTTTATTTTTAGCCCCATAAAGTATATTTTTTTAAATTTCAAAAAATTAAATTTTTGTTTAAAATATTGAATTAAATGGCATTTTAATTCATTTTAAATATGTAATTTAAAAATTTTTAATTCATGAGTTGGTGTATTTTTTAAGTGATTCCCCATTCATACATATTGTAATTCCATACGTACGCAACTCCCATAAGTATGAATGGGGATTCCCTTCTTTTATTGGTTCGCCTGGCCTCTGCCCGCGCGTACCCGGAGAGGCCCAGGATCGCAAGCCTCCGTACCTCCAGGGCCACCAAGTACATTCGTAGATCTTTTTTTACAGGTCAGAGGCGTCCGATTGCAAATGTTGGGCCAATATTTTACTAATCTGCAGGGCTATTGACCATTCTGGTAAGTCCCCTGGAAGTCCTTTGGAGAGGCCAGAAATTGTACCAGGATGTGGATCCAACAGGCCTCAGCCTTTGTTGGTAGTTTCTGTGGGGACTTGATTGAGACAGAACTTCCATCTGCCCCCAAAATGGCCCTCAATGTCAGGAATGTCTTCATTCTCAGCCTGGTTTATGCAAAGCAGCCAGTATACCTGCATTAACCAGCCAAACAAGCCATTAGCCAGAGGGTGCAGACATGAGTGTTAGCCAAAAATGCAAACATTGCCAGAAAATCAGCCCCCCTTTACACGGGACCCAATTGGCCCTTTAAAAAAAACTGTTGTGCCAGTAATGTCAATGATTCTGCAGAACTTGCCCCAAATATAGCTGCTACCCTTTGTTTATGGCTCAAATGCTTTTGGATCAACTGTTTGATTTGACACCAGTTTTTGGGCCATTCACTTCGGTCCCCAAGCTTAACATGCAAAGGCTAAAACACTTCACATAAGAACATAAGAGCATAAGAATTAGGAGCAGGAGTCGGCCATTTGGCCCCTCGAGCCTGCTCCACCATTCAATAACATCATGGCTGATCATCGACCTTAACTCCACTTTCCTGACCTATCCCCATATCCCTTGATTCCCCTAGAGTCTAAAAATCTATCTATCACAGTCTTGAATATACTCAAAAACTGAGCATCCACAGCTCTCGGGCAGAGAATTCCAAAGATTCACAATCCTCTGAGTGAAGAAATTCCTCCTCATCTCAGTCTTAAATGGCCGACCCTTTATCCTGAGATTATGCTCCTTAGTACTCGATTCTCCAGCCAGGGGAAACAACCTCTCAGCATCTACCCTGTCAATCCCCCTCAGAATGTTATATGTTTCAATTAGGTCACCTCTCATTCTTCTAAACTCCAGAGTATAGACCCATTTTACACAATCTCTCCTCATAGGCCAGCCCTCTTATCCCAGGAATCAATCCAGTGAACCTTCGCTGCACCGTGTCTGAGGCAAGTATGTCCTTCTTCAGATAAAGAGACCAAAACTGTGCACCGTACTCCAGATGTGGTCTCACCAAAGCCCTGCACAATTGTAGTAAGACTTCCTTACTCTTAAGAGCAGGGATTAATATTGTGAAGAATGTTTGAGAGCAAAACATTAGAAGCAAAGTTTGTAAATTAACATCTTTACGTCACCATACCAGTAAACATTTCCAAGTCAGTCTGATTGGTGCTTCTGTCCAGGAAGAAAGATGAATGATTATTTCTGTTAAATCATAGCTTTTCCTGCTTTTTGTTTTTAATTCAGTAACACAAATTGTGTACATGTGAAAAAGTGCTGCATTTCTGACATGTTACATGGGGGGGGGGTGCTGGTTCAAGAAGACAACGTTTATTAATGGAAGTGATTGTAGTTGAAAATGCCCGTTTTTGTTCAATTCTTCTTAATACTGTGAACTAAAGAACGACAGCACTTTGGCCTAGAAATTGGGTATAGCCCCGCTTGAGGCGTTAGAACTGGCGATGCGCTAAGTTTATAGCCAGACGAGAGCTATCCGCGCCTGGGGCGATATTGGGTTGCTTCGCCCCCAAAGGGGATTCAGGCGCTAAATCAGCCGTTGCACGGTGCTCTTAAGGCGCAAAAGGTCAGGCGCTACTCAATTTCGACACGGACTGGCGCAGCGCAGGTGAACTCAATTACGGCAAAGCACGAGACCTGCAGGCGCCGGCCGGCTCTTAAAGGGGTGGGTCAGTCAGACTGAGCTTCAACACCCAACGCCCTGTAGGCCTCAGATTGGGCGCTCGCCCTTGTCTGGCGGTACAAAGTTCATCATTATGGAGAAGGTTAGGCAGAGAGCAGAGCGCTTCAGCACTGAGGCTCTGTACCAATTGGTGGCTGCAGTTGAACACCGTCGACAGGTGCTGTACCCGGATAATGGCAAGAGACCAAATCAGAAGGCTTACCGACGATCTTGGAGGGAGGTTGCTGTGAGGGTCAACTCCAGCAGCATGGCGACCAGGACCCCTGTTCAGTGCAGGAAGAAATTCAATGACCTCACACGGATCGTTAGGGTGAGTGATGGTTTACCAAACTTGTGCTTCCCTCCATCTGCAGCTGACTTCGGGCACCCTGCTGCAATGATGCGCCACTGGCCATCTGTCAGTATGCACCCATGGCCCTTTCTGGGCAGACACATGGACAGATGTCTCAAGGCCTCATGTAAGGGCTCTTGCACAATGGGGGGCATGCGATGATGTCTCAAGACCTCATGTAAGGGCTCTTGCACAATGGGGAGCATGCGATGATGTCTCAAGGCCTCATGTAACAGAACCTCCCCTTCTTTCCCCTGCAGTCGAAGATGGCGCAGATTAGAAAAGAACAGCGTCAAACCGGTGGCGGACCTGCACAAGTGGTCACTCTCACGGATCTGGAGGAGAGAGTGCACCAGATACTTGGAGGACGTCTGTCTGGTCCAGTGACCACTGCATCTGCCGACCCCATTACTGACAGCGAGGGTAAGACTCTCACCTTTTCCACCTGTTGCCTTCCACTTGGTCCCCCCGCCAGCATGCATCCTCAGTGTGCAGCCATGTCAGAGCCATGCCGCAATCTGGCATGCCTTTCAGCAAACCTGTCCTTTTGCTAAAGCCACTCTTCCACCTCCCACTTTCAGATGAAGCAGCACCAACTTGGGCTCAACGCGCTGAAGCTGCCAGTGCCAGTGCCACCGGAGGCGAGGACCAGGAGGAATCCGGACCAGCCGTTGCAGAATCCGGGGAGCTGAGACATCTGCAGACTGGGGATAGTAGTCCCCTGGAGGGGAGGGGGGGTGGCTCTGAGGATGAACCAGTTGCCGGACCAAGCGGCATGGAGCAACGCAGGGGGGATAGGCAAGTTCGGCCACCGTCTCCTCGCAGGGCAAGGCAGGTCATCATGACTGCTGCACAGAGTGCAGATGAGGTCCGGCGCCTGGCAGAGATGAGCAAACAGGCCCGGGTCAGACACACGGAGCTGATGGCTGCAGTGGAGAAGATGCCTGAGTCAATAGATTCATTGGCTAGGAGTATGTTGGACTTCGGGGCAACAATGGAGAGGACTCTGCAGGGCTTTGGCGCAACAATGGAGAGGTCTCTCCAGGTGTTCGGGGAAACAATGGACAGGTCTATCCAGGGCCACAATGGACAGGACTATCCAGGGCTTCGGCCCAACAATGGAGAGGACTGTCCACGGCCTTGAGTCGGCAATGGAAAAGACTGTTCAGGGCTTCAGACAATCCCTGGAAAGGTCTGTGCAGGGCTTGTCCGAGGCAGTGGAGCGGTCGGCTCCTGCCTTGTCCGAAGCCATGGGAAGAACTGTCCAGGACTTCTCCGAAGCACTGGCACCTGGCACACAGGTCCTCACTGTTGCCACGCATTCACTTGCTGGGCTCCTCCACAGCCAGATTGACGCAACGCGATGTCTCACTGCAGCCACCCTCTCTGCATCAGATAGGATCACCCCGGGCCCTTCCACTCCCGTACAAGGCCAGGAATCCGTGGAGCCTGCGATTGTGGCGGATGAGCCGAGCCGCTCCCCTCAGATAGCCAGTGTGTCGTCCGACCATGGTGCAGGTGTCCTCTCTCGGCAGGAGACCATTGCACATGCCAGCACTGGGACGCCTGCATTGCAGCTGCCACCACCTGCAGGCCACACTGCTCCCAGCCATGCTCAAAGCAAGCATCCCGCGTCCGCACCCTCCAAGCCCAGAGGTCGGCCAGGCCGTACCTCAGGGGCTTCTGCGCTTCCAGACAGTCGGCAAGCGTCCCCCAGCCTTGAGGCCGCCACTGGGGTGCAATTACGTAGGAGCAGCAGGGCGGGAAGGGGCCGGGCGCGAACGAGAAGTCGTTCTCCCTCAAGGGGCCAGTTGTAGAGGGAGGTGCTGAGACGTTTGTTTGTCCAAATTCACGGACACCCTCACCTGCTGTTATAGGTGCAGATTTTTGTTGAGTTTTGCTGCTTTGCCGAACAGGTCACTTTTATTTTGGCAGTGATGGTTTCTGCTCACTTTACGTTGTTTAGCTGTAATGAAAGACTTTTGTGTCAATAAACAGAAGTTTAAATGTTGCTTGGTGCATGTGACTACTTTCAGTGATGCTGGCATGCAGAGGCCCTCAAACATCCAAAGTGCCCATGAGGTAAGACGCTCATCATTCTGCCACAGGGGCGTCGAGACGAGTCCAGAGGAGCCTCTGACGAATGGACCTTCCACTTTCAGCAGCCCTTCCATCTTCCTCCTCCTCCTCCTCCTCCTCCGCCTGCTCTTCCTCCTCCTCCTCCTCCTCCTCCTCATACTCCTCCTCCTCCACCTGCTTGTGCAGGGTCCGAGGGAAGGTAATGAATGGACGCGTTCGCCTATAAAGGGCATCTGTCACTTGTCGGATGCAACAGCGGACTGCAGCCTGAGCGACAGTCGCATTGTCCCCAATGGCTGACTGAAAGGAGCCATTGGCATAAAAATGGAGGCCTTCAGTCAGTGTAGCCATCACGGACAGAGAGGTTCTGCAGCATTCACGCGGCTGCAGATCCTGACCAAGTAGGTGGCACAGATCAGTAACAATGTCCCTCCAGATTCAGAGCCTTCGCAAACACTGCTCCTCCGACATGTCAAGGCTTGTCACCTGCTGCCTAAAGACCCTCGCAGCCTCCCGTCGGATTGGCCGACCTCCATTGCCCCTCCTCCTTCTGGCCAATCCCGGCCCTCTCTCCCGCCGTCTCTCTGCCCCTTCACAGTGTTGGGCGATGAGGCCGTCGCCCTCCAAACAAGCTCCCATTCCGATGCGAGTTGGTCAAAAGGCTTTTAGGTGTGGTGCTGCAAGTGCTTCGGACAGGGTTGAAGGTCCCAAGTACTGTAAAGCTCAAATCCCAGAACTCCGCTCCACATTAGCTCACCAACTCTCTCCAGCAGCGATCGCAATGAGCAGGCCAAGTGGCAGAAGATTCTGCACTAGAGCTGTCCCCTTTAAATAGCGCCGCCCTACTCCGAGAAGGGCCTGTTAGCCCTCCTTCGAACTGTCACTAATAGCGCTGGGCGCTAAGGCTCCGGGCGCCACCCAATATGCGCTCAGGCGCTCCTAAAAGGCGTTGCACACTGAAATGGCATCATGAGCCGTTTGCGCTCGCGGGCGCGCGCAAACACTTAGCGCAGGCGCTAAATGTATAGTCAATTTCTGAGTTGGCGCTATCCTCATAGCGCTCGCCCCAACATAGGGCTTCGCCCCAATTCTAGGTCTCTTTAGGCACTCAGCGCCGGCGCTACCAACCCAATTTCTTGGCCTTTATATTTGTTGGGTGTCTGATTGCATTGTGATTAATATTCTAATTACTTATGTGGACGTCCAGCACGTCAGCGCTATAGGAAAGCCGCTGCTCCTGCTGCTTTGCAGCCACTGCTATAGTGACATGAGGGATGGGCCAATACTTTGAAAACTTTTAAATTAATACAAATTGCACGGATAGGCCTTTTTCAGCTCACCTTGGGCTTTTGGATTGTTTGTCGATGCACAACCGTGTAACTGAGTGATGTTTCCGAAATGTTAATGCATTATTATGCAGTTCTTTTTTATCCCAGTCATTTCTGACAAGTAATTTATTTTAAATAGAGTTTGTACATGTTTGTAAAAGCTTTTAATTCATTCTACCGTAAACAAACTTGCAGAATGGACATGTAAATGACAAATTAATTTCCATATCGATAAGTGTGAGGTGGTGCATTTTGGTAGGAGGAATAACGAGGCGACCTACTCCTTGGAAAATAAGGCCTAGAAATTCATTATAGCCACTTTTGGGGCGGTAAAGTCGGGCGGCCGCTAAAGTTTGCGCCCGGCGCAAATTCGAGGCCACTTCTCCGATATTCATTAGCTTCGCCCTAAGAGTTTGCTCGAGCGCTAAAACTGGCGATGCACGCCTCTCTTTAGGCGCTAAGCCGGAGGTGCTGAGCGAGAGCGCCGAGGCCGGGCGCAGCGCAGGTGCGGCCATTTCTTGATTGACAGCAGACACCCTGGCGCCGGCCAGCTCTTAAGGGGGAAGGGTCGACTTGGTCTGCTGCCACGCCCTGGATAGTGGAGCCCTGCAGCTAGGCCTGAACACTGCTGCTGGACCCAAATAGCGCCTGAAACCATGGAGAAGGCCCGTGAACGAGCGCAGTGCTTCTCAGAGCTTGATCTGAGGGTGCTGGTTGGTGCTGTGGAGAAGAGACGCCATATTTTGTTTCCGGACAATGGCAGGAAGCCGCCGGCCCGCGTCTACCGGAGAGCCTGGAGGCATGTCGCCACCAAGGTGTCATCCAACAGCGAGGTCCCCAGGAGCGGTGTCCAATGCCGCAAAAAGCTAAATGACCTCGCCAGGATTGTCAGGGTGAGTACCCTTTCCAGTGCCCTCCTCATCCTTGCATGTGCACCTCACATTATGGGCAAAGGGACCTGAAAGCCCTAATGGCCAGCCCTCATGCAGCAGCTATGGGACACTCATGAACATCAATTGCACATTGTGCACTTAACACACTGGCCAGGCTATTCGACCATGGGAGGCAGTGCACACAAGATCAGGGCTACACACTGGCCAGGCTATTCGACCATGGGAGGCAGTGCACACAAGATCAGGGCTACATACTGTACTTAGAGGCTGTCCTTTCTCTTGCAGGCCAAGCTGGCCAATAATAAGAGGAGCCGGACTGCGACCGGGGGAGGCGGACCCTAGATCCAGCCGCTCACCGAGCTGCAACATCGCGTGGAGCGCATCATGGGTGGCCGGGTGATTGGCCCCGTTGCATCTGGAGATGCCGACCCTGGTCTGGGCACCAATGGTAAGGACATCACCTTTTGGACCTCTCTCGTCCCACTTGCGCATCAGATCTACATCCTTTGCCACTGTCCGACCAATGCGCTGAATGCCACCACTCATGCATCCCTCGCTGACGCCCTCTCCTCACTCTAAAGCTACTCTTGTGCCTTCCTGCTTTCAGATGGTGAGGAGGAGGTCCCTGAAGTTGCCAGTGACAGCCCCTCAGAAGAGGAGGAGGAGGAGGAGCAAGAGGAAGGCGGGTGGAAGCTCAGCGGCCTTCTCCCCAGAGGGGGGAAGGGTCGGAGGGGAGTCCAATTGCTGGGCCCAGCGGCGTCCAGCAACACAGGAAGGGTCGGCCAGCTCAGCGGCCTTCTCCCCAGAGGGAGAGTCCGGCCTCCAGTCCGGAGACGGCCAACGCCGAGGAGATGCGCCGCCTCGAGGACATGTCCGCGGACTCGGAGCGCCGGCACACGGAGCTCACGGGGGTAGTGGCATGGTTGCCTGAGGCCATCGAGTCCCTGTCTCGGAGTGTGACCGAGTTCGGGGCCTCACAGGCCACCAGTCGGGCGGAATTCGGGGCAGCTCAGGCAGCGAGTGGCCAGGTGATCAGTGGTGCCGTGCAGTCGCTGGGTGCTCTGATGCAGTCACTGAACAGGTCAACACGGGCACTCACTGCTGCCACACTCGCTGTGTCAGCCAGGCATCGCCAGGGCACCCGGCGCGCTGCAGCAGCACAGCGGTCTGTCCCTCGGCAGATTAGTGCGCATGCTGCAGTGCTGGCCCGGCCGAGTGCCAGTGTCTCAGGCGACCAGCGAGCGCCTGCCATCCGCCAGCTTGCCCCCATTCCTCCAGCTGCCACTGCCACTCCCCCAGTGGAGCTGCCAGGAGCTGCTGCAGTGAATGATGCTGGCCAGCCACAGCTGCAGCATTCACCAGGCGGCCCCTCGACGGCCAGACCTCATCTAGGCCGACCCCCAAGGGCATCTGCCGTCACGACATGTGCCCCTCAGGAGCCTGCCCCCAGCCTTGCAGCAGCTAATGGCCTCACTTTGAGGAGGAGCAGCAGGGCGTGCAGGGGCTGCCAAAGTTTGCAGAAGGCATCGCCCTCGCGGGCCACTAAGTAGAGGGTGTGTCCAAATGTTGTGTTTTCTGGAATGTGTGTTTTGTGAATGCTCCCCAGGTTGTGGGAGTGAGTCATGTGTGTGAGTGTTTTTTGGGGGTTTTGTCTGTTTTTGGTTTTCATGTGGGAAGGGCCCTGAGTTTGTACAATAAACCATTTTATTTATTCACATTGTCCATGTTTGATCTTTGAAGTGTTTGTTGCCTTAACCGGCTGACGGCTTGCGGAGCGGCTGCAATCATGTTCTTTCATTGGCACAAGCCATTCCCTGACAGGGGGCCTAGAAGTGACGGTCAATAAGCCGCCGACGGGCGGCCCTTGGACCTTCTGCCTCCCTCCTGGGCTGGTACTCCTCGTCCTCCTCCTCCTCCTGCTCCTCCTCCTGAGGTGGTGGTCCAACGTGAGGTGGCAGTGCCTGAGTCCTGCGGATAGCCAGGTTGTGCAGCATGCAGCAAACGACGACGAATTGGGAGACTCGCTCCTGCGAATACTGGAGGGCTCCCCCCGGAGCGATCCAGACAGCGGAACCATTGCTTGAGGACGCCGATTGTTTGTTCTATGATGTTCCTAGTCGCTTGATGGCTCTCGTTGTATGCCTCTTCAGCAGGGGTCGTGGGCGCGCGGAGCGGGGTCATGAGCCAGGTACACAAAGGATAGCCTTTGTCCCCGATAAGCCATCCTCTTGGGTGAGGCTGTGCCTGGAACATGTCAGCCACAGTTGTCGGTCGCAGGATAAAGGCATCGTGGCTGCTGCCTGGAAAGCTAGCATTGACAGCTAGGATGCGCTGCCTGTGGTCACACACCAGCTGTACGTTGAGGGAATGGTAGCCCTTCCGGTTGCGGTAATCCTCGGCATGCTCCAGAGGTGCCCGCAAAGCCACATGCGTGCAGTCAATGGCGCCCTGCACCATGGGGAAGCCCGCTATTCTTGCAAATCCCACTGCACGCTGCTGCTGCTTCTCCAGGGTCATGGGGAAGGAGATGAATTGACGTCTCCTTCTGAAAAGGGCATTGGTCACCTGGCGGATGCAGCAATGCACGGCGAACTGGGAGATGTTAGCGATGTCCCCAGCAGCAGATTGGAAGGAGCCGGTGGCATAGAAGTTGAGAGCCACCGTCATCTTCACTGCCACCGACAGAGACGTCCTGCGCATCAGCTGTGGACGCAGATCTCTGTGCAGCAGCTGGCAGATGTCTGCAACCACCTCCCTTCTGAATCGCAGCCTCCTAACACACTGCGCGGCAGACATGGTCAGATAGGAGGACTGCTGGCGGTATACCCTGGGTGGGTAAGGCCTCACTTGGCGACGCCTGTTGCCCCCTCTGCGTCTAGCCAGGGCTGCCACTCTCTCACGGCGTCTGTAAGCCCTTCCGGCATAAGGCTGAAACTCAGCGTTGGCACCCAATGCAGCCCCCATTATATGCTGGCAAACACTGAGATCTCAATGAAGGCAAAGATAATTGCTAAGCTCTGGCCTGAGCCAAAAATACCTGTCCTAGTGTTGGGCCAAAGCAGTAAGCTCTCCTCCTTGGTCTCTCTCCAAAAAACCGTTGCACAAGAGTGAATGCTGCAAAATGGCTGGCCTTTATAGTGCAGGGTAAGTGCCCTTTAATTTGCGCTCCCCGCGGCCTCCCTCAGCTGTGTACCGTTCCACTTCACAGTCGTTAGGGCCGCCCGGCGCACAATGGGGCGGCGCGAGTGAAGTTCCGGTTCCGGGCGCACAAAGGGCGTTGCACGACAAAATGACGTCATGATCTGCACGCGCAGCAGGGCGCGCGCTAAGACTTTGCGCCGGCGCTAAATGTCTACTGAAGTTGGGGCGAGGCGCAGATCGCGCTGCGCCCGGGCGCTAAGCGCCTAGCGCTCGAGATCTACTCCTCCTAAGGCGCTAACGGCTGGCGCGCCCAGCTGAATTTCTAGGCCTAAGAGTCTAAATGGAGTAGAGGTGGAAAGGGATCTCGTGGTACAGATTCACAAATCATTAAAAGTAGCAATGCAGGTTAAAAAAGCCATAAAAGTGCAAATAAAGCACTGGGATTCATTTCTAGAGGAATAAAATTCAAAAGCAAAGAAGTTTTATTAAACTTGTATCGAACTTTGTCTGATTGTCTCATGATTTGAGACGGTGGGGTGGCAATATGGCATTACTGTAAATATGCTTTTAAGTGGTGGCTGTTGCTGCCGTTGTTGTCAAAGTTGTTGCTGTAAACGTTGTTGTTGTTAAAGGAAAATTTGCCCACGGACGAGCAGGTCGCACTCAAAGGAGTTTGTGGCCCACTCAGTACAAAAAAAAGTTAGAGGGAACATTGCCTGTGACAACCCTTTTACATGGTTCATATCAAATTAGCCTCAAAATCACAGACAGGACAATCTCAGCCCCAATCTCTTAGAAAAATCTTACAGTGTATGCAAGGTGACTGGAAACATTAAGTAAGCTGAATAATGAAAATTGAAATATTGGAAAAGTATTTTATACTTTAAATCAGGATTACAGATTTACATGTTGTTATTTACAAGAGTCCTGATGAGTCCTGTCCAGTGTAAACAGGTTCAGCCCAAGTTTGAGTCCAAGTCGTGGGTCAGTAAGGGGAACTGCAACTGGTGTGAAAACTCCTGGATGGGTGTTGGGTGGGGTTGGGGGTGGGCTGGAAGAAATCTGCCAGGATTCCTGCTCCTGTTCACAATCCGCCAAGCTCCTTCTGGAAAGTGTGCACGTGTGGGCACTTGGCTGTGATCACTCCCTGTCCCCATAGTTGAGTGGTCTGTCAACAATCACAGTCTCGGCATATACAAGAGTATAGGAGTACTGCCTATGGAGTTATAGGTTGAATTCACCCAATGGTTCCAAGGGAGGGGGTATGCACAAAGGATGTGCGGATCAGAGATAAGCTACAAAACTAGCATTGACAGTTCCTTCGAGTGTCACTCCCACTGGGAGCGAGGGATCAGTGAGTTAACCCTGACATTCCAGTATGTAACACTGCCATTGAGTCAGATGGGGAGAAATGTCAGAAAATTGGGGGAAAAAATAAACATTCATTATTTGTCAACCAGCTATGTAAGAAAGAAAAAGGATTAAATGTCTACAGTTTCTCACCTTCTCTCCGTGCCCTGACAATCACATTAGCTGCAGATTTACTCATTACATGGACTATATAGAGTGGGCAGTTAATACAACTGGCTATAGTAATTGCCCTCTGTGTGGCTTCAGCCTCCACCTCCTCAGGTCGACAAAGTGCATGACCCTCAGGCCCAGTGATTCCCATTGCGAGAATCTTTTTTGCACCCTGCAAAAAAAAATGATGGGTGGCATATTATTTTAAGAATTTAGTTGTACTGTGTATAGTTTTTAAGGTTTCTCTCTGTTTGATATTATTGTGATAGAAAGTAAAAGTCTTCTATAACTTACATTAGTCTCACAATTCTCCATGCATTTCTCTATTAGTATTATTTTCTGAAGGTGTTTATTAGAAATTGAAAGATACTGGGATCTCAGAAAAGTCTGGTTTCCTAAAATCCCACTGAAAGACCATCGCCAGGCAATGTCATGTTTTTCCAACACTTCCTGTCTTTATATCCCTCAAGTTCTAGATGTATAAACCTCTAAATAATATGGCAATTCAGTTTACACAGAACTGTTATATTTGAGGGGATAAATCCACTCAGTTAGATGGAAACAGAATCTTATTTTATTCCCCATCTCCAATTTTTGAACTTATTTCCACTCTACTTTGATTTCCCTAAACCATTCACCATTTGATGACCAACTGACCAGGCAAGAGGCCTAGTCCAAGGCCCCTGCTAATGGTGCTCTGTAACCAGCTGCTAGGATGTACACAAGAGCAGGTGGGTGACTCACATTACTTCTGACTCTCACCCTCTCTGTAGGGAAGCACAGACGTCTGCTCAGTATCTCTCCAATGGGCTAATCGAGATGATGCCCTTATGAAGTGGGGGATAATGAATCTGCATCTTAGCACTCTGATGCTGCAGTGGTACAACTGCATTGTTCACTGGTGGTAAGCTTCCAAAACGTAAGGTTTAAGATTCCCTAGGCAACCCAGGGGTATGTGCACTCCAACAGCAGGCCTCCGGAACATTCCCTGTTGCTTATTTGATTGTGGAGAGACAGAAAGAGAGCACAAAATCCCCTAACTGGAAAATCGCAAATTACTGGACACTAGGATGTAACGCATATCTATACTTTGGGACGCCATAAGAATGAAGGAGGTTGGTGCAGCAATGTACTGTAGTGTAGAGCAATGCCACTTTTATGCAACAATAAACCGTGCACAGTGAGTTCTATTCTCATAGTGATGCACTGTTTCCAATGCTTTCTCCTGAGTCCCCCCAAGGATCCATCCTTAACTCCTTCCTCTTTCTCACCTACATGCTGCCTCTTGGTGACATTGTCATGAGGTTAGCTTCCATATGTGTTTTCCACCACCTCTCCCGACCCCTTCACTGCATCTGTGTTGTTAGGCTGATTGACCCACATCCAGTCATGGATAAGCCTCAATTTCCTCCCGCTAATCAATGGGAAGACCGAAGCTATCATCTTCAGCCCCCAAAACAATCTCCATACCCTTGCTACTAATTCAATTCCATCCCAGCCAATGACTCAGGATGAACCGCACTGTTTGCAACCGCAGTGTCCCATATCCTTATACCATATCCTTGCTGACCTACATTGGCTTGCAGTCCCCAAATGCCTTAAATTTAAAATTCTCATCCTCGCATTTAAGTCTTTTCATGGCCTTGCCATCCCATCTCTGTAACTTCCTCTAGGCCAACTATCGCTCTCCGCAAACCCTCTGATCCTTTGACTCTGGCCTCTTGTGCATCCCCCCACCCTACTTCGCATCACCATGAGCAGCCATGCCTCCAGCTGCCTAGGCCCCATGCTCTGGAATTCCCTCCCTAAACCCTTCCACCTCCCTCTCCTCCTTAAAACCCACCTCTTTGAGTTTTTGGTCAACCCTCCTAATATTTCTTCCTTTGGCTCATCGAGTTCCTTTTTCCTTATGTCTCTGTGAAGCGCCTTGCTTAAAGGTGCTTAATAAATGCAAGTTGTTGTTGATTTGTACCATCCCATTCTAAAGATTGAACCCTTTGGCTGACTGCTCTATTTGCATCTGTGCCATCTCATATTGGAACTGCAGAGGTTTACAGCACAGAAGGAAGCCATTCACCCCAACGTGTATGTGTGCCACCTCTTTACCGGAGCAATCCAAACTAATCCCACTGCCCTGCTCTTTCGCCATAGCTCTCTGCTTAACTCTGCTTAACAGTTTCCTCTGCTTAACAGTTTCTCCATTTATCCCTTAAAAAATAGAACCATGATTAAAATGATCAATTTCACAAAAAAAGGTCAAGGTAAGAGAGGAGAACTCAGCATTCTAACAAATTTCCAATCCTGGTTTAGTACAAAGCAGAAAATGATTCATATTCTCGCACTGCAAATATTGAAAATGAACATTTTTCCAAAGTGGGAAGAGTCAGCTTTTCATTTGAATTTCTTGGCTTGCAACAAAAGCCACTTTACTCTAAAAAGAAAAAGACATAATTTGTCCTACACACAGACGTACCTTATTATTCAAACAAGGCTGCAGCTTAGTTCAAACCCACCTCTGCTATTAAATGTCCATTTTCAGCGTGAACCTGAGCAATCGCTCCCAGCTCCTTACACTGGCAGAAAGCAGTGTACAGCTCATTATCCTGAAGCATAAAGACATCTTTATACGCCATGAACATCTTAAAGGAATTCACACCCCTCTCTTTGACTAGAATTTCCATTTCTTCTTTCACCTGTGAAGAGGCAGAATAAATGGGAGAGTTTACCATTCTGCGAAAGAAGAGCAAAAGCTGAAAAAATCCCAAGTGCAGGATTTACGGTTCCTACCATGGGAATGGTCACGGAGCTTTCTACTGCTTTCATCACATTTTTCTTTGAACAGACTTATTCCCTGTTTTTGTTTTTTCCAGCTATCTCTCTTTCTGTTCACTCTCTAACTCATCGAGTGAGACCTGATTCTATCACTAGTTTGAGCTGACTCTCGGAGCTGCATAAGACCACTCTTGGTCCGGAGATGATCTTTCCTCTGACCATTCCTCCTTGAAGAGAAGCAGCTGCTGTTCACTTGTTACACCGATACACTCGTTTCCAGCACAGGCACGATGGGCCGAATGGCCTCCTTCTGTGCCGTAAACATCTATGATATGGCTATTGCAGGCCAGAATCAAAATTAAGCTCCCAATGGGAAGGAATACCCTTCCAGGAAGGGGAAAAAGATCAGTCGTGGACGGCTCCGCACACTTCTCAGAAGCTGAATAAAAAGAAAAATGGCAGAGAAACAGGTTGGCTGTGAACCTTGTTAACTGAAAATCATACACAGCATGACTTGGGGTGGGGAGCGGAACAATATCGTATTAAAATCCCAGGTTGAAATCACCTTGGATATGAAATTTCTATGTCTGTTGTGAGAAAGTATTGATTAGTTTGTAACTAGTATGTAACAGATTTGTGACAAAAGGTCATGTCTGGTGGCTACTTGCTCCTTCATAAACACTCTCGTTAAGGACAGAAAATGCTGGAAACATACAGCAGGTCAGTCAGCATCTGTGAACAGAACAGAATGTTAACATTTAGGCCTAGAAATTCAGTTGTTTGCGCCAGCCGCTAGCGCCTTAGGAGGAGGAGATGTGGGGCGCTAGGCGGCTAGCGGCCGGGCGCTGCGCGATCTGCGCCTCTCCCCAACTTCAGTAAAGATTTAGCGGTGGCGCAAAGCCTTTGTGCGCGCTCAGCTGCGCGCGCAGATCCTGACGTCATTTCATCGTGCAATGCCCTTTGTGCGCCCCTACCGGAAATTCAGTGGCGCCGGCCTATTGCGCGCCTGGCGCCCCTAGCGACTGGTAGAGGGGAACGGTTCCCAGTCGCTGCGGGGCGCGGGGGGCGCTAATTAAAGGGCACTCCTCCTGCAGTAGAAATGGCAGCCATTTTGCAACACTCCTTCTTTGTGAGAGACAGATCTTTGCAGAGAGACAAAGGTAGAGAGCTTTCTGGTTTGGCTCAACACTCGCACAGGTACTTGTGGCTTCAGGCCACAGCTTTGCACTTGTCTTTAACTTCAGAGCCATAGCATTGATTGGAAAGATATAATGGGGGCTGCAATGGGTGCAAACGTTGACCTTCTCCATTGCATTCAAAGGGCTCAGAGACGCCGTGAGAGAGTGGCAGTCATGGCCAGAGGGAGAAGGGGCAACAGGCGTCGGCTAAGGAGGCCTTACCCACCCAGGGTATACCGCCAGCAGTTCTCATATCTGAACATGTCTGACGAGCAGTGTGTTCGGAGGCTGCGATTCCGAAGGGCGGTGGTCACTGAGATCTGCCACCTGCTTCGCGGAGATCTGTAGCCACAGCTGAGGAGCAGGACGTCTCTGTCGGTGGCAGTGAAGGTGACGGTGTCTCTCAACTTCTATGCCACCGGCTCCTTCCAATCCGCTGCTGGGGACATTTCCAACATCTCCCAGTTTGCCGTACATTGCTGCATCCGCCAGGTGACCAATGCCCTTTTCAGAAGGAGACGTCAGTTCATCCCCTTCTCCATGGCCCTTGTCAAGCAGCAACAGCGTGCAATGGGCTTTGCAGCATTAGCGGGCTTCCCCATGGTGCAGGGCGCCATTGACTGCACGCATGTGGCTTTGCGGGCACCTCTAGAGCATGCCGAGGATTACCGCAACCGGAAGGGCTACCATTCGCTCAACGTGCAGTTGGTGTGTGACCACAGGCAGATCATCCTAGCTGTCAATGCCCGCTTTCCAGGCAGCAGCCACGATGCCTTCATCCTGCGCCAGACTTCTGTGGCAGACATGTTCCAGGCCCAGCCTCACCCACGAGGATGGCTTCTCGGGGACAAAGGCTATCCTTTGTGCACCTGGCTGATGACCCCGCTCCGTGCGCCCAGCACCCCTGCTGAAGAGGGATACAATGACAGCCATCAAGCAACCAGGAACCTCATTGAGCAAACAATCGGCGTCCTGAAGCAACGGTTCCGCTGTCTGGATCGTTCCGGAGGAGCCCTACAGTACTCGCCTGAGCGAGTCTCCCATTTCGTGGTCGTGTGCTGCATGCTGCACAACCTGGCTATCCGCAGGACTCAGCCACTGCCACCAGACATTGGAGGACCACCAGAGGAGGAGGAGGAGGAGGAGGAGGAGGAGGACCAGCACAGGAGGGAGGCAGAAAGTGCAAGGGCCGCCCGTCGGCGGCTTATTGAACGTCGGTTCTAGGCCCCCTCTCAGGGAATGGCATGGCACAAGATGAATGTAGCCGCTCCACAAGCCCTCAGCTGAGCAGGGCAACCAGGACTTCCAAAAGAAAGCATGGACAGTGCGATTTAAGAACATTTATTACTTTGATACCTCTGTGCCCTTCCCACATAACAAACTAGTGGAGAGAAGCCCCCCCCAAAAACACAAATCGAGCAGTCTCGGCCTTTCAAAAAACACAAATACACCAGTCTCGGCCTTTCAAAAAAACAAATCCACCCTCCCCCTTTAAGAGCTCACCGGCGCCAGAGTGTCTGCCGTCAATCAGCAACTCACCGCACCTGTGCTGCGCCCGCCCTCGGGGGTTTCGCCCCGGGCCGCCGGCTTAGCGCCTAATGATAGTCGCGCATCGCCTGTTTTAGCGCAGCAGCAACCTCTTGGGGCGATGCCACTGAATATCGGCGAAGGTGGCGCGAAGTTGCGCCGGGCGCAAACTTTAGCGGCCGCCCGGCTGTAGCGCCCCAAACGTGGCTATACTGAATTTCTAGGCCTTAGAGTTAAGATCCTTGTTCAGAACTGAAAAATGAGACTGAGGCATATTAATATGATCAGGAAGAGGGAAGGGTGAACATATATATATTATTTTGTAAGGTGGTAAATTGCACAAGGAGAAAAATTGTCCACCAAGTTGTAACTTGTACGCATGTCAAAAGAGTAAATAATTTTTTTAAATATGCAATGGCAAAGAAAAACCATTATCATCAGGCACACCATGAATAATAAAGAAAGCTCACAGGGGGGAATTTTGATTTTGGGTGATCGTGTAAAATGGACGATATCAATTCAGTCGCCCGTCATACCTCTCTCCTGATTTTAATTTCCATTGAATCGATAGAGCTCATTTTACACTATCGCCCAAAGTCAACATAGAGTGGAAAAACAGTCTCAGACTAAGAGAATTTTTTTATGGGTGCAATTCAGACAGGAGATAATAATCAATGGAAAAGAAAAGATGTCACCTGTTTTTCAGACGGTGATAAAAGTTAAAATTATCCCCATGATGTGTGAATATAGAGAAAAATTTCAAAGTCATAAGGGGTTTAATTGGGCCACGTAGCACCTGTTCTTTAAGCGCTAAGCGGCCACCTAAGGTTTCAAAATGGGGTCCAAGATGCACATGCACACTTCCGATGGAAAGTGCGCAGGACGCCATCTTGGTAAAGGGTTTGCACGCGCGTGCCGAATGAATTCTGGCAGCATGCAGAGCAGACAGATCATGACGCGAATCAGTGTGAATCTGTGAAATGACGAGGGATTTTATCCTCGCTAAGTTTGACTAGTTTATCAATTATCTCTGCCTGTCTTTCTTAAATATTTTTATACCTTTTGATCTTCTCTTCTAATGTCATGCCCCCTATTAGTCTCCCTGGTAAATATTGAGGCAAAGTAATTATTCAATATTTCTGCCATTTCACTGTCAATACCAGTGAGTTTAGCTTGTGCATCCATTAGTGGCCCTATCGCTATCCTGATTTTTCTTTTGTTATTTACGTGTCTGTAGAATACTTTACTGTTTCTTTTTACATCCCTTGATAATTTAATATTGTAGTTCTTTTTTGCTTTCCTTATTGTTTTTTTGACTTCTTTCCTAACCTCTTCGTATTCCCTTTTGTCATCCTTACCTTTATTGTCTATATACTTAGTGTAGGCCTTTTTCTGTAGTTTCAATTTTACCCATATCTCTATTCATCTGTGGTGTTTCATTATTGGCTAGTTTGTTCTTGTTTTTTAGTGCAATATATTTCTCCTGAACTCTACTGATCACCGTTTAAAATATTTCCCATTATTGTTCCATCTCTTTGTCTGTTAAATTTTTTCCACTTTACCTTCTCTAATTTCATTCTCATCCCCTGAAAATTAGCTTTTCTTTCCAATCCACTGCTTTCGTCTTTATTTATGACTTTCTCAATCATTATTTTAAACCTTGTTATGTTATGATCGCTATTGCCTGGATGTTCCCCCACGCTTATTCTCTTGTCTGCTCTGGTTCATTTTCCATTACTAGATGTAGCAGTGATTCCTCTCTTGTTGGGCTTCTTATATACTGGGTAAGAAAGGAGTCCTGAACACACTGTAAAAACTCTATCCCCTTTTCTCCTTTCCCTATCTCTTCTTGCCTGTTTATCTGGGGGTAGTTGAAATCTTCCATGATTATTATTCTACGTCTTTTGCTCATTTCATAGGTATGGAATTTACGGTCTCTGTGATGGCGTACGCTGTCATAAGCCTTCTGAAAGGCCCCGCAAGTTCTGGGTTTCCGAATGCGCTGCACACGTGCGAAAACCCGGAACTTGCGATCTGTCAAAGTACGCCTTGACAGATCATCCAAATGAACTAGAAATTCACTTTCGTTGGCACAGAGTTTGGCTACTGTCCAGCAATTGCCCACAAAACTCTTATGCCTGGTAGAAGCAGGCGTACGGCCTGCTTTCACCAGCGTAAGGGTTAATATAAATCTTAAATTAAAAATTTTAAAATACAAATATTGGCCCGGATTAAAATGTTTTAAATTATTTTTCAAAACATTAAATTTTTATTGTATTTGTTGTAATGAAGGAACGTTTAATTAAATTTGAAATTCAGGCCATTTACTTTTATTACAGTTGTCTAAATTGTTTAATTGTTTGGGGATTCCCATAGGGTTTATGGGGATTCCGTTCGTAAATGGAATACAACTTTATCGTTGAAGGACCTAGCCCAAGTGATCCCAGGGACGTTTCCGAATCGCCTGTGTCCCTGGGCCTTTACGCAGGCATACGTCTGCTGGCCCGAGAACCGAACTCTCTGTAGTTGAGGAGCCAGGAAGTAAGTTCGTAGATCTTTCGTGGGTCAGAGGTGTACTCCAGAGGTAAGCCAACAACCACAGATTCAGGGCCATAGATTTGCCAACACATTTCTTCCTCCACATCCCTTCCACTATTAGGTGGTCTGTTGATTATCCCTATTAACATGATCAATCCTTTATCCTTTATCTCAATCCATATTGATTGTTTCTATCTTAATATTGTTTATGTCCTTTTTTTCTACTGCCATTATGTTATCTCTAATTAGTACCACTACTCCACCCCCTTCTTCCTTCCATATCCTTTCTAAATACATTGTAGCCTGAAATATTTAACTGCCAGTCCTGTTCTTTATTAAGCCATGTTTCAGCTATCCCAACTACATCTGACTCCTGCGAATTATTGCCTCCAGTTCTGTTTCAGATGCTGTGTACATTGCCATACAGGAAATTGAATTTGTTTTTATTAATTCATAGAATCATAGAATGGTTACAGCACAGAAGGAGGCCATTCAGCCCGTCGAGCCCATGCTAGCTCTCCGCAAGAGCAATTCAGCTAGTCCTACTCCCCCGCCCTTTCCCCATAGCCCTGCAAATTTTTTTCCTTCAGTTACTTATCAATTTCCTTTTGAAAGCCATGATTGAGTCTGCCTCAGCCACCCTTTCAGGCAGTGCATTCCAGATCCTAACCACTCACTGTGTAAAAAAGTTTTTCCTCATGTCGTCTTTGGTTCTTTTGCCAATCACCTTAAATCTGTGTCCTCTGGTTCTCGACCCTTCTGCAAATGGGAACAGTTTCTCTCTATCTACCCTGTCTAGACACAGCATGATTTTGAACACCTCTATCAAATCTCCTCTCAACCTTCTCTGCTCCAAGGAGAACAACCCCACCTTCTCTAGTCTATCAACGTAACTGAAGTCCCTCATCCCTGGAATCATTCTCGTAAATCTTTTCTGCACCCTCTCTAAGGCCTTCATATCTTTGCTAAAGTGCAGTGCCCAGAATTGGACACAGTACTCCAGTTGAGGTTGAACCAGTGTTGTATAAAGGTTCATCATAAATTCCTTGCTTTTGTACTCTATGCCACGATTTATGAAGTCCAGGATTCCATATGCTTTTTTAACTGCTTTCTCAACCTGCCCTACCACCTTCAACAATTTGTGCACATATACCCCCAGGTCTGGACCGTGCCCGTTCCATTTCCCGCAGTTCTGCTCTCACCCCTTCCCCTCCCTCCCAGAACCACGATAGGGTTCCCCTTGTCCTCACCTTTCACTCCACCAGCCTCCACAATCAACGGATCATCCTCCACCATTTCCGCCACCTCCAGCGTGATCCCACCACCAAACACATCTTCCCCTCCCCCCCCTTTCAGAATTCTGAAGGGACCACTCCCTCCCTATATCACCCCCAATACCCCTACCCTTTCCCACGGCACCTTCCCATGCAAGCGCAGGAGATGCAACACCTGCCCATTTACCTCCTCCCTTCCCACTGTCCAGGGCCCCAAACATTCCTTCCAGGTGAAACAGCGGTTTAGTTGTACTTCTTGCAATGTAGTATACTGTATTCGCTGCTCACGATGTGGTCTCCTCTACAATGGGGAGACCAAATGTAGATGGGGTGACTGCTTTGCGGAACACTTCCATTCAGTCCATAAGCATAACCCCGAGCTTCCGGTCACCTGTCACTTTAATTCTCCGCTCCACTCCCACTCTGATCTCTCCATCCTCGGCCTCTTACACTGTTTTGATGAAGCTCAACATAAGCTCGAGGAACTGCACCTCATCTTTCGATTAGGCACTTTACAGCCTTCTGGACTCAACATCGAGTTCAGCAATTTCAGACTATAACCTCGGCCCCCATGTTTTTTTTCATTTTTTTTCTCTCACATGGCAGCTGTTGATGATTCTGCCACTGTCATTTACACCTCATCTAGAGTCATCTTTTGTTTCTTAACTTGTCCCATTACCATCTCCTTTTGCCTTGCACCATCATTCCTTTTGTTTTTTAATCTCTCCTGCCTTCCATCCTATCACAGACCTTCCCTTTGTTCTTTCCTCCCCTCCCCCCTTTCCCTGCCCCTGCACTTGCTTAAAAATCTGTTACTTCTCTAACATTTTCCAGTTACGACGAAGGGTCATCGACCTGAAACATTAACTCTGTTTTTCTCTCCACGATGCTGCCTGACCTGCTGAGTGTTTCCAGCATTTTCTGTTATTACTACCCAGGGTCTCTCTGTTCATGCACCCCCTTTAGGACTGTAGGCCTAGAAATTCAGTAGGCTTTGCGCCCAGTTTTCGCCCAAAGAGGGCTTTTGCGCCACTTGCTGAGCTTTCGCCGATATTCAGCGCTGCGGTAATGGCGACGTTAGCCAGTAGCGCTGCGCCGCCACCGATGACGTCATCGGTGTGCGCAGTGCCCCGCTACCGCCCCGCTACCGGCCCGACCGCCATATTTAGTTGCGGCCGCCTCTTCCGCAGCGGCCGCAAACAACGATCAGAAAATGGGGCCGTCCTGTAGCCTTAGTGGGGCGCTTTAAGGTGGAGGTGCGGCCGGCCGCTTTTTCGGCGGCCGCCTGCCCGCACCTCCTTCCCCGGCCTCCTCCACCACCCCCCCCCGCGGCATTGCCGGCTGCTTTCCGCGAACCCGGCACTTCTCCGTGGTGCCGGGCTCATTTGCCGGCACTATCCAGCGGCGATCTCCCCGTTGCAGGCACCTCCCCCTTAAGAGAAGGAGGAGGCCCGCAGTACCGCAGCCTGCCGCGCCGCAGCGGGTGGCGCAGCGGCGCCTAGAGCGCTGAAATTCAGTTTCAGCGCCCCAAGCGGGGGCGGGCACACCCTGGAATAGCGCCCGGTTCCGACTTGGGGCGCAAAAACTGAATATCTGACGGGCGCAACTGGCTCCGCGCTCAGCGCTAACTTTTGGGCGCACGCCAGCTGGCGGGCCCAAAGTGAATTTCTAGGCCGTACTCTTTAGTTTATATTGCCTCTCCTCATTCTTCCTGCCCTGTAAAGCCAAGTCCAAGTCATTAATATACATCACGAAAAGCAGTGGTTCTAGTCCCAACCCCTGGGGAACACCACAGTATCCCTTCCTCCAGTCCGAAAAATAACCATTCACCACTACTCTCTGTTTTCTGTCACTTAGCCAGTTTCGTATCCATGCTGCCACTGTCCCTTTTATTCCATGGGCTTCAACTTTGCTGGTAAGCCTATTATGTGGCACGCCTTTTGGAAGTCCATGTACACCATGTCAACTGCATTGCCCTCATCAACCCTCCCTGTTACCTCATCAAAAAACTCAATCAAGTTAGTTAAACATGATTTGCAAATCTGTGCTGGCTTTCCTTAATTAACCCACACTTGTCCAAGTGATTGTTAATTTTGTCCCTGATTATAGTTTCTAAAAGCTTCCCTACTACTGAGGTTAAACTGACTAGCCTGTAGCTGCTGGGTTTATCCTTACACCCTTTTTTGAACAATGGTGTAACATTTGCAGTTCTCCAGTCCTCTTACACCCCCCTGTATCTAAGGAGGATTGGAAAATTATGGCCAGTGCCTTCCTGATTTTCACCTTAACTTCCCTCAGCATCCTAGGATGTATCCCATCTGGTCCTGGTAACTTATCTACTTTAAGAACAGCAGCCTTTGTACTACCTCCTCTTGATCCATTTTTATCCCATCCAGTATCTCCATTACCTTCTCTTTCACTATGACTTTGGCAGCATCTTCTTCCTTGGTGAAGGCAGATGTAAAGTACTCATTTAATACCTCAGCCACGCCCTCTACCTCCATGCGTAGGTCTTCTTTTTAAAAAATTTGTTTATGGGAGGTGGGCATCGCTGGAAGGGCCAGCATTTATTGCCCATCCCTAATTGCCCTTGAGATGGTGGTGGAGAGCTGCCTTCTTGAACCGCTGCAGTCCGTGTGGTGAAGGTACTCCCACAGTGCTTCTAGGGAGGGAGTTCCAGGATTTTGACCCAGCAACGATGAAGGATCGGCAATATACTTCCAAGTCAGGATGGTATGTGGCTTGGAGGGGAACTTGGAGGTGGTGGTGTTCCCATGCGCCTGCTGCCCTTGCCTTCTAGGTGGAAGATGTCGCGGGTTTGGGAGGTGCTGCCGAAGTAGCCTTGGTGAGTTGCTGCAGTGCATCTTGTAGATGGTACACACTGCAGCCACGGTACGCTGTTGGTGGAGGGAGTGAATATTTAAGATGGTGAATGGGGTGCCAATCAAGTGGGCTGCTTTGTCCTTGATGGTGTCGAGCTTCTTGAGTATTGTTGGAGCTGCACTCATCCAAGCATTGCAGAATACCTAGCCTCTGACCTGCTCTCGTTGCCACAGTGTTTATGTGGCTGGTCCAGTTAAGTTTCTGGTTAATGGTGACCCCAAGGCATAGGGTGCGGGCATGGCGGGGTGTTGGGGATTGGGCAGGGTGGGAGGGAAGAGAGGAATGTCAGCCTCATAGTTTACCCATTCAATAATAGAATCACATACTGGTAATTCAGTTTAGAGTTTGATTGAGTTTAAGTTTTAAAAACATACACAACTTCCTAAAATAATGTATTGACATTTTGAGCCCTCCTGCTCCTCCTTGCCCATCAGAAAACTTTACAAGAGATTAAAGCCACCTACCTTCTCGGCCCTCTTCTGGATGCCCAGTGCTCCTGGCGAGTCCGGCACCAGGCACACATTAAAATGTCGTCAGATTCTGTCTTATGCCTGCTGAAACCCAAGAGTTAGAACAGCGGCCAGTGTGGGTGCAGTGCCAAGCCTGAGGGCAAGACGTTGCCTCAATTTTATCCCCCCCCCCCACCTCCTGCACCCCGCCCATTCTCATTGGGTGCAGTGGGGTTCAAATCGGCAGTTGAGACTTGCTTCAGAAAATTGTTAAAATAGCCTACAAATCATTACAGCCGTTGGAGTTCTTTGCGTTTTACTTCCATTAATGAAAGGAATATGTTAATCAGTACTTTCACTGTACCTTCGCACTCCACCAGGTTACAGCCACATGGAATGAGTAATCACAACAGACTTTAGCATCCGCCCAGCTTCTCCATTTGTCATAGGCCTCTAACAAAGAGGCACCTTTGCTGGGCACCACAAAGTCTAATATCATGGTGGTGCCTCCAGCCACAGCAGCCTGGAAAGAATGAAATGTTACAATTAACTTTATTGAACAGACAAAACTAGCTTCCTAGCAAATGAAGCTTAATCATACCTTGCGTATCAGTTAGAATATTCAATATTAATTTTTACTATACCAATGTAGCAGGAGAGTCAGGTAAAGAAAAACATAATTTAATGTTACCAAGACCTTTCCTGTCCTTATTTATCCAGAGATGTCAAAGGTAGGCCATTTTCAAGTATGAGGGGGGAGTAATTGTAACATTTAGCGATAGTGTAAAATAGGTGATTCAGATCACTCGTCTGTTATACACCCCGCCCAATTTTCCTTTCCATTGAATTGGATCCAGTAAAATGAGATTACAAACTTATTTACACATTTTCAAATCCTAGTCCACCTGACCTGCCACAATTTGGAAGTATTTTGGAAAAATCAATTTTAGACCCAACTATGTTGCTCAAGCTCTGTCTCTCCTTTGATGACAAGCACCTAACGTGTGGCAGTTTACTTACTACCTGTTCTATACACACATGGGGGTAAAGATTTGTCTGGACCAGACTCGCCCTTATGCGACCAGCGCAGTCCAAACTCAAAGGCCTGAGAATCGATAGAAATAGATCCTCGGGCCTTGTCATCATAGGGCCCTGTGCAGGTTGCACCTCCACAGGCAGCTCACCAACAGGAAACATCAATTTCAGGCTGCCTGCCTCGCCAGCAATGGCCCAATGTAAGCCCTGATGGACTCCTGCTCCTCCAGGCTCCACAGGAGGAAAAACAGGAATTACATTTATATGGCCCCTTTCGTGACCTCAGGAAAATGCTTTATAGTCAATTTGTGCACAACAAGCTCCCACAAACAGCAATGTGATAATGAGCAGATAATCCTACATCCTACGTTTCCTACATTACAGCAGTGACTACACTTCAAAAAGTACTTCATTGGCTGTAAAGCACCCTGGGACGTCCTTGTAATGTATATACCTTTAAGGGGGGAACTATCTTTTACAACTTATGTATACTGCAGTACCGGCAGTGACCACACCTGTACATAGCACTGAGTAGTAATCTGTACAGACCAGTTCCCGTGTGAGCCACGTTGAGTAAACACCTGTTGTACCGTTCTCCTGCAGTCTGTGTCTTATTATACACAGACACAACATTGGCGACAAGGCAAGTTCGAACCTACCTGCAACTCTGCATTACCTCCCGGGGATTCGTTCCTGGAGATCAGTGGATTGGAGGTCAAGGCCAGAGACTCGGGCGTCGACCACGGGCAACCGCCCAGTCATCCAGCAGAGACTCGAGAATTGCGGGGGAGGCTGTCGAGAGCCAGGCTTGGCTTTCCAGTCGAGGTGGTCCAGCGAAATGGGCTGGCAACAGATAGTGCGCAGACCCTTCCCGGACAGCGGTGGGCTAGAGCCCGACCGAGCGGCACAGCAAAGGGCCGAGCAGCGTCGATGGGGGAGAGAGAGGGCACTAACCTCAGCCGAGCGTAACTACGCCCAGATTGACAGGGAGGCCCTCAGCCTAGTGTGGGGAGTGAAAAAGTTCAATCACTATCTGCACGGGCAGAAATTCACCTTGCTGACTGATCACCAGCCTCTTGTCTCCATTTTTAATCCGAAGAAGGGCATTCCGGTGATGACTGCGCAACGACTACAAAGATGGTCACTTTTTCTAGGGGCGCACCACTATGAGATTGAATATAAGGGCATGAAACAGCATGGAAATGCTGATGGGCTATCACGCCTGCCTACTGCGGAGGAAGCACCAGCAGTGGATCCTGTCGAAATATTCCATTCGACTATAGTTGAATACCTACCGGTAACTAACGCTTGTATCGAAAAGGAAACCCGAAATGACCAGACACTGTCTCGGGTATATGATTTGACGGTGAAGGGATGGCCAGCACATGGTGACTCACTGTTGCCAGCATTCTTGACAAGGAGAGAACAGCTGTCAGTGTGCCAGGAGACCTTGATGTGTGGATCCCGAGTGGTAATTCCACCCAAGTTAAGGGATAGAGTGCTCAATGAGCTTCATGAGGGTCATCTGGGAGGGGTAAAAATGAAAAGCCTAGCCAGGGCTTATGTGTGGTGGCCGGGAATCGATAAACAAATCGAGGACCTGACCAAGAGCTGCTCAGGATGCCAGAAAGTCCAAAATGCACCACCACAGGCCCCTCTACACCCATGGGAGTGGCCCTCATCTCCATGGCAACAGGTGCATATTGATTTTGCTGGTCCATTCATGGACTCAATGTTTTTAATAGCCGTGGATGTAATGTCCGTGTGTAATTGAGACACGGACTGCAGGAGTTGGTTATAACAGGTGTTTACTGAATGGAGACAAAACTGGAACTACTATACAAAGTTACTTCACAGGCTTATATACCGGGCTGGTCACTACTGGTACTGCAGTATACAGGGGCTGCAGAATATAGTTCCTTCTTCAAAGTACATACACTACAATTCCTCCCCTTTTAGCTAAACAGTACATAACATTCGATTAATAATTAAATAACATATTTACAATTATAGTTGCTATATACATTAGCTGAAGTTAAGCAATTATAAATTCAATCTTTGAGGAGGCTTCCTGATTCTGTCCGGATAACGCCTCTTTGGGGTATCAGGTTCTTCTGGCAAAGTTGATTCGGGATCAACATCGTTGTTTGGTTCGTCTGCTTCCAATATCACTGATTGAGGTAGATGCAATTGGTACTTCGGTTTCATCACCAGGTGTATCGGATCGTGGTGTGGATTTGACGTTTTCCAGTGACTCTAGAATCTGGTCAGCATGGCGTCTTACAATGCTCTCTCCAACGTCCACGGTATACATTAGAGGTCCTTGCCGTGTGCAGATCGTTCCTGGCTGCCATTTCTCTGTGCGGTAGTCCCGGGCCAAAACTGGTTGACCTATCTTAAAACTCCTGGTTGGCCTTTCATTCATATTCTGAAACTGCCTGTTCTCCACATCTCTTCTGATGTTTGGCTTAACCAAATCCAAGCGGCATCATAGTCTTCGATTGAAGAACATCATGGCTGGAGTTTGGTTGGTAACCGCATGTGTCGCATTCCAGTAGGCAAACAAGAAGTTATCCACCTTGTGTTGTAGGGGTATGTCTTCATTACACGTTGCCTTGATAGCCTTCTTGAATGTTTGAACGAACCTCTCAGCCAATCCATTGGTGGCTGGATGATATGGGGCGGATGTGTAATGCTTAACACCATTGTTCTTTAAGAACCTCCGGAACTCTTCAGACACAAACTGTGGTCCATTGTCGGAGCAAATCTGTTCAGGCAGCCCATTTCTGGCGAATATGGTTCGTAAGACTGTGATGGTTTTTTCTGTGGTGGTTGAGGACATTTCTATTACCTCTGGCCACTTTGAATGTGCATCCACCGCAATTAAAAACATCGAGTCCATAAATGGACCAGCAAAATCAATGTGTACCCTTTCCCATGGAGATGAGGGCCACTCCCATGGATGTAGAGGGGCTTGTGGTGGGGCGTTTTGGACCTTCTGGCATCCTGTACAGCTCTTGTTCATCTCTTCGATTTCTCTATCGATTCCCGGCCACCACACAAACGCTCTGGCTAAGTTCTTCATTTTTACCCCTCCCAGATGACCCTCATGAAGCTCATTGAGCACTCTATCCTTCAATTTGGGTGGAATTACTACTCTGGATCCACACATCAAGGTTCCTCTGCACACTGACAGCTGTTCTCTTCTCGGCGAGAATGCTGGCAACAGTGGTTCGCCATGTGCTGGCCATCCCTTCACCGTTAAATCATAGACCCTGGAGAGTGTCGGGTCATTTCGTGTTTCCTTTTCTATGTTTGCATTCGTCACAGGTAGACATTCGACTATGGTCGAGTGGAATATCTCCACAGGATCCATTGCAGGTGCTTCTTCCACCGTCGGCAATGGTAGGCGCGACAATCCATCAGCATTCCCATGCTGTTTAGTTCCTTTGTACTCGATGTCATATTGGTGTGCCTCTAGGAAAAGGGACCACCTCTGTAGCCGTTGTGCTGTCATTATCGGGACGCCCGTCTTAGGGTTGAAAATGGAGACAAGAGGTTGATGATCAGTTAGTAGAGTAAATTTCTGTCCGTGCAGGTAGTGATTGAACTTCTTCACCCCCCACACCAGGCTGAGGGCCTCTCTGTCAATCTGGGCGTAGTTACGCTCGGCTGCAGTTAACGAGCGTGATGCAAAAGCTATCGGCCTCTCTGAACCATCAAGGGATTTATGTGACAGTACCGCTCCAACGTCGTAGGGAGTCGCATCACACGCCAGTCTTATCGGTAGTGATGGGTTGTAGTGAGCCAATACTTCTTTTGAAGTGATGAGGCCTTTACACTTCTGAAAGGTCCGCTTACATTCATCGCTCCATTTCCATGCTGCTCCAGTTTGTAGCAGGGCATTCAGTGGGTGCAGAATTGTGGACAAAGTCGGCAAAAACTTATGGTAGTAATTCACCAATCCGAGGAATGACCTCAGTTGCGACACATTTTCAGGCGCTGGAGCCTTAACTACCGCTTCAATTTTGTCAGGGGACTTATGTAACCCCTCTTCATCAATCACGTGGCCACAATACGATATTTGTTTCTTAAAAAACTCGCACTTGGGGCGATTGGCTCGTAGCCCATGTTCTCTTAGTCTAGTGAGCACCTGCTCTAGGTTGGCAAGGTGTTCACTGTCATTTTCACCTGTCACTAGGATGTCGTCCAAGTGACACTGAGTCCCCGGAATCCCTTGCAGGGCTTGTTCCATCGCTCTTTGCCATACAGACGGAGCTGATGCAACTCCGAATACCAGTCAATTATACTGGTAAAGACCTTTGAGAGTGTTTATCGTGAGATATTTCCTAGAGGATTCTTCAACCTCCATCTGCAAATATGCTTGCGCTAGGTCAATTTTTGTAAAACGTTTCCCTCCAGATAGTGAGGCGAAAATATCTTCTATCCTCGGAAGAGGATACTGTACTGTGTGAAGGACTGGGTTCATAGTCACCTTGAAGTCCTCACAGATGCGAACCTTCCTTGGCTCCTCAGACTTATTGTTTAACGTTTTCTTCATGACAGGAACGATGGGTGTCGCCCACTCGCTCCAGTCTACCTTAGTTAGCACACCTGCATTCTCCAGATTCTCCAGCTCTGCCTCGACGGCTGGGCGAATTGCATACGGTACCGGTCTTGCTTTGAAAAACTTGGGAATTGCATTCTCTTCTATTTTTATCGAGGCGGTTACACCTTTAAGAGTTCCCAGTTCTTGTTGAAATACCTCTTTAGCGTTAGCCAAGATTTTTGACAATCGTCCAGATGTGACGTCGTCATCCTTTTTACCAGCCACCGTCAGTGCCTGAATGGAGTGCCAGTCTAAACTTATCTTTCTGATCCATTCACGTCCCAATAACGGTGGTCCACCATCTTGCAGTATGTACAGATACAATTTCTGTATTTCCTTGCCGTTGTATTCGACAGGCACCCTTATTTTCCCTCTGGGGTATACTTTCTGCCCCGTATATGTCTTCAAGACAATGGATGTGTCTTTCAAGGGTATGTGTGAGAATAGCCGCTCGTAGTCTCGTCGATTCATGACGGTCAGGGCTGATCCTGTATCCAATTCCATTTTGACTTGGGACCCTGCTATTGTGAGGGTGACCCAAATGGTTCGGTGATCCTCTTTTGTGATTACGTTGTGTAGTTTGAGACAGCTTAGTCTCTTGTTCCCGGATTCACGATCGCTCTTCTGGTCTTCGGAACTACTGTCCGTCATCTTTTGTACTTTCCTGTACTTTTCCTTAGTAGTCTTTTTGTTGTGGTTAGTCTTCTTCCCGGACCTGCAAACTCGTGCAATGTGTCCCATCTTTCCGCATTGCCTGCATGTTTTGTCCTTGGACCAGCAGTCCTTCTGGTCATGGGTTGTTCTGCCGCAGCGATAACATTTTTCAAATCCCCGTGTCATTTCATGGGTGCCGTATTCCTGTGGCTTTTGCTGTAATTCCGCAGCTCCCCTTGCTGCTGCTTCATACGATACTGCCACGCTGAAAGCCTTATCTAGCGTCAGCTCTTTCTCTGAGAGTAACCTCTTCTGGGTTCCTTCACTCAGGAGTCCACAGACAAATTTGTCCCGTAGGGTATCTGCCAGTCCTGCTCTGAACTGGCAGTGCTTTGATAGCTTGCGTAGTTCCGTAAGGTAATCAGCATTGCTCTCATCTTTATGCTGATTTCTCTTGTGGAATTTAAATCTTTCTGCTATCAGCAGCAGTGTAGGATTTAGGTGTTCCTGTAGGATATCAACAATTTCATTAAAACTCTTCTCCATCGGTTTGACTGGAGTGATCAGGTTCCACAATAGGCCGTACGTTCTTGCGCCCATTAAGTTTAGTAGTACCGATGCCTTTTTCTCATCAGCTACTTCATTTGCCTTGCAATATACTTCGACTCTTTCCACATACGTGGTCCAGTCTTCTATTGCATTATCGAAGGCAGTGATATTGCCAGTCTTCGGCATCTTGGAGATCTAAGATGGTGCCTCCCGTGCTTTGCCTTCTTCCCCGATTGAACAAAATGGCGCCTCCCGCGCTTTGCCTTCTTCCCCGCTGGATTAAGATGGCGCCTCCCGCGTTTTCTGTCTTTTCCGCTGCTGCTAGCGCTGTTGCTGGCGTTTTTATGCCTTGATGTTGACGCCCTATGGTCTTCGCGCACTTCCCCCCCGCGCTGCTGCCAACCCCGCTCTCCGCCGTCCCCGTGGCAAACTGCAGCTCCTCGCGGCTTTCTGCGCTTCTAATTTCTTTTATTTTAATTACTGTTCCCGTCGTCAGAGCAGACCCTATGGGACACTTTCCTCCCTCTTCTCGGTTCTGTACGCTGCCCGGCTTCGTAGCACCGGCCGCGCCCTGTGTGCTCCACCCTCTCTCTCTCTCCTCCTCCCAACAACGCTGCTCGGCCCCGTCGAAAAGCCACCCGATCGAGCTCTAGCCCGCCACAGCCCAGGAAGGAGCAGTGTACTACCTGCCACCAGCCCGATTAGCTGGAACACCATAGACTGGACAACCAAGCCCAGCTCTCGACAGCCTCTCCTGCAAATCTTCGAATTCGATGAATCAGAGGGCGGTTGCCCACGGTCGACGCCCGTCTCTTCTGTTTGTCCCTCCCTTCTCTTTGGATTTCTTCCCTCTGGCCTCGACCTCTAACAACTTCGCTTCAGGGATGGATCCCCGTGAGGTGGTGCAGAACTGTAGGTAAGTTCGGATCTGTTCGTCGCCAGTGTAACGTCCGTGTGTAATTGAGACACGGACTGCAGGAGTTGGTTATAACAGGTGTTTACTGAATGGAGACAAAACTGGAACTACTATACAAAGTTACTACACAGGCTTATATACCGGGGTGGTCACTACTGGTACTGCAGTAAACAGGGGCTGCAGAATATAGTTCCTTCTTCAAAGTACATACACTACAGTGGATGCGCACTCGAAATGGCCTGAGGTCATCAAAATGTCCTCCACCACCACGGAGAAAACTACTGCAGTCCTATGGACCATTTTTGCCAGGAATGGCTTGCCAGAACAGATTTGCTCCGACAACGGACCACAGTTTGTGTCCGAAGAGTTCCGGAGGTTCTTGAAAAAGAATGGGGTAAGGCATTACACAACCGCCCCGTATCTTCCAGCCACAAATGGATTGGTTGAGACGTTCATACAAACCTTTAAGAAGGCAATAAAGGCTATGTACAATGACAACATTCCGCTGCAGCACAAGGTGGACAATTTCCTGTTCGCCTACTGGAATGCGACACATGCAGTCACCAACCAGGCCCCAGCCATGATGTTCTTTAACCGAAGGTTAAGATCTCGCCTGGATTTGCTCAGACCAAACGTACGAAGAGATGTTAAGTGTAAGCAATTCCAGCACATCCATGAGAAGCCAACAAGGAGCTTCAATGTAGGGCAACCAGTCTTGGCCCGCGACTACTGAACAGAAAAATGGCAGCCAGGAACGATATGCACACGGCAGGGCCCACTAATGTACACAGTGGACGTTGGGGAGAGCATCGTGAGACGCCATGCTGGCCAGATCCTAGAGTCACAGGAACAAGTCAACCCCATGCCTCGCCCATACGTACCTGGTGATGAACCCGACGTACAGGTCACATCTACCCCAGAAACAGTAGCATCGGAAGCTGATGAACCAACCGACGACAGGGGGCCAGAATCGGCTCCGCACCAAGAGCAAGACACTCGGGAAAGGCGCTATCCAGAAAGGATCAGGAAGCCTCCCCAAAGACTGAATATATAAATAGACTATTTTCAGCTAATGTTGCATGTTAAAAGTGTTAATTGTAATTAGTTTGATATTTAATTGTTAAATGAGTGTTATGGTACTGGTAATCTAAAAAGGGAGGAATTGTAATGTACATACCTTTAAGGGGGGGAACTATCTTTTACAGCTCATGTATACTGCAGTACCGGCAGTGACCACACCTGTATGTAGCACTGAGTAGTAATCTGTACAGACCAGTTCCTGTGTGAGCCACGTTGAGTAAACACCTGTTGTACCGTTCTCCTGCAGTCTGTGTCTTATTATACACAGACACAACAGTCCTGAGGTTGTGAAAGGTGCTATATGCAAGTCTTTCTTTTTCCTTCTTTAATCTGTTTTAGTGATGTTGGTGGAGGGTTAAATATTGGCCAGGACACCAGGGATAACTCCCCTGCTCTTCTTCAAATAGTGGCATTGGATCTTTTACATCCAACTGAGAGAGCAGACAGGGCCTCAGTTTAAAGTCTCATCCGAAAGACGACACCTCCGACAGTGCAGCACTCCCTTAGCACTGACACTGGAGTGTCAGCCTAGATTATGTGCTCAAGTCTCTAAAATGGGACTTGAACCCATAACCTTCTGACTCAGAGGCAAGAGTGCAACCACTGAGCCATGGCTAAGGCCTAAAAAGAAGGATTTTATTTAAAAATAATTATTTTATATTTCTTAGAATCATAGAATAGTACAGCACAGGAGGGCATTCAGCCCATCGAGTCTGCGCCGGCTCTTTCGAAGAGCAATCCAGTTAGTCCCGCTCCACTGCTCTTTCCCCATATCCCTACAATTTTTTCTCCTTCAAGTATTTATCCAATTCCCTTTTGAAGGCGACTATTGAATCTGCATCCACCGCCCTATCAGGCAGTGCATTCCAAATCCTAACCACTCGTTGCGTAAAAAGGTTTTCCCACATGTCGCCTCTGGTTCTTTTGCCATTCACCTTAAATTTGTGTCCTCTGGTTATCAAGCCTTCAGCCTTTGGAAACAGTTTCTCTTTATTTACTCTGTCTAAACTCTTCATGATTTTGAACACCTCTATCAAATCTACTCTTAGCCTTCTCTGCTCCAAGGAGAACAAACCAAGCTTCTCCAGTCTATCCACGTAACTGTAATCCCTCATCCCTGGAACCATTCTAGTAAATTTCTTCTGTACCCTCTCCAAAGCTTTCACGTCCTTCCTAAAGTGTGGTGCCCAGAATTGGACACAATACTCCAGTTGGGGCTGAACTAGTGTTTTATATAGGTTTAGCATGACTTCCTGGCTTTTCTACTCTATGGCCTAGAAATTGGGCTGCTTACCGACACCCATTTGCACCACCTGCCGAAAAATGGTGGCTGCCACTCTACCGTGGCGCATTGCTTGGCGGCCGCCATTTTAGTGAGGGCTTTAGCGCTGCCAATAGCAGCGCTGGCCCATGAAATATAAATGAAGAGAGCGTGACATCACATGCCAACTTGGCGCCACGTCTTCGAACTTCGGCCTTAGCACTGAGTTTAGCGGCGGGTCCTAAGCTAGCTCTGCAAAGCGAATGTTCAGTAGACTGACAGAGACACTGTCAGCACCTCTTAAAGGGACACACACATCTTTCAGGTAAGTTTGCATTTACGATTCTGGACTGGATTTTTATTATTTTATTGAAGTAGTAGTTCGGTACAATACATGTTAAAAGTTTTTTTTAAGTGTGCAGGGTGTGCTGCTGGACGCTTGCAAGTCTTTGGATGTCAAGGAAGGCCTCTGAGAAGACAGAAAATGCTGGAAATACTCAGCAGGTCAGGCGGCATCCGTGGAGAGAGAAACAGAGTTCACATCTCAGGTTGTGATGCTGCCTGACCTGCTGAGTATTTCCAGCATTTTATGCTTTTATTTCAGATTTACAGCATCCACTCGCAGAGGGAAGAGGAAGATGCAGAATAGGAAGATGCAGAAGAGGAGGAAGCAGAAGAGGAGGAAGTGGAAGGAAGGATGCGAGCAAGACAGCCCCTTTCTGGCTGGGATATCCTGGATGGAATCATTTGCCTACGGTACCAGTGACCACAACCCTAATTCCCATTTCAACATTAGCCCCACACCTTACCTTCTCTCTGTTACTGACCATCACCGTGTCCTCTTGGCCACAATACTGAAATAGAAGCCACCACAAAGCAAACTTTTCAATCCAACTTTATACATCTATCCATCCAATATGACATCAAGAAATCAACTCATCACCCTTATGCATTCTCTTAGTGAGTGTCTTGTGTGCCTTTGCCTGTCGTACTGATGTCACACAGTGCTACCCCAGTGGCTGCAGCATGGCTGGTGGAAGGCTGCTGACTTTCAGTGGGGTCATTGATAATGGCCATGCTAGTCGACCTTGACATGCTGACGGCTGGGAGTCTGAAATCTTCTTCATCTTCACTCTCCTCTCCCTTTTCTTGTTCAACCATTGG
This sequence comes from Somniosus microcephalus, assembly GCF_052327205.1. Taxonomy (NCBI): domain Eukaryota; kingdom Metazoa; phylum Chordata; class Chondrichthyes; order Squaliformes; family Somniosidae; genus Somniosus; species Somniosus microcephalus. Next base: position 214,749,759 of record NC_140993.1, on the reverse strand, counting down.
CTGGGCAGGCTGCATTTCTTGGGTGTGTGAAATGAGGAAGGCAGAAGGGTGAAGTTGTGGTAAGAGGAGGGCGGGAAAGCAAGAGGTGCATGTGAGAAGGAGGATAACGTATGAGGATACCAGCATCTTGTATCCTTTCAGCCCAGCTGTTGGCCAAGGGCTCAGCCATGCCCCTGCCTAGAATGGCCAGCACCGTTTCCACCAAGTCAGTAAGGTACAGATTGTTGGTAGGTGAGTGATGGGGTGGGGGGTCATGCAATGAGCAGTGTGTGTGAGGCTAGTGGTGCAATTGGTGGGAGACGGCTTTTGAAGATGCATTCACTGACCTTGACCATTGGAGCCAGGTTGTGGGGGCGACACTGCTGGCAGTGACGGCTTCGGTGATTTGGTCCCACATTGTTCTTTATGGAGGGCCTCCTGGCCCCTGTGGGTAGAGGACCTCTCTTGCAGTTTTGACCCCCTGCACAAAGCTGCAGTGCTGCTTGCGAGACCCTGGGTGCTCCTTCCCTGGCTTGCTGAGCCATTTGTGTTAGTGCTGAAGTACTGAACTGCTCTCTGAAAGGACAGCCTCGCTTTAAGAGAAGACTGTTCTTGCTGCAATGACGCTATGGCCAGGCTACATTGGGCCTCCTGCTGAGACTAATGCCACCAGACAGCATTGCACAGCAAGTTTAGCGCTGGGCTAATGTTAATTAGTCCCCAGCGTCAATTTACTGGTGCTGCCAGCGCCACCATTTTCAGCAGCCATTAACACCAGCCCACGGTGGCACTGGCAGGTTTTTACCGGTATCAAATTTCTAGGCCATTTTATATTTATCAGACCTCTGCAAAAGAAGATTTGCCAAAATAAAGCTCTTAAACGTTTCACTAAGAATTACAATGTTATGGACTTGAATCTTGGTACAAATTTTGTTGCTGCAGACTTTATTTATTTAACAAATGTCATAATACATAGCCTCAACGTCTATTCAGCCCTAGTCAAAGCTCTTGCATGTTGTTTTATCGCTGCCTGTTTGAGTTCAGCTGATGGGAAGCCATTTAGAATGTTTATGTGGCTTGAGCTTGCTATTAGTTAATTTTCCACTCCTAAATCACGAACCCCTCTGTCTCCATAATGAAAGGCTGAAGATTTACATACTTACAAACTACTGCACTGATAAAACTACACCGTCATTACCACAGAACTAAAGGGGTACTGCTTTAAAATTAACAAGTCTCAAGAGATACAATAAACTAGAATTCCCCCCCGCCCCCTCCACAGAGTGGTGTATACGTGGAATGGACTCCCAGGTATAAACAATTCAGTAAACATTCAGCAGTACACCATGGGTTTAAATTGGTTCGCAACTGTTTTTGGGCTCAAACCACTGCACGCATCAGAAAAAGCCAGCCCAAGGACCACCCTAAATTGGTCCTCAGGCCTCAATATTTCAGGTGAGCTGCCAGCCCCTGTTGTACCTCCAGAGGCAGCTTATCCATGCCGAGGGATCCAATTTCTGGCCACCTGCCTCGCCATCATTGGCCCTCAGGTAAGTGCTGGGGGCAGGGTGGGGGCACGGAGCATGGGATGGGGGTTGAACGTGGGCCGGCAGTGGATCTGCGAGGAGCACTCCTAGTCTTGCTGGCTTCACATCAAAATTAATTTTTAAAAACATTTAAAAAAAAATCAGTTCCTGGAATGTGGGTGCCACTGGCAAGGCCAGCATTTATTGCCCATCCCTACTTACCTATTTGGTGGTGGCCGCTTGCTAGGCCACAGCCACGACAGGAAAACCTGAGTGGACCAGGCCCAGTGTCTGCTTTACTCAAAGTAGAGCGGTTCTAAATCATGGGTTAGGCCCCTCACCCGCATACGCAAGGGACCCAATGCCTGTTTCAGGCGGCCAACCTGGACGCCTGAAAAATGTGCCCGACCCAGTGTCGGATCAGACGTCTTTCAGGCATCCATGGGGCCCAGAACATTGGTCCCCGAAACTGGCCCTCACTGAGCCCATTTTATACCTATCCAATGACTCCCTGTGGAAACTAATTGCAGGCAATGAGAAAAAACAGGGTTGGGCTTAGCTGTGATTCCATTCACTGTGAAAAGGTTTAATTTGATTGCTATTTGTAGTGAAATGGTAAACAGGTTCTTTATGTATATAATGAACGAGGAAACCTTCAATTACTGGCTAAATTCACACAGGAAGAAAGACCGCTTGGACAAAGTACCTGAGGGCACAGAGAATTGAAAGGGGACAATGAAGTAACTCTACCACACACAGCATTCTCTTTATGTCAAAAGCTATGCGCTTCTTTTAATCCTTCCCATCATTAGAAGGATCAGTGATGGGTGAAACTTGAGAGTGGAAATTTAAACACAGAACCAAGGCTGCCATCAGGAAGGGGGGGAGTGGTTGGAATACAGAGCAACAAATGGTTCTTCAGGTTCAGGTATGTTGTTAGATCACCAACCTGGCTGCTTTTTAAAATCCAGTAGGCTTTTCAGGGCTCCCACGGCGATGAGACTTAACTGGAAAATGGTATCTTTCCCTTTGATGGTTTGAGGTTGATTTGCATCAGCTCTAATGTTAGCCACAACACGTGGCAGCTGTAGCAGGCATTGGCTATCTACAAGTTTTTGGAGGCCTTTAGACCTTGTGGCAATTTTTATCACTCTGATAAGATGCTTTTTAGAGTTCAATAGGATCATCTCGCAGCTGCTTGAACTCTGACTTTATCAACTATTCTTCCCCAATACTGGACCTTGCGGGGAGGTTTGCTAGTACTGTGGGGGGGGGGTTTAAACTAACTTGGCAGGGGGATGGGATACGGAGTGGAGCTATAGTAGGGGGTGATGCACAACCAAATATAGAGGAAAAAACAAGTCAGCCTGGAAGAGCTAATATGTAACGGCACAAGGGAGTATGGCAAGGCTGGATGGCATTTATTTTAATGCAAGAAGTCTTGCGAGTAAGGCAGATGAATTGAAGGTGTTGATGAACACATGGGAGTATGATATTGTTGCTATCACAGAGACATGGTTGAGGGAGGGGCAGGACTGGCAACTCAATATTCCGGGGTATAGAATCTTCAGGCGAGACAGAGGAGGTGTAAAAGAGGGGGTGTTGCAATATTAATCAAGGAGTCAATTACTGCTGTAAGGAGGGATGATATCTTAGCAGAAATAACAACAGAAAATGCTGGAAATACTCAGCAGGCCAGGCAGCATCCGTGGAGAGAGAAACAGAGTTAATGTTTCAGGTCTGGGGCCCTTCATCAGAACAGGTTCCTCTAATGAGGTTATATGGGTAGAACATAAAAACAAAAAGGGGGCAAGCACTTTGCTGGGAGTGTACTATAGGCCCCAAAACAGTCAGGGGGAGATAGAGGAACAGATATGTAGGCAAATCTCAGAGAAGTGTAGAAATAATAGGGTAATAATAGTAGGGCATTTCAACTTCCCCAATATTAACTGGGATAGTCAGAGTGTGAAAGGCTTAGAGGGTGTGGAATTCTTAAAGTGCATCCAGGAGAGCTTTTTGAGCCAGCATGTAGAAAGTCCTGCAAGAGAGGGGGCGGTACTGGACCTAATTCTAGGGTATGTAGCCAGGCAAGTGGTGGAAGTGTCAGCAGGAGAGCATTTTGGTGACAGTGACCATAATTCAGTGAGATTTAAGGTAGTCATGAAAAAGGACAAAGATGGATCGGAAATAAAGGTTCTGAATTGGGGGAAGGCAGATTTTAATATGATAAGGCAGGATCTGGCCAAATTGGACTGGGATCAGATACTTGTAGGAAAATCCACATCAGAGCAGTGGGAGTCTTTCAGAAAGGAAATAGAGAGAATACAACGCCAACATGTTCCCGTAAAGGTCAAGGGTGGGACCAACAAGCCCAGCGAACCCTGGATGTCAAGGGATATACAAGAATGGATTAGGAAAAAAAGGGAGGCTTTTGGCAGATACAAAGGACTAAAAACAGTGGAAGCCCTAGAGAAGTATAGAAAGTGCAGGGGGGTACTTAAAAAAGAAATTAGGAAAGCAAAGAGGGGGCATGAAAACACACTGGCGGGCAAAATAAAGGAAAATCCCAAGGTGTTTTATAAGTATACTAGCTGGAGTGCCCGGCGGTGCCGAGGCTTTTTTGAGGGGCATGTTGTTGTTGGAAGAGAGAGAGAGAGCAACTGGGGGGAAGAGAGAGCGCGACTGGGGGGAAGAGAGAGCGCGACTGGGGGGAAGAGAGCGCGCGACTGGGGGGAAGAGAGAGAGCGACTGGGGGAAGAGAGAGAGCGACTGGGGGGAAGAGAGAGAGCGACTGGGGGGAAGAGAGAGAGCGACTGGGGGAAGAGAGAGAGCGACTGGGGGAAGAGAGAGAGCGACTGGGGGGAGAGAGAGAGGGAGAGAGAGAGAGGGGGAGAGAGAGAGGGGGAGAGAGAGAGGGGGAGGGAGGGGGCAGAGAGAGAGAGGGGGAGGGAGGGGGGCAGAGAGAGAGAGGGGGAGGGAGGGGGCAGAGAGAGAGAGGGGGGAGGGAGGGGGCAGAGAGAGAGAGGGGGAGGGAGGGGGCAGAGAGAGAGAGGGGGAGGGAGGGGGCAGAGAGAGAGAGGGGAGGGAGGGGGCAGAGAGAGAGAGGGGGAGGGAGGGGGCAGAGAGAGAGAGGGGGAGGGAGGGGGCAGAGAGAGAGAGGGGGAGGGAGGGGGCAGAGAGAGAGAGGGGGAGGGAGGGGGCAGAGAGAGAGAGGGGGAGGGAGGGGGCAGAGAGAGAGAGGGGGAGGGAGGGGGCAGAGAGAGAGAGGGGGAGAGAGAGGGGGAGGGAGGGGGCAGAGAAAGAGGGGGGAGAGAGAGGGAGAGAGGGGGAGAGAGAGAGGGGGAGGGAGAGGGGGGAGAGAGAGAGGGGGAGGGAGAGAGGGGGGAGAGAGGGGGAGGGAGGGGGAGAGAGAGAGGGGGTGGGAGGGGGGAGAGAGAGAGGGGGAGGGAGGGGAGAGAGAGGGAGGGGGGAGAGAGGGAGGTGGAGAGAGGGGGAGGGAGGTGGAGAGAGAGAGGGGGGGAGAGAGAGAGGGGGAGGGAGGGGGAGAGAGGGGGAGGGAGGGGGAGAGAGAGAGGGGGAGGGAGGGGGAGAGAGAGAGGGGGAGGGGGGAGAGAGAGAGGGGGAGGGGGAGAGAGAGAGGGGAGGGAGGGGGAGAGAGAGAGGGGGAGAGAGAGAGGGGGAGAGAGGGGGAGAGAGAGGGGGAGGGAGGGGGAGAGAGAGAGAGGGGGAGGAGGGGGAGAGAGAGAGGGGGAGGGAGAGGGAGAGAGAGAGGGGGAGGGAGGGGGAGAGAGAGAGGGGGAGGGAGGGGGAGAGAGAGAGGGGGAGGGAGGGGGAGAGAGAGAGGGGGAGGGAGGGGGAAGAGAAAGAGGGAGAGAGGGGGAGGGGGTGGGAGAAGAGAGAGAGGGGGAGAGAGGGGGAGAGAGAGAGGGGAGGAGGGGGGAGAGAGAGAGGGGAGGGAGGGGGGAGAGAGAGAGGGGAGGGAGGGGGGAGAGAGAGGGGGAGGGAGGGGGCGGAGAGAGAGGGGGAGGGAGGGGGCGGAGAGAGAGGGGGAGGGAGGGGGCAGAGAGAGAGGGGGAGAGAGAGAGGGTAAGGCGGGGAGAGAGGGTGTGGCAGGGGGAGAGGGAGGGGGAGAGGGAGGGAGGGAGAAGGGAGGGGGAGAGGGGAGAGGGAGGGAGGGAGAAGGGAGGGGGAGAGGGAAGGGGGGGAGGAGAGAGACAGAGGAAAGGAGAGAGGGCGAGTGGCCCGCGGCCGCAAATGGAGCCAAGCCCCAGGAACGGGCGTGAGCCGGCTTGAGGCTGAGAGAGACGGCCGGGCCGGGTTGCCGGGGTAACCCTTCCCCCCCATCCCGAGCCCCGCTGCCCCCCCCGCCCTCCTGAACCCCAGTGCCCCTCCCTCCCGAGCACCGCCCCCCCCCCCCACGAGCACTGCCCCCACCCCCCCCGAGCACCGACCCCCCCCCCCCTCCGAGCCCCGGCCCCACCCTCCCGAGCCTCGGCCCCCCCCCTCCCGAGCCTCGGCCCCCCCCCTCCCGAGACCCGAGCCCCGGCCCCACCCCCCCAGCCCTGGCCCCCCCCCCGAGCCCCGGCCGCCCCCCAGCCCCGCCCCCCCCCGAGCCCCGGCCCCGCCCCCCCCAAGCCGGCTTGAAGACCGCCAATTGCGGCTGGGCCTGCGCTACCGCGCTCTGTGTCTCGGGCTTGAGAAGCCGCCCAGGACTGGAGGGAGCGAGTGAGTCGGAGCATGCCCAGTTACACCCTGAATGCGCATGTGCAGCACGCACACAGCATGCTGGTAGTTGTAGTCGTTCCTTGTCACGTTGGACTGAGGCTTCCCTGGTTACTGTTGCTAGGTGACATGAGGAGAAGGAGCCGAAATGTTTTTTGTTTTTTTTTTAAAAGGTAAAACCCCGAGAAATAAGGAGCTATGAACAGTTTTTAGGAAAAAACTGAAGTAAATTTTTTAAAAGTCGGTAATTAAAGCAGGGAAAAATCCATTAAACGTTCTCCGCCCCCCCCCGCCCCCCCTGTCTGCCTCCGAATGAAAACCGTGACGTCTTTGTCGGAAAGTGCTCCCTGAGTTTTTAAAAAAATGTTGATTTCCAATGCAAGTGTGGAGGAAATGGCCGAAATGTTTGTATTTTTAAAAAAGATAAAACCCCGATGGGAAAAAGAAATGATTGGTTAAGAATCAAGATGGCTGACACTCACCTCATTTCAGAATGATTAGGCCCGCCCACACACGCACCGATTGGTCAACCATCAGGTCACTGAAGTTTAGGATTGGTCAATTATCACGTCACTCAACTCTAGGATGGCCCGCCTGCACACGTAATGAACCCGCCCCCGTGACGCAGCGATTGGTCGACCGTCGGGTCGCTCGACTGTACGGTTGGTCAACCTTCATGTCACTCGAAATACGCCTATGAGAGTCCCCGAATGATAAGCTTTCTTTTGATATAACATATGTGTAGGTACGCTCTATAACTTTTGATTGTATAGCCGGACAGACAGAGAGACAGACAGAGAGACAGAGAGACATACTGCTTTATATATATAGATAGAAGCTGGAGTGCCCAGCGGTGCCGAGGCTTTTTTGAGGGCATGTTGTTGTTGGAAGAGAGAGAGAGAGCGACTGGGGGGAAGAGAGAGAGCGACTGGGGGGAAGAGAGAGCGACTGGGGGGAAGAGAGAGAGCGACTGGGGGGAAGAGAGAGAGCGACTGTGGGGAAGAGAGAGAGCGACTGTGGGGAAGAGAGCGACTGTGGGGAAGAGAGAGA